>NC_041227.1:100702625-100753679 GCF_002837175.3 Physeter macrocephalus | reverse complement strand
TCCTCAACGGGAGAGGCCACAACAGTGAGAGGCCCGCGTACCGCAAAAAAAAAAAAAAAATCAGGTACTGTCTGGAAGCGATCACATTCTTTTCAAACTTTATATATCCTGTCTGGCTTAACTATTTTATGCAGTTGTCCAGAAATTTTTAAAAATTGTGGGGACTCATAAAACTTACCATCTTAACTATTTTTAAGTACACAGTACTGTTAATTATATTCATTGTTGTGCAACTGATCTCCAGAACTCTCATCTTGCAAAACTGAAACTCTACTACACCCATTAATAGCTTCTCCCCATTTTCCTCCCCTCCAGCCTTGACAACCACTCTTCTACTTTCTGACTTCTCTAGATAGCTCATGTAAGTGGAACCATCCAGTATTTACTCGCTCTCCTCTCCCTTTTGTGACTGGCTTATATCAGTTAGCATAATGCCCTCAAAGTTCATCCATGTTGTAGCATGATGGACATTTGGGTTACTTCCACCTTTTGGCTATTGCGAATAATGTTGCTATGAACGGGGGTGTACATATGGTCGTGACAATGGCTTTAACAAAGCTTTAAATAAAATGCTGCATAAGTACCAAGAAGTGGCAACTCAAGCTTTAAGGGAAAGCTTCCCTTGTCCTTTCAGCTCGATGAAGGAGATTTTATGCAAGAAATGGCATTCCATACAACAGAGGAAACAGAATGTTCAAAGTCATGGAGATGTAAAAGGAAAAAAGTTTAAATTCATTCAGTATCACCAGGGAATTCCCTGGTGGTCCAGCAGTAAGGACTCCATGCTTTCACTGTGGAGGGCTGGGTTCAATCCCTGGTCGGGGAACTAAGATCCCGCAAGCCGCACAGCACAGACAAAAACAACAACAAAAAAATTCATTATCACCAAAGGTGGCAGGTGATGAAGTCAGTGCTGACAATTCCAAGTGCAGGTGGGATTTTGTCTAAATGTTGATCAATTTTCTTTGTAATCTTTTAAAATCTCATTTCCTGTAACTAACTGTTTTTGAGTGCTTTAGATTCATGCTGTTTCATGGTGGATTTTTAAAAAGACCTAATGTGACCCCGCCATTCATACGAGGAAATAAAACACAAAGAAGCTTATAATGACATATCTCAAATTCCTACTGTTGAGAGGCAGGGCTTGAACCCTAACCCACACCCAGGGTTTTCTCCATTGTCACCAGCAGAATTTCACCAGGTCTCATCACCCATTCTCAGCCTTTTAGAGTTAGAAGACTAGGAATAAGAGTGGTGTGATTAATACCGTAAAGACCAGAAAGTCCCCTACATTAATGCAGTGCTTATCGTTTCCAAAGTACTTTCACGAGCACCATCTCCAGATGCTGTTACCATGTGTCTTCTCTGCCACACAGCTCACTTCTGTTGAACAAGAACACTGTTGTTCTAGTTCCGACAGTTTCTCTCACACTGTTCTCTAATAAAAAGTCTGTGATGTTTCAACAATCCCAAGTCCCAACCAAAAGTGAGCACAACTAAATTGGAAACATACACTATGAATGCAGGAGCACTATATTTATTAAGTCAATAATTCATTTTTAGCAATACAAGTACAGAATATATCACAATGCTGGTTACAAACATACTTAGTATGGTTTAATGGTTACAAATAATGGTGGGCACTACAAGTTTGTGATAAGGATGACATGAAAGGTCATTCTGACACAATGAAGAATTAATTGCCTTTAAAAAAATCTATCAATGACCTTAGATATTTCTATAGAAATTACTGTGGCACTATTAGTGGGGATTTTCATGTAAAGAATTGATAGTGATTTGCTTTTAATTGTTTCATTAAGAGATTTTTGATTCTATTAAACTAAAATCCCCTGTTGCTTAGTAAAGTATAAAAATAGTACTGACCTGGTAATATTTAATAAAACATAGCATTCATTCACATCATAAAAGTGGAACTAAATTGAAAAGTTTTAGTTACCATGGCAACGTATCTTCCCATAAAAGAAATCTACAGAAATGAGTAATGTTACACAAATGGTACCTGCAAAGTTATTTAGTGATCCAACACTTGTGCACCACAAACCAAGTTTTCTAGATACCTATATATAGCATATATTTTTAATCTTAAATTTTACTTTTGAAAAAAAATGTGCACTTCAAAAAACTCACTAAGGCCACTCATGCTATAGATGCCTAGGACTGTAATTAAAGAATAGCATTATTTTTAAAAATGCCAAAGCACACTCCTTCAGCTCACCAACAGGGTAAAACCAGTTTTCTGCCTAAAACATTCCTGAGATTTGTGGACAATACAACTACTAGTGTTCAAGCTGGAGATTAATTCAAATGTCAGATAAAAAAAGGAATTTTCTAGCAAGAACTGAGGTCCTCCAAAGCCAAGAGGTGAAATATACATGTTAATTCTTAAAGCAAAAATAAAACTCTAAAGACGTTTTTACTTATAAATAAGTATTTTTCCAGTAGTAACTTTGCCATCCAGAAACAGAACAGTTTGGAAGCAGCAAGGCTACAAATTCAGGGGAAAAAGACAACAAAACTGAGTAGCAGTTAATACAGGTATCCTCCGCTTTCTGAAAGTTCACTTTATGCTACTTTGCTTTTATGAAAGACCTACATTAGCACCTGTTTTCGCTAACCGAAAAAAATCCAAAAGGATCTTCACTCTTATGAAAAAAGGTGAAAAGCAAAAATAGCATTCAGCGCTTGTTTTGCAGACAGCTGTTATAGAGGCAGTGGCACCCTGAGCAAGAGTGGCACTGCCAAGCTCCTCCCCTAGAACCACGCTCAGTATCTCAGCTTCAAGCCACAACTGTGCGAGTTTCTGTGCTTTACCTCAGTTTATTTTGTGCATCCATTAGCAAGCCATGTCCTAAGGTAACTGCCCCTCTGCTGTTCATCTGTTTTGGCTTAAAGAGGTTTCATGGGAACGCTCTACTTTTGGATAGCGGTGAAAGCCTCTACCTGCTACTCAGCAAACCATTCTTTCAATCTGTAAAGTATGGCCAAAAGCTTCAATCATGTTCTAGGCATGTGTTTACTGTTCAGCATTCTGTCTGCACTATAGGAGCAGCCAAATGGCACTCTCATTATTTATGATTGCAGCCGCTGGACCTAGTTTTCACAATATTATGAACCCTTCTCTAACAGGTTAAGAACAAAGGTCTTTGTCAAATCTTTCATTTTCACAAGTGAAAGCACACCTGTGTGGGGATTACCCCAAAGCAATAATGAGTTCATTTTTTGCTGAACAGAGACAGAAATTTGATGATAATAAGGGTCCTAACGCTTCGGGCAAAGTCAGCTTTGGGGACCCATAAAAATTATGGTCTAAAAAACCCAACTGGCTCTCCTAAACTGAACGTAGGAGTGACCGACCACCTGTGTGGCTCACGAATGTTACAGGGCTCCCAACTTGAGCAGCACCAAACTTTAGGAAAAAGACTGGGTAAGAGAGAAAAAATGAAAGCCAGGAAAGGATGAGACCAAAGGCCCCTTATTTAATATTACTTTGCTGAACTTCCAGAAAAATCTTTTAAGTTGGTCTAGGATTTCTTACACACAACCCCACCATATATAAAAAGTTTGTTCAAGCAATTGGCTATTGTGAGGTAATTTTATTCTTTTGAGATTTTTTCTAACCCCAAAAATCAAGATGATATTTACCTCCCTAACTTATCCTAAACATCCCTACTGAAAGGATAAATCCCACACTTAAAAATTATTAGGGTATTATTCTTCATTAAAACCAGAAATAATAGCACATTAAGTTACATCACTAACAGAAACTGGCAATCTCCCTTCTCAACCTAGAGTGTCTGCATTAAGTCAAAGCATATGGATTTACAGAAAACTACATTAAAGCAGTGGCAATAAGGGGGAACTACCAATAATGACTTTTTTTTTTTAAGAAAAACTGGCTGCCATTTAATATTATCACCCTGTGATCCTAGGCTTCTAAATATCATGTTGCTTTATCACTGAGTGTGAGCTAAGTTGAGTTCAAATTGAATTAGAGAAGATGAGGCCTTAAGTCATTTGCTTGATTTTATCCTAGGAAATGCTATATGTGCACAAAACCAAAAATATAGATTAAAAAAAAAACTTCATATGAAAACATAAGTTTCAAAATATTTATTGAAAAACAATTTACCATGACATTCCTATACCACAAACATACCACAGGACTCTAAATAACCAACAAAAGTATACAAAGCCTATCCTTAAAGTATCTTTGGAGGTATTAAATATATAGGCCCATGAGGATAGAGCTGAGTAACTTAAAAATGTTAGTCCTTGGTCACACAGACTATTTGGTAATTAATAAAGAGGTGCCTCTTGGCATTAGATTGTAATAAACTAGAAGGGGGAGGTGCAGGTGTGCCAATGTACTCTTTTCAAAATTAAAAATAATTTGAGGATTAAACCCAGGTTTCAAAATCACATAGCTATAATCTTAGGGTCTGGGCTTGCTTCATCTCTTTAGGTACCTCCCCTAGTCAACACCCACTTGGGGACTTAAAAACACTGGCTCATAACTAACAAGATGGCAAATAACAGTTTTAAACAAGGCTGTATTTGGGAAGTCCAAAAAAGTGTTTAAAATCAAATTTATCTGAAATCTCCCATTACTTTTTCTGTAGTCAACGTGGTGGACAGTTTAGATTTTTTCCCCCTCCCACCCCAACGTGCCTGTTGAAAGAAAACCAAAATTCAGCACACATCCACTCACCCACAGACCACGCCCAGCATTAGCCAGGAGCAACATCTCTAACAGCCAAGTCATGAACCCCTGAAAATAGGGGGGAAAACCCTGATTCTTAACTATAGAGGCACCAAATAGGCCACTATAATAAGAACTGAGGTAACAGCAAAAGACCTTTTTTGTTTCTTGGATTGCTACATGTCACAACTTCTCAAATTTGAATATTACCTCAACATTAAATAACCTGACTGGCTTAAAAAAAAAATCAAAACCCAATAAACAGAAAGACAAGTTAGTGAAACAGATATATCATTAGGGGAATCTTTCCACTTGACTCTTGAATTTCAAATAAAATGACCTAGTTGTACTAGTATTTACCATAAACATGAAGGATTTCTAAGAAGACTTGCTGTTTTTCGGAATTCATTTTTCCATTAATCCCCATAAACCACACAGTAACCTATAATTCCCATCTGGACAAGAGCTATTTCATGACTCTTAGCCAATATACTTGCTAACTGTGTTGCTTATTAGGGTAACACTTAAAATGAGGGAGATGGCTGCAGCAGATATTTATAGACTTGCTTATGGCATTGCCATCTGTGTACCTTGACTAAAATATGCCACTGAAATTGCCAAATTTCCCTAGTTTGGTGTCTATTACATGAATATAATTTTTGCATGATCACTTTTCATTATACATCTAAATGAAATCATTCTACTGATAAAAGTATAGGCAGGGGCTAAAATAATAATCTAAAGCCTCTGGTCCAAATAACCCCTTTCTACATTAGGCTGGTCCTTTTCAGATCCTCCTGGTCCTGTTAGCAAACGCTATCAGAGCATCTTGCATTTTTGTACCCCAAAAAAACACAACAAAACCAAAACAACCAAAGAGTTAAAACTGCTGGTTTATCAGCTTTCCTGTTACTTACAGATCAACACTGGTCCAGTTCAGATGAATCTGACAGTCCTTCCCTTGTAATAGAGCTCTGGAGTGGTTGTATCCACTTCTCTGGGTAAGGTAGCCAAACCTAAGTCTGGATGTCCCTCTTCTATTAGTACTTGTGTTAACTTTTCTATACTGCATATAAAGATTTTCCCCATAAAATTTCTTTACAATACAGTATTGAATACCTCCTCAAGGAAGAATTATATGTTAAAAAGTTGTTAAAATCATCCTTACATAATAAGAATGCAACTCTTTTAAACTCTTAAATAGTTTTATTTAGGGGTTCTTTTTTTCTTTCAGGCTTTCTGCAAAATGAATTATTTTTTAAAAAGAAAAAAAAATTCCTGTTGTTTGTTCTACTAGGTTGAAAATATGGGCCAGATTACTTATACATGCGGTACATGCTGAATATAACTGAATATATGCTTATTCCTACGGACACTCTGCAAGATAGGGATCACCCAAATAGGGTCAATGGACTGGACCAGTGTTTCAATGCAAATTCCAGCCCCAAAAAACAACATGGTTTTGATTTCACAGTATGAATTCCCTGGAATCTGGGAAAAGGTAAATTAGTTAACTGAGGTCCTCCCTCAGCAGCTCGGTCCCTCAACATTCTGAGAAATCAGGAAGGACTGCACCACTTCTTCAGTGGACTGGGGGCTGGTGTTGACATCTTCTAGAGCATCGGTCACTGAATACTGCCGATCTCGCAGCCGGTTCCAGTTAGACAGAACATTGTGATATTCAAACACTTTCTCATAATTTCCAACGGAGTTGTAAAGTTTAATGAGACCTCGGTAATCATATTCTAGTCCACTGTAGCCTTCACCAAAAAGTTTCTTCCCTGAAAGTAAACAGAAAAAGAAAGAAAACTCAAATAAATAATGAAATAACAAGTAGTTTCCACAACACAAGCTCAGTTCTTTAAAACAAGGTGGCTTCGTTTTATTCCCTTAAAAGGAATAGATTCAATTCTTTTATCAGCATTCACCAACATAGTCCTACCCATAATCTACCTCTAAGACTTAAAAGAGATCTAAAGAATGGCAGCACCTTCAACAGTAGAAAAATACACATGCACAAGGCTATTTATTACAGCATTGTTTATAAGTGCGAAATATTAGAAACAAATGAAGATTTGTTTCAATCAACTATGGAACATCCACTCAACTATGGAACATCCATTCAAGGCATACTATGCAGCTATAAACAGGGGAGGGAGCTCCCAGCTCTTTATGAACTGACATGGAGTCATTTATAGGGTATACTGTTAAGTTAAAAAAAAAAAGTAAAGTACAAAAAAGTACCAAGAGTTTGCCACCTTTTATGTATAAAAGGGAAAATAAAATATTTATGTATCTGAACATTTGTGCAAAAAGATACACAGAAAATATGGGACTTCCAGGATTGAGCAAGGTAATATATTACAGATAATCAGCAATCTCACATACATGGATATATGATTTATTGGCAAAGGTAGCACAGCAGAGGGGAAAGGAGAGTCTTTTGAAAAAATGGTCCTGGTCAACTGTATATCCATACGGAGGGAAAAAAAGGCGCGGGCTGGGGGGATTTGATCTCTACCTTACACCATAAACAAAAATCACTTTCAGGACTGTGGATCTAAATGTGAATGGTAAAATAAAGTTTCCAGAAGATAATCTTCCAAAAGAGTATCTCCATGACTTTGGGGTAGGAAAAGATTTCCTAAACATAATATAAAAAGTGTTAACCATAAAAAAAAAGAGCAATATTTGATTACATTAAAATCTAAGAACTTCTGTTCTTTGAAAGGCACAATTAAGAAATAAGAAGTAGGGACTTTCCTGGTGGCGCAGTGGGTTAAGACTCCATGCTCCCAATGCAGGGGGCCTGGGTTTGATCCCTGGTTAGGGAACTATATCCCACATGCATGCTGCAACCAAGAGTTGGCACGCGGACTTCCCTGGTGGTGCAGGGGTTAAGAATCCGCCTGCCAATGCACGGGACACGGGTTCGAGCCCTGGTCCGGGAAGAACCCACATGCCGCAGAGCAACTTAGCCCATGCACCACAACTACTGAGCCTGCGCTCTAGAGCCCGCGAGCCACAACTACTGAAGCCCGTGTGCCGACAGCCCATGCTCTGCAACAAGAGAAGCCACCTCGATGAGAAGCCCATGCACTGCAACGAAGAGTAGCCCCCACTCGCCGCAACTAGAGAAAGCCTGCGCGCAGTAACAAAGACCCAACGCAGCCATAAATAAATAAATAAATAAAAATTTAAAAAAATTTAAAAAAGACAGAGCTTGCACACCACAACTAAGGAGCCCGCCTGCCGCAACTAAGACCCGGTACAACCAATCAAAAAAGTAAGAAAGGGAGGGAGGGAGGGAGGGAGGAAGGAAGGAAGAAGCAGTAGAGTGAGAGTTATTTGCAACACATTTAACCAACAGATACATCCAAAGTATATAAAGAACTTCTATAGGGCTTCCCTGGTGGCGCAGTGGTTGCGCGTCCGCCTGCCGATGCAGGGGGACCGGGCTCGCGCCCCGGACTGGGAGGATCCCACGTGCCGCGGAGCGGCTGCGCCCGTAAAAGAACTTCTATAAACCAATAAGAAAATGACAGACAAGTCAATATAAAAATGGGGAAGAGGGCTTCCCTGGTGGCGCAGTGGTTGCGCGTCCGCCTGCCGATGCAGGGGAACTGGGTTCGCGCCCCGGTCTGGGAGGATCCCACATGCCGTGGAGCGGCTGGGCCCGTGAGCCATGGCCGCTGAGCCTGCGCGTCCGGAGCCTGTGCTCCGCAACGGGAGAGGCCACAACAGAGGGAGGCCCGCATACCACAAAAAAAAAAAAAAAAAAAAAAAATGGGGAAGAGTTTTAACAGGCACAACATTCAGATGATGACCACAGTATCTTATTTTGTAATAGGGCTGAACTGAAAACAATTCAAATGTTCCAAATATCCATTAACAGTAGAATGGATTAAATAATGATATACTAATCCAATACAATATTACACGGCACTGGAAATTAACAAGCAACAGTGATATGAACAACACAGATGTATCTCACAATTGATGTCCACCAAAAGAAACCAGGTGTATAAACATATACATTGTATGATTTCATTTATATCAAGTTAAAAAACAGGTAAACTGGGTCTATGTTAAAATCAAAAGAAGGGAGAGGATGGGCTGAGGGTAGTGTTTACACGAATATTTAAAAATAACTACTTTTGCCTTTACTTGACACTCTACTGTCATATTTCTTACCAGTGGCTTCAACATCAATAAATAATCTTTAGCAAAATGTTTCAGATGATTTGAGTGGTTCCTGGATATCCTTAGCAGCTCTAAACTCATTAAGTCTTAATAATAACACTTCCCTATACAACATATAAGACATGTTGATCTCTAATCAACTGACTAAGAAATTTTTTTTTTTTTTTTTTTTTTTTTTTTTTTTTGCGGTACGCAGGCCTCTCACTGACGTGGCCTCTCCCGTTGCGGAGCACAGGCTCCGGACGCGCAAGCTCAGCGGCCATGGCTCACGGGCCCAGCCGCTCCGTGGCATGTGGGATCCTCCCAGACCGGGGCACGAACCCAGATCCCCTGCATCGGCAGGCGGACTCTCAACCACTGCGCCACCAGGGAAGCCCCAACTGACTAAGAAAATTTTAAAGTAACTTACCAATTGCTATAGATCGCAAATAAAGTTTCTCAGCATTTTCATACTGATTCATGTCATAATTGTATAAAGAAGCCAGATGTCCCACTGAAAGGGCTACTTCATAATCTTCTTGACCAAGAAGTTGCTCTTTAATCTGAATTGCTTTGATGTGCATTTCTTCCGCTTCCTGAAAAATAATTAAGCTGTATTAACCATTAGATTATACTTTTTCTTATGTCAACAATTCTTACCCCATGAGTAAGATTCTTCTAAATGCCAAAGACGTCTTATGGATGGCATAAGGTAATCTGATCAGAGAACATGCTATATTCTTCCCAAAGTTGCCTATGGGAAGCCTTACTGGTTTGGGGAAGCTGTGCACATAAGCTGATGAAAGTAATAGTGTCCTATACCAAAATGACAAAAGAAAACCTGTCCTTGTAATAAAAAATTGTTAGAAGAAATTAATATCAAAATATTCTAAAAAGAAAATTTCTTCTTTCAGTTAATACACTCCAAAATTTAACTGAACCTTGTTAAGAAACTCTACACTATAGTATGTTATTTTACATAGAAGTACACTTTATTTTATTTTTTTGAAGTTTTGACAATTTTTATTCCAACAAACCAAACTCAGGTTAATTGAGGAATGTGTAAACTGATTTTTAGACAAAAATGAAAGTCTTAAGCAGCAACTCTCATCCCTTCCTTATTGTGACCCTGTAATGGACAATAATAAGAATCTATAACCCAAAATTCTAAAAGGGAACTAAATTCAGTAAATTTTTATCACTACAATTAATAACAGTTGCAATATCTTATATTTCTTGCATACCTACTATGTGTCAGGCATTCTGCTAAGTGCTGTACTTAAACTACTAGCTAACAGCTATGTTTTAAGTCTAACTATAATAACTGTTTTAGTCTTTATGGTTTGATATATTTATTTTTCTAAGGTCTGTATTTTTGAATTTTATTTATATTTTGACTGTCTTTTTAAAAGAATTTATTTATTTTTATTTATTTATGATTTTTGGCTGCGGTGGGTCTTTGTTGCTGCGCATGGGCTTTCTCTAGTTGTGGCGAGTGGAGGCTACTCTTCATTGCAGTGCGCGGGCTTCTCAATGCAGTGGCCGCTCTTGTTGCGGAGAATGGGCTCTAGGCGCGCAGGCTTCAGTAGTTGTGGCTCACGGGCTTAGCTGCTCCGCAGCACGTGGGATCTTCCTGGACCAGGGCTCGAACCTGTGTCCCTTGCATTGGCAGGTGGATTCTTAACCACTGCGCCACTAGGGAAGTCCCTGTCATTTTATACTAGCCATTTTCTCAATTCTTATGTGAAATAATGTAGGAATATAATAAATGTATACATTATTTAAGATTACTAAAGAAGCATTATTTAAGATTTATTTATTATTTAAGATTATACTTTATTACCTAGGATTATTTAGAGAGAGAAAAATATAGTAAAACGTGCTTCTAACCTTAAATTTTCTCATTGACTGATAAAGTCTTCCAAGGTTTCCATAGTGTTTTGCAGTCTGTACATTAAATTCCCCAAAAGCTTTTTTAGCTAGCTGGAGTGAAGACAGGTGCAAATCATGAGCTTCTTGAAGCAACCTCTGTTCAGTTTCTTTATTATGACAGTCAATTGCAATCTCCTCTAAAATAAGTGCTGAATAAGAAGGCAATAAAATTAGTGCATTTCCAAACCATGTATCAAAGCTAATCAGAACATAAAATTTAAAACTAAATTTTACAAATGTTAGTTGTATATACTTATATATGCTTATGGTTTAGAACCATAAACCATGTCCCATAACACAGAACTGGTAAAAATGAAAGTATTCCATTTTAATGAAAAAATACACTTTTGGGGTCATTCTATTTTGCACAGTATAATGAATTTCAAATTTAAGAAAAACAATGGTATACAACAAATTATTTTGCAGAATTACTCTCTATTTTACCAGACCTGTTATGCTTTGCTGATGTGAATTTGTTGTTTAAGCAAATACAAGGCAGACAAGAATAAAGAGGCAAATTTTTTAAAGTTGTGAAAAAGTTGTCTAGGAGTACCTAAGCACTGCTGAAAATTTTGAAACCACACTTTGTAAATTATATAACCTTTAACCAAATACAACTAAAAGAACTGGTTTCCTCCTACCTCATTTGACCAATCAAACCAGGCAAGAAGATAATTTAACTTCAAAGTCCCATTCAAGACCCTCAAATTCCATTTAAAGTCTTAAAAACACATATTCTTTTACCAGGCAATTTTATTTCTAGGAAAATTGTCCATGTGCACAAAAGTAAAAAGAGATTTAGTTCACTGTAGCATTTTTAAAGAACAAAAGGTTAAAAAACAATTTAAAGGTCCAATAAGACAGGTGAGGCTAAGAACATTAGAAAAAAAATATACCTTACAGGTACTGAAATGGGAAAATGTTGATAATATATTAATTGAACAAAGCAGATTATAGAACTAAAAAAAATTATTCACTCATTTCAGTATTTGAAGAAAGAAAAGTCTAAAAAAAGATTCACCAAAATGTTGATTCTGGATTGATGAGATTTCAGGTAACTTAATTTTTTCTCTTTTCTAACTTTTAATTTTTGACATTAATCATGTATTACTTGCATGACTTTAAAAATGCAAACCTAGAGGGGAGGTAAAACCCAGTTCCAGAATTAAGGTAAAAGTTATCCAACATGCATGGAATTACCACATGGGTGACCCAATCATGTTGGCAAAATGAAAGCCTTGGTAGTGATTTGCAGAAGAGTTAATTAGAAAAGAAGAAAGTGGTATGTGGTAAGAGCCTTACAACATTAAGGGTAACCTGATATGAAACTGAGTTTCAGAAGCTTGCATGATAAAACTGAAGGTATGAGAAAAACCCATCTTCAGTTTCCTATCCATGTCACTGCACAGTAATAATTTGTGATTCTTCCATCCCCTCCTCAAAAGAAAGGACTGAATGAATGAATGAATGAGTGAAAGGAAAGAGAGGAAGGAAGGTAGGAAAAGGTAAAGAAAGAGGCAAAAGAAATGTATTCTGGCCTATTAACAATGCTATATGAGAGAAGTGAACAATCTTTCATTATGAACCACTGTAAATTCTTAGAGTTGTAGGCAAATACTTTAAATCAGTGAATTGGCTATTTTAGTAATATGCAGTCTAATCCTGAGGAAATAAACAAATACCCCTATTTTATACCATATACCATCTATTTTAAAGTATCAGAGAGTAGACATCTATTATAACTGACAGCGAAGGAAATCTTTAAAAATATATATATATACATATATACATACATACATATATATATATATATATATATATATATATATATATATATGAGACTAGATTACAAAGGGTACCTTTCACCCTCTTTGAAGAAGCCAAAAGAAGATGATCTTCAGGTAGGATGTGGGTAATGATACCAATAGCTCTTTCTGCATGAAATCTGCAATACAGATAGATATACTCTGGCATTTCTTTTCTTTTAAGTTACAAATAATTTAAGCATTTATAAAAATCACAATTTATAATATAATACTGAGAGAATTTCTAAAACTATCTGTGGAAAAGGACCAGTTTTTTGTTTGTTTTGAAGTTCCAATCTTTTGTAGACTGAACTTTTAAACATCCAGTGGATTCCCATCTCCCTCAGAATCAACTGTGAAGTTGCTATCACAGCCTGTAAGGCTCAATATAATATGATCTTTCACTGGGCTACCTCTCTGACCTCATCTCCTACCATTCTCAGAAACAATCCCCTCTTTTCCTTCCAGGCACACAGGAACTGCAGTTTTCTGAACACGTAAAGCACGTGCTCACCTATGACTCTTGCACTCGCTTTACTGTCTCTCTGTAATGGCTGTCCCCTGAATATCCACATGGCTTACCCTCACTGAAGTCTTTCCAGACCAGCCTATAAAAAAGACCCTAAAAAAATCTACCATCACTCTTTAAACTCTTAGCTTATTTTATTCTGCTTCATAGCATGTATTCTCACCTGACATGTTTGGTTATTTGTTCATGGCCCATCTCGTCAAACAGAAGGCAAGCTGTTTGTCTATTTTATCTGCCAGATCCTCTCAAACAACTCCATGCCTTCTATTCTCATCTTCCAGGTAATCATTAATTTTCTCAGATCTGTCTTCCAATTCACTGTCTCTTTAGTTGTGTCTAATCTGCTGTTTAACTTGTCTACTGAGTTTTAATGTCAATGACTATTTTCCAATTCCAGCTATTATATAGTTTTTTATACTAAAAGTGCTTATTAAGACAATTCATACCAACACAATTCACCCATTTAAAGTGTACAATTGAAGGTTTTTAGTATATTACAGAGTTATGTACCCATCACAATTAATTTCAGAATATTTTCATCACCTCAGAAAGAAACCTTGTGCCCTTCAGGAGTCACTTCGTTTTCCTCCAACTCCACCAGCCCTAGGCAACCACCAACTTACTTTCTGTTTCTATGTGTTTGCTTGTATCTAGATAGTTCATATAAATGAAATTATACAATATGTGGTCCTTTGTAACTGGCTGCTTTCACTTAGCACAACGTTTTAAAGGTTCATTCATGCTGTAGCATGTATCAGTTGTTTTATTTTTATTTTTTAAATTGAAGTATAGTTGATTTACAATGTTGTGTTAGTTTCAGGTGTATGGCCAAGTGATTCAGCTATACATACATATATATCTATTTTTTTTCAGATTCTTTTTCCCTTATACATTATTACAAAATACTGAGTATAGTTCCCTCAGTTATTTTATTTTTAAATCTGCCTTTTTTTCTTCATCTTCCCTCCAAAATATTACTGATTCCTTCTTTTATATCAGCATCAGCACATTTTTTTTCTGTAAAGGGCCATATAGTAAATATCTCAGATTATGTGGCTACACTCTGTCCCAACTACTCAGCTCTGCTGTTATAGCGTAAAAGCAACCATAAACAATACATGAGTGCATGAGCATTGCTATGTTCCAATAAACCCTTATTTTGCCTTCAGGCCATAGTTTGCCAACGCATTTTACATCTTGAAACATCTAAGAAACCTTACTTTATAGTATCAGCCATAAAGTTCTGTTAACTGATATTTTTAGTGTTCTAATCTTGATCATTATGTCTGCTGACTCACCCATGGGGGAAATGTTCCCTTATTTAAATTTTTTTTTTTTTTTGGTACGCACGCCTCTCCCACTGTTGTGCCCTCTCCCGTTGCAGAGCACAGGCTCTGGACGCGCAGGCTCAGCAGCCATGGCTCACAGGCCCAGCCGCTCCGCGGCATGTGGGATCTTCCCGGACCGGGGCACGAACCCGTTTCCCCTGCATCAGCAGGCGGACTCTCAACCACTGCGCCACCAGGGAAGCCCTAAATATTTTTTATGATGAGTTCATCTCAGGTACAGCTAGATCTATGGGAAGTCTGTATGGCTTGGACGGAAGGTTAATTACTTCCAAGAGTTTTGCATTTTCTCCTGAAAAGCATCCCAGGAGAACTAGCAGTCCCAAAGTGCTTCTTAATGTTTTCCTCAGTTTGGGGGTTCCTGCATGCATGATGCCCAAACACAACGTAGACATCTATAAATTATAAATTCCCCCATGAGGCTCCTTTTTTTTTTTTTCAACTGAGGGCCCAACTTAAGTTGGACAAATTTCCGTGTCACCTCTCTTGCCAGTGGGCAGTTTGTCTACTCTTTCTCCGAGGGTGTAGCCTTGATCTTGGCTTCATGTGAGGGCTTCACCTCTAAGCCACAGCTTCCTATGGGCTAAATGCCTTGTCTCTTAAACCCAGGATTGCTGTTCAACCAAGGTTATAGAAACTTCTAAGCCTTCTAAGCCCTTCCACCCCAGAACACTCATACTGTAGTTCATGCCTACCCTTTTTGGATTTTAGTCCATTACTGGCCCTTGGGGATTTCTTCTCTCTTACAAGCTCAGTTATGCATTTAAAAAGATGATTGTTACATTATTCAGTATTTCTGCATGTTATGAGCAAGTTTTTAGGTTAAGTCTGTCATTTAACCAGACACTACTGTATTAGTCAAAGAAAAATTACTGAAGGAGACACTTAAAAAATAAGTCATAGGGCTTCGCTGGTGGCGCAGTGGTTGGGAGTCCGCCTGCCGGTGCAGGGCACGCGGGTTCGTGCCCGGGTCCGGGAGGATCCCACGTGCCGCGGAGCGGCTGGGCCCGTGAGCCATGGCCGATGAGCCTGCGCGTCCGGAGGCTGTGCTCCGCAACGGGAGAGGCCACAGCAGTGAGAGGCCCGCATACCAAAAAAAAATAATAATAATAAGTCATATTCTATATGGAGATATATGTCTCAACATTAAACCACATAAGATCTAAACAAATGGCTTATAAATTGATATGATTTTAAATGACTTCAAGAACATTTTAGGTATCTTGTTCAAGTTCCAGGAGGATAAATTTAATCCATAAGATACACTGAAAAGTACTGTATTAGGAAAAAACAAAACAAAATATAGCCAACAGTATTTAATCCCTCACTGAAAAGGAAAGTGGAACTTACAGTGCATTGTCAAATTTCCCAGAGCTATACTGGTGAACATAAGAAGAATAAGCCAAGTCTTCATGAGCTGTTGCTACATGGATATTTTTACCACCAAACACTGACTGCCGAATGTCAAGGGCTGCCTGAAAGAGTCATGAGAATAACTGGTAATACTGTGAATCCTTAAAAGACACTACCCAGTTAAATTAAGCATCCTAGTAATTTAAATACATATTCTATATATTCAATCCCATCAGTTTTGAAAAAAGTCCTGCTGTATTTAAATCACAACAGAACATAAAATTCACCTACAGCCTGATTTTCTAAAGAGTAAGTTTGACTTAAAAGGCAATGGCTTAATAATAAAAATCATTCACATGTCTTAGGAATTACATTAGTGTTTTTCTCTATGTCCTCTTCGGAAGTAAACTATAAAATCAAGGATACCTTGTCCAGAGTGATGGCATAACACATCGTTTTCCTGAGACTGACTGAGATAAGGCCTAAAATAATTGCTAACAAGCCTCCTTGCTACTACAAAGGCAGCTATAATGATTTGTGCTAAATCAACAACAAAGACAAGCCATCATCTTGGTAAATGAAAAATGGAAAACTACTCTTAAATACTGACCCACAACCCCCGAACTTTTTTCCTGGACGATTCTCTTTAATTCCTAAAACATTAAGTTTTAAGCCTTGTAGGTATTATTTAGTAAAATAATGGAGTACTATATATGAGGAAGGGCTCAGAAAGAGTTATTTTTAGATAGTGGTTTATAGATCACAAATTACAGGTCAGCAAGTCAATTTAGGTTGAAAGAAAAAAAGTGTAACTATTAACATACCTGATAAATTGCAACAGACTGACAGATATTATCTACATTGAGTAAGTAGAACCCATAATCTAGCAGTGTATCAGAATATTTTGGGTGTTTGGATCCAAAATGATCCCTATAAAAAGATACAAAATTATTAGGATATAAAGTAGAAAGAAACAATTTGAAATGGTATTTTTAATAACAATCACCTACCGTGCCAAATACACAGCATGCTTAATTAACTGTTCTGCCTTCTTAAATTCACGTTTTACAACACAAGCCTAAAGATAAAGTGAAAAATTGTTAAATAACTCTGAAACAGTTAATTAGTGTGTTGAAACAAGTATGGCTTATATTGATATAGTCAAACTATAATGGTTGAAAAAAGCATCTTCAAACATAAATAAATGGTTCTATTTGTAATTTCTTTCCTTCCAAGCATTTGAAAATTCCATTATAAACAGATCTGTACATATCCTGGGAAATTACTCAACTTAAAATTTTGATAGTCATGCCCAAAACAAACCTGTTATAACGAAGTTATCTTAAAAAGCTGGTATAGGGCTTCCCTGGTGGCGCAGTGGTTGCGCGTCCGCCTGCCGATGCAGGGGAACCGGGTTCGCGCCCCGGTCTGGGAGGATCCCACATGCCGCGGAGCGGCTGGGCCCGTGAGCTATGGCCGCTGGGCCTGCGCGTCCGGAGCCTGTGCTCCGCAACGGGAGAGGCCACAGCAGAGGGAGGCCCGCATACCACAAAAAAATCTACATTGAGTAAGTAGAACCCATAATCTAGCAGTGTATCAGAATATTTTGGGTGTTTGGATCCAAAATGATCCCTATAAAAAGATACAAAATTATTAGGATATAAAGTAGAAAGAAACAATTTGAAATGGTATTTTTAATAACAATCACCTACCGTGCCAAATACACAGCATGCTTAATTAACTGTTCTGCCTTCTTAAATTCACGTTTTACAACACAAGCCTAAAGATAAAGTGAAAAATTGTTAAATAACTCTGAAACAGTTAATTAGTGTGTTGAAACAAGTATGGCTTATATTGATATAGTCAAACTATAATGGTTGAAAAAAGCATCTTCAAACATAAATAAATGGTTCTATTTGTAATTTCTTTCCTTCCAAGCATTTGAAAATTCCATTATAAACAGATCTGTACATATCCTGGGAAATTACTCAACTTAAAATTTTGATAGTCATGCCCAAAACAAACCTGTTATAACGAAGTTATCTTAAAAAGCTGGTATATTCCCATCCTTACATATTATTAAAACAGAGGCGGGGAGGGTTCACCATATTATCTTCTAAGGTACTTATTTATGTCCCAGTTCTACAGTGGCTTACAACTCTTTTGTAGTTTTCCATCTAATAACTTTTAAATGCACAGAATTCCAAGTATTCCTATTACTTCTTAAAATATTTTGATTCATGAGAAAGCCAGTAGTCTTTAACTGTAAATATTATTTGCATACAGAAATGTAAATCTTGCATATATATTAAGCTGTCTTTATATTAAATGTATATTCAATGTTTTAAATTAATTAAAAACATATTAATGTCTCTTCTAGCTCTAATAATAACCTGAATATTTATGCTGTTTACTTGCTCTAAATTGACTTATTTCATAAATTTCGCAGAAATCTTAAACTCTTCTAAATCTATGATTTTAGAATAATTCTTCTAATTGAAATTTCTATAAGTAAAACCAACCAAAATGGAATATTCAAAACTGAAAAACCTCTGGGTAGAAAGAGTATATCTGAAAGGTACATCAATGCTTCAAAGCCATAGTGTACCAAAGCAGCAATTTTTAAATATTACTAAATGGCTTCAAAGACTTAATGCATTTTTTTTTTTACAGAGTAAGAAGAAACTAGAGAAAAAATCAAATAAGTATTGACTAGCAAGTCAAGAAAAAAAAGCTATCACACTGTGTCACTGCCAATACTGTGACTAAAAGATTTAATACCAGGCTATCTTTTAGGAGAAAAGTGACAAAAGCCCATACAACCATGACATAAGGAATTCAGGTTGCTGTAAAGGTTTAAGAAAGAAGCCAGATTTCTAAAACTGAGCAGAGAAACTTAGAAAATTGACTTTGTTATCCATGAGTATGTAATACCCAATTTGTTAAATAGTAGGTTAATTTACACAAATTTAAAGCTTACTAAATCCTATAATCCATTTAATAATTTCAACATTATATTCACCTTAGAAGCTTGTCTTAAAACATCCACCACGACTTTGACTGGTAAGCCTGTTGTGATTTCTTTCATTGCCTCAATGCACCATTTGTATGCCTAAAAAATATTTACAGAAGAGCAAAACCTGTGATATATCAAATTGACAATATTTAATGAAATTATTATGAATTTTTCCTGCAAGCTTGCAAGTACTTGAATAAGAACACATACAAAATATTTACACTTAAAATTTTCTCTCAGAGGCTGAGTCTTCTTGAAAGTGTAAGTTTGTTACATTTTTCTTTGGATATGTGACACATATTCAGGAAATCAGAGGCATGTTCTTTGTGTCCCAGAAGCCTTTGCACACACCTTTCCCTCTGCCTTAAAATACATTCCCCTCCGCCCTCCGACCCCTTAAACCACCTAAGTTGTCCTTCAGGTTTCAGCCCTAGACTAGGTTTCCTGTACTTTCCTTCCCCTACTGTAACACTTATTATTTTATAACTTAATTGCTTGTTTAGTTGAGTGCTTACTTTGTGCCAATTATTGTTCTAAGCACTTTATGTGCACTAACACATTTAATTGACACAACACCCCTTTGAGATACATACTATTATTATAGGAAAACGAGGTGCAGAGAGGTTAAGTACTAGGCAATGTGCTGGCACATAGGTATCTATTGGGGAGCACAACAGAAAATGTCCTTCGTCTCCTAGTGCTTAGTGGGGAAAAAAAGCAAAGTAAATTACTTTAGATAGTAAGAACTGCTTCAAAGAAACAAAATAATATTATGAAGGATCACAAAAAATGTGGGGAAAACAAATTGAAAATATTAGAAAGTAAACATTTGTTTTCCTCTGTAAGCTTCCATCTCTTCCATTCCACCTAAAAGATGTAGCTATTCAGAAGCAATTTTGATGCAAAAAGGAAATATATGCGATTTAGGCCAAAAAACCTGATTTGTTTGTAAAGATACTAAATAAGTTGATTTTGTTCCAGAACAAGAAGGTAAGATCTGTGGTAAGTTGTAATACTGCTTTTAAAATATTTACTGCCCCTCCTCGGGGTAAGATAAAGTTCCCTTCCACATTAAAGACGAGAATGGTTATGTGAGTTCCTTTAGCCGAAATATTAATTAAAATATAAGCAGAGGTGAAACGTGGCATTTCTGGGAGAAAGCTCTAAGAACCATAATCCCTTCCCCATAATGTTTCTGCCTCTGCTCAAGGCTGGTAATGTTCTAGATACAGGCTGCTCCACAACACAGGGTTTTGATCAAAGTATAGATGGGATGTTAAGCAGAGCCACAGAGATCCCAAGATGGGATGTAGCATGAGCAAGAAATAAACTTTTATTATTCCAAGTCAGTGCTGTTTGGAGGTTGATACTTCCTTAGCATAACCTAGCCTACATGGACTAATAACAGAATATGGTGATAATTCATCAAACTATTGATATATCCTCAAGATTTGTGTACGTTTCTGTAGATACGACAAATTTATAAACTATCAAGATTATCCAACAAACATCTATAGACTTAAATATTCCTCATGAATGTGCGAGTTACAAAGATCATGAATAAGACACAGTATGCCACCCCAATTCAAATGTTCAGAAAGAAAATAACTGTCAATTAAATAGTAACTGCCTAGTAAAGAAAGTGGAAACTGGTGGGACTTCCCTGGTGGTCCAGTGGGTAAGACTCTGCCCTCCCAATGCAGGAGCCCTGGGTTCGATCCCTGGATGGGGAACTAGATCCCACATGAGGCAACTAAGAGTCCACACGCTGCAACTAAGAAGCCTGCATGCCGCAACTAAACACGCCGCAACGAGGATCCTGAGTGCCACAATGAAGACCCAGTGCAGCCAAAATAAGTAAATAAATAAAAATAAATATTTTTTAAAAAAAGAAAGAAAGTGGAAACTGGTGAATAAAAGGTACTTTTCTTCCACTGAATACATCGGTGAGTCTGGACATATTAAGGTGGGTCTGGAGCTGAGTACATGAGTAAAAAATGGCAATACATGACTCACTTTATAGAACAGAAAGAAGGATGCAGGGCAGTATGAAAAACGAGGATGAAAAGAAACAATGAAAGAGGAAACAGAGATGGCCAAGATGAGGAGGACATATGCAGAGAGATAAAAAGATGGTGGGGCACCTGAAGAATTTTTTTTCCTTTGGGCATACCATGCGGCTTGTGGGATCTTAGCTCCCCAATCAGGGACTGAACCCGGGGCCCCAGCAATGAAAGCACTGAGTCCTAACGACTGGACCGCCAGGCAATTCCCAGAAGAACTTTTAAGGTAGGCGTTTCTAATACTTGAACTGTTGCTGTTTACTTCATTCTCATTTCTAGTAAAGGCTATCCACACAAAGCCCCTCTGTGAATGGGGTTCTTTGTTTTTGCTGTGTGTGGAAATCATAGAAAGGGGCCAAATTCTATATCTGGGTCAATAAGCTATGGAATAGTCTGCATAAAAGGGGCGGCAAGATAATCCATCGACAGAACGAGTTCAGTAGACACAGGAATCAGAATCAAAAATAACCGAAGAACTTACATAAACCTCCTGAGAAAATGCAGGCATGCTGATAAGGATTTTAGATTTTAACACATACACTTAATGACTTAAAAAAATTTCCCCCTAACTTTATTGACGTATAACTGACAAATAAAAACTGTATATATTTAAGGAGTTCATGATGACTTGATATACATATACACTGTGAAATGATTATTCCAATCTAATTAACACATCCATCACCTCACACTGTTACCTTTTTTGTGTGTGATGAGCACACTTAAGATCTACTCTTGGCAAATTTCAAATACACAATACAGTATTAACTATAGTCACCACACTGTACGTTAGATCCTCAGAACTTATTCATCTTATAATGAATTGTTAAGTTTTCAAAAATAGTTAATGTAAACAATGAGGCATGCCTATTAGAATGGCGAAAATCTAAAACACTGACAACACCAAGTGCTAGCAAGGATATGGAGCAGCAGGAGCTCTCATTCATTGCTGGTGGGAATGTATACTGGTACAGACAGTTTGGCAGTTCCTTAAAAAACTTATACTCTCACCATACGATTCAACAAATGCATTCCTTGATGATACCTCTTAGATATTAAAAGCAGGATGATCCTAGCACTGGGATTGTAAACATCACTTCACAATTATTCTAGAATTCTCCAGTTTCACTTCTAATGGTGACTTTCTTTTAAATATGGAACATACACGTATTTGTACTACAGGGTAAAAACTGAGATAGGGATAATTTTAAAATATGAAAGCTAAATGACAGCTATCTGACAGCATAAAGTAATTATGATATTCTTCCATAAATAAAGGAGTTAAGCTTACACAGCTCACTTCTCAACTATGTATTCATTAGCACCAAAGCCTTAATTTAACAGTATAAAGCCAAGAATGAGGTTATCTTTCTCATAATGCAGAGACAGAAGCAAAACAATGCAATAAAGTATAAATAAAATCTAGGTTCCCACTGAAACAAATGCCTTCAAGTTATGAGAGTTCACCCAGAGCTAAACATCCAATAAAAAAGCACCTATTAAAGGTTCATTTAACAGAGCATGCCCTCAAAATAATTTGGGCAGAGATACATTTGGTCAAATTAAAAACAAAAACAGGATCTAAACTGTATATGTAAGTTTAAAATCCATCTCACAGAATAATCCTTTTGCCTAATTTAAAATATTCCATTACAGATGTATATTGCTTTAAGTAAACCTAATATGTCAAAATGAGATCTATTAAAACAAATATGACATTATATGATTTATCTTTTGTTTTATAGATACATACTGGTCACAATGAAATGTTCTTCAAAACACTTACCTCATCATAGTGACTTTTTGCAAATAGGAGTGCACACAGTTCTCCATAGAGCGCAGCTCTGTTTGCTTGCTGGCCATGTTTTGAGAGTTTATCCATGTATGTCTGAGCTAACTTAAATGTTTCTTCACCCAAATGATATTTGCAGTTTCCATTTCGCACATGAAGCAATCTGCAGAAGCACAAATAACATTACTCTATTTCTGACAGCTATTTCCAGCATGGTAGAACTGATAACCTCTTACTGATCATTATGTAGCACCCAAATGAGTTAAGGTCATGAGACAGAAGAAATGAGGCAGCACTGGAAAACAACCATCCGGCTGAAGCTGGGACCGACTAATGCACAGAAAAAAGTATATGCTCGTTCCAGAAAGCTACCTATGGTTATCTCATCCAACTTTGATTCCTTATCTTCTCTAAATATTTTCTGTATTTGTGCACTTACCATGTGCTACATCTAGCACTTAATTCTTTTTGTTCCAAATCCCAAAGTAATGCAGTTCCATTATAATAAATTTGGAAAACAAGACAATAAAAATCAACATGAAATTCTATTACCTACCATTACTTTCCATTCTTTTTTTTAGTATATTCGTGCAACCCTTGATCAGTTACCACTCATTTTATGTTGCTTCATAAAAGTTGTTTTTACTTATCTTTCCAGTAAGATAAGTTCAATGAAAATAGTGGTACTGCCAGTTCTTTCTTTTATAACCTTTATCCTCTATGGTGGAAAAATACAGAATTCTTTACACAAAGTATCTGTAAAACCATGCTATCTAGTTTTTTTGTTTTTTTAAAAAATATTTACTTATTTAGGCTGCACTGGGTCTTAGTTGTGGCACGTGGGATCTTTAGTTGCGGCATGCAGACTCTTAGTTGTGCCATGCGAACTCATAGTTACAGCATGCATGTGGGATCTAGTTCCCCAACCAGGATCGAACCCAGACCCCCCGAACTGGGAGCACGGAATCTTACCCACTGGACCACCAGGGAAGTCCCAAAACCATGCTATCTAGTGATATTTAAGAGTAGTAAAATGCTTTAGGTCAGGATGAGGTCAAGATAGCAACAGACTATACATCTGTATAGACCATACAAGACAGGAGAAGAGAGTGAGGACTGGACATATATTTATGTATCTATTATAATGTTGGTTAAAACATTATGTCCATATATCATGCTAAACATTATGTCCATATATCATGACAATTTTCTGAAAATGCTCAGTCCTGAGAGGGAACAAAATATAAACGTAATTTAAAAGAAAACCAAGTATTAAAAAAAGAAAACCAAGTATGAAGAGGTTAGGAAGCATTCTTCAGGAGTATTAAATAAAACCCAGATACTTAAAATCTAATTTTTATATCTATTCCAAAAATATTAACAGATCAATGACCCAATATGAGAAACACTCTAACAATCTTCTGATGTCTATCATTCTGTTGTACAGTGAGAAAAAAGAGAGTACTTTTAATTTACTTTTTTAAAAATTGAAGTCCAGCTGATTTACAATGTTGTGTTAATTACTGCTGTACAGCAGAGTGACTCTGTTATACATATATATATATTCTTTTTCATATTCTTTTCCATTATGGTTTAATCACAGGATACTGAATATAGTTCCCTGTGCTATACAGTAAGACCTGTTGTTTATCCATTCTATATATACCAGTTTGCATCTGCTCATCCCAAACTCCCAGTCCATCCCTCTCCCACTCCCCTCCCCACTTGGCAGCCATCAGTCTATTCTAAAAGAAAGTAATTTTAAATTATCAGTACTATTCAATAAGGTGGCAAATATTAAACAATGCCACTGTGTATCCTCCCAACACTCACAATACAGTTATCTGCTTTTAGAAAAGACTAAAACCCTCAAATAAAACAATACAGTACTGAAGTTAATAAAAAGTTCTGGGGACTTCCCTGGTGGCCCAGTGATTAAGAATCAGACTTCCAATGCAGGGGAAATGGGCTCAATCCCTGGTCGGGGAACTAAGATTCCACATGCCGCAGGGTAACTAAGCCCGCACATCACAACTACTGAGCCCGAGCGCTCTGGAGCCCAAGCGCCACAACCAGAGAGCCTGCGCACCACAACTACTGAGCGCACACGCCACAACCAGAGAAGCCCGCACACCGCAATGAAGAAGAATCTGCACACCGCAACGAAGACCCAGTGCGGCCAAAATAAATCTGAATGGAGTATCTTTCATATTACAAAATTTCAACTTAAAGAAGAAATAGATATAATTATCAGGCAACTCTAGAATGGTGAGTTGATTAGATTTATATTTTAAAGCAGAAACACAAAAGTAGAAAAAATATGTTTTGTATACAGGCAACTTTTCATGATAAAGTAAGTATACTCATACAGAATAAAGAGACAATATCACTTGACAGTCAAACTGCTGATCTAATGACCAAGCAGTCTGCAATGATCCCTGTCACTATGAAAAAAAAGTGAAATCTAGTAAAATATTATAGTAAAAAGAAATATGTACTTCAGATGATAAAGTTTTCAGAGACTCTCATAGTCAAGTATTGACTGAACACCTATATGTGCCAGTCATTTCTATTTCTCTAGGTGCAAGGGATATAGTGGTAAACAGGAGAGAAAGAATCCATGACCATGCTTCATTCTAATAAAGGAGGCACTATACAATGCGGGAAAGACAGCCTCTTCAATAAATGGTGTTGAGAAAACTGGACAGCTACATGCAAAAGAATCAAACTGGACTACTTGCTTATACCATAAAAAATAAATTCAAAATGGATTAAAGGCTTAAGTGTTAAGTCCTGAAACCATAAAACTTCTAGAAGAAAACATAGGTAGTAATAAGCTCTCTGACATCAGTCTTAGTAATTTTTTTTTTTTTGGATATATCTCCTCAGGCAAGGGAAACAAAATCAAAAGTAAATAAATGGGACCACATCAAACTACAAAGCTTTTGCACAGCAAGGAAAACTATCAAGAACCCAAAAAGGCCATCTACTGAATGGGAGAGGATACTTGCAAACAATATATCTGGTAAGGGGTTAATATCCAAAATATACAAAGAACCCATACAACTCAACATCAACAAAACAAACAACCCGATTAAAAAATGGGCAAAGATCCTGGCTATTTACCGAAAGAAAACAAAAATACTAATTAGAAAAGATATTTGCACCCCTATGCTCATTGTGGCATTATTTACATCAGCCAAAACATGGAAGCTACCTAAGTGCCCATCAATAGATAATGGATAAAGAAGATGTAGTATATACACACAATGGAATATTAGCCATAAAAAAGAATGAAACCTTGCCATCTATGACAACATGGATGGAACCAGAGGGTATTATGCTAAGTGCAATAAGTCAGACAGGGAAAGACAAATACTGTATGACTTCACTTATAGGTGGAATGTAAAAAACAAAACAAATGAACATAACAAAACAGAAACAGAGTTACAGACAAAGAGAATGAACAAGTGGTTCAGAGGGGAAGAGGGTAGGGAAAGAAATAGGTGAGGGAGATCAAGAGGTACAAACTTCCAGCTGCAAAATAAACTGAGTCACAGGTACGAAATGTGCAGTACGGGGAATACAGTCAATAACTGTAATATCTTTGTATGGTGACAGATCGTAACTAGACTTATCTGGTGATCATTGTATAGAAATATCTAATCACTACATTGTGTAACAGGAACTAACATAGTGTTGTACGTCAATTATACATCAAAAACAAACTCATGGAAAAAGAGATCAGATTTGTGATTAACAAAGGTTAAGAGGTGGGGGGAGGGGGAATCGGATGAAGGCAGACAAAAAGTACAAACTTCCAGTTATAAGATAAATAAGTACTAGGGATATAATTTATAACATGATAAATTAACACTACTGTATGTTATATATGAAAGTTGTTAAGAGTAAATCTTAAGAATTTTCCTCACAAGGAAAAAATTTTTTTCTATTTCTTTAATTTTGTATCTATATGAGATGATAGATGCTCACTAAACTTGTGATAATCATTTCACAATGTATCTAAGTCAAATCACCTTAAACTTACACAGTGCTATACGTCAATTATATCTCAATAAAGCTGGAAGAAAAAAAAAGCTTCATTCTAGTGGGGAAAAGTGTATTAGGCAGACACACACCAATTAAGTAAGACAAAGATAAATGCTATGAAGATGATAAAAACGGGGTGATATGATCAAAGCCTTCTTAAAGGAAGGGCTTAGGGTAGACAGGGAAGAATTCTCTTGCAGAGGTAACATTTGAGTTGACACTTAATGATGAAGAGGCAATCATGTGCAGATCTGGGGGAAGCATGTTCCAAAAAGAAGGAATACTGAGTGCAAAGGCCCTGAGAAAGGGAAAAAAATTCTGGCATAATCAAAGAACAGTAAGAAGGCCAATGTGTCTGGAGTATTTTGAGTAACAGATTATATAAAGAGAGATGAGAAAGTAGAGAAAAGAAAGATTTTTATAGGGTCTTACTGGCCACGGTAAGTCATTTTGGTTGCAAAAGTGAGATTACTTGATTTATGCTGTAGAACAATGCTATCTAATAGAATTTCCTGAAATGTTCTATACCTGCTCTGCTCAATTTGGTAGCCACAAGTGGCTACTGAGTATCTGAAATCTGCCTAGTGTGACTAACGACTGACTTTAAATTTTTAACGTTAATTAATTGTTAATTTTTAAAATTTATTTATTTATTTATTTTTGGTTGCATTGTGTCTTCGTTGCTGTGTGCGGGCTTTCTTTAATTGCGGCAAGCGGGGTCTACTTTTTGTTGTGGTGCACGGGCTTCTCATTGCAGTGGCTTCTCTTGTTGTGGAGCACGGGCTCTAGGTGCATGGGCTTCAGTAGCTGTGGCACATGGGCTCAGTAGTTGTGGCGCATGGGCTTAGTTGCTCTGTGGCATGTGGGATCTTCCCGGACCAGGGCTCAAACCGGTGTCCCCTGCATTGGCAGCATATTGTTAACCACTGCGCCACCAGGTAAGCCCCATAATGTTAATTTAAATAGTCACATATGGTTAATGGCAACCATACTGAACAGTGCAACTCTAGAAAGACTGCTCTGGTTGCAGTGTGGAGAATGGATTACAGTAAAGCCAAGAGCGGAAGCAAGGCAACCAGGACAGAAAATATTACAACAGCCCAGAAAAAAAACCCTTGAGAAAAAAAGTATTGGTATAAGAAATACAGATTTGACAGTTATCCAAACGGCTGAATGAGAAAAAAGTTAAATTTAGAGAATGAAAAGATAAGTGCTCACCAATCATTTCTACAATACTAAGAACTGCATTTCCAGCAAACTTCACTATAGGTATTCTGCCTAAAAATCAGTTTCTGGAAGTTATTTAGTAATTGGTGGGGGTAGCAAACTACATATTTTATGCCAGAAAAGCACAGCTTGATATTTTCTCCAGTCTCCACTGATGATCTGTTGAAACAAAAGGGCAAATTCAACATATGGAGACTCTTCAGGGTCTGTGTGTCCATCTGGGCTGACAATGAGCAGGATGCAGGATCCAAAAAACTTTTGGTCCAACCAAGGATCTAATTTTGTCTCAACGTTCAGCTTAATAAAAAGGCAGGTTCTCAAGGCTCTCCAAATGTGGCACTACCATGTAAGCACAGTATTTTATTTTAATAATTTTTAAAGATAGATTTTATTTTCTAGAGCAGTTTTAGATTGACAGCAAAACTGAGAAGATACAGAGATTTCCCATATACCTCTAGCCCCATAGTATTTTATTTTTATGACAATGTAAAATCATAGCTACTTGATCAATAGCTATTATCAAAAGCAATTACTATGGGACTTCCCTGGTGGTGCAGTGTTTAAGAATCCACCTGCCAATGCAGGGGACATGGGTTCGATCCCTGGTCCGGGAAGATCCCACATGCCATGGAGCAACTAAGCCCATGTGCCAAAGCTACTGAGCCTGCGATCTAGAGTCCACGAGCTACAACTACTGAAGCCCGCGTGCCTAGAGCCCGTGCTCCGCAACAAAAGCCACCTGAATGAGATGCCTGCACGCTGCAATGAAGAGTAGCCCACGCTCGCCACAACTAGAGAAAGCCTGCGCGCAGCAATGAAGACCCAATGCAGCCAAAAATAAATAAATAAATTTTAAAAATAAATTAAAAAAAGCAATTACTATTCAATTAGTTAAGTTATTCATTGTTTGAAGTGGAAAAACATACAAATCTAGAGGTCCCTAGTTTATAAATATATTTACTATAAGATTGAGCAAGATGACTAGTTAGATCCTCATTAGATAGACATGACAAAAATAAAATCTTAAAAGTAAACCCAAAGGAAAAAATCTCTCTCCTGCTTATGCAAGCATATTTTTCCATGAACTACTTAAGAATTTTAGAAATAAATGATAAACTGAAAGGGGAGGGTTGGGTAATTTAAAAAAAAGAATGGTGGGCTTTTTAAAAAATTGTGGTGAAATATATAACATGAAATTTGTCACATTAACCATTTTTAAGTGTACAGCTTGGTGGTATTAATTATTTTTACTATGTTTACAACCATCACCACCATGCATTTCCATAACTTTTCATCACCCCAAACAGACACTATAATATACAATAGCTTCCCATTCTCTCCTTACACCCCCCAGCTCCTGGTAACCTTTAATCTATTTCTCGTTTCTATCAATTTGTCTATTCTAGGTATTTAAGTAAAATCATACAGTATTTGTCTTTATATATCTGTCTTATTTCACTTAGAATATTACTTTCAAAATTCACCTATGTTGTAGCATACATCAAAACTGGCTGAATAATATTCCACTGTATATACAGTTGACCCTTGAACAACGTGGTGGGGGTGGTTAGGGACACTGACCCTCCAGGGCAGTAAAAAAAAAATCCACATATAACTTTACAGTCAGCCCTTCGTATCTGTGGATTCAACCAAGAGTAGACTGTGTAGTACTGTAGTATGTATGTACTGGAAAAAAAAAAATTCCGTGTATTAAGTGGATGCTCGCTGTTCAAACCCACGTTGTTTAAGGGTTCTTTTGTCGATGGATACCTGGGTCATTTCCACCTTTTGGCTAATGTGAAATATTCTGCAATGAACACTAACACACAGGTATCTGTTTGTGTCCCAGTATTCAATTCTTTGCGATATATATACCTAGGATTGAAACGGCTGGGTCACATGGTAATTTTTTTTGCTCAGCTTTTTAAGGAACCACCAAACTATTCCATAGCAGCTGCTCCATTTTACATTCCCATTAGCAATGCATGAGGATTCCAACATTCTTATTAACACTTATTTTGTTTCTTCCTTCCCTCCCTTCCTTCTTTGCTCTTCCTTCCCTCCCTCCCTCTCTCTTTTTCCTCCTTCCTTCTTTCCCTGACCCCCTTTCGTTTTCTTTTCTTTTCTTTCTTACATTACAGCCAAACTGGCAGATGTGAAGTGGTATTTCATTGTTTTTGATTTGCATTTCCCTAATGACAAATGATGCTTATTGGCCATTTATATATCTTCTTTGGAGAAATGTCTATTCAAATCCCTTACCCATTTTTTAACTGGGTTGATTGTTGTTGTTGAATTGTAGTACTTGAAATATTCTGAATACTAGACCCTTATTTGATATACGATTTACAAATATTTCTCCTATTCCATAGGCTGTCTTTTCACTTTCTTGATAATGTCCTCTGATGTATGTACAAAAGTTTTTAATATTGGTGAATTCCAATTCACCTGTGAACAGAGGTAGTTTTACTTCTTTCCAACACGGATGCATTTTATTTTATTTTATTTTTGTCTAATTGCTTTGGCTGGAACTTTCAGGACAAAGACGAATAGTAGTAGTGAAAGCAGGCATCCTTGTCATGTTCTTGATCTCAGGGAGGAAGATTTGAATATAATGTTAGCTGTGGGTTTTTCATAAATGCCTTTTATCATATTAAGGAAGGTTCCTCTATTCCTAGTTTTCTGAATGTTTCTATCATGAAAAGGTGCTGGATTTTGTCAAATGTCTTTTGTGTCAATTGAGATGATCATGGTTTTCACCCTTCATTCTACTAATGTGGTGTACTGAATTAATTTTCTTACATTGAATCACCTTTGCGTTCCTGGGATAAATCCCACTTAGTAATGGTGCATAATCCTTCTATATTCTATTGCATCCGATTTGCTAGTATTTTGTTGAGACTTTCTGCATTTACATTGATAGGAGATATTAGTCTGTAATTTTCTTTTCTTTTTTCTTCTCATGTCTTTTTTCTGGTTTTGATATAGGTTAATGCTGGCCTCATAGAGTAAGTTAGGAAGTGTTCCTTCCTCTTGATTTTTTTGAAGACTTTGAGAAGAATTGGTGTTAATTCTTCTTTTATTTTTTTAAAAAATATTTATTTATTTATTTGGCTGCATCAGGTCTTAGTTGCAGCACGCACAATCTTCATTGTGGTGGTGGGATCGTTCGTTGTGGCAAAAGGGCTCTGCATTGCAGCGCACGGGCTTCTCTCTAGCTGTGCTCAGGCTTAGTTGCCCCACAGCACGTGGGATCTTAGTTCCTTGACCAGGGATCGAACCCGCGTCCCCTGCATTGGAAGGCAGATTCTTAACCACTGGACCACCAGGGAAGTCCCTATCTTCTTTTAATGTTTGGTACAATTCACTACTGAAGTCTTCTCGTCTTGGACTTTTCTTTTTTGGAAGGTTTCTGATTACTGATTCAATCTCTTTGTTATAGGTTTGTTCAGAATTTTAATTTTTTTCTTGGGTCAGTTTAGGTAACTTGTGTATTTCTAAGAAATACCTGTCTGGTGTGGTTTTAATTTTAAGTGGGGAAGCAAAGCACTGTGAGATGTAGCAGATACTGCTGGCTCCCTAACCAAGTCATTTTTCCCATCTCATGCTTGTTGGCAGAACCCTGATTTTGTTAGGCACTGACCCCTTTCTCATAGGACTCATAAGTAAATCATGATTAGTTTAAGCCAATCCTAACATGGTGATCCCATTCAGATTGCCACTGATTGATTCAGAGGTCAACAAATGACCTAGCTCTGGTTAATGAGACTCAAGGGTACATCAGCTAGGTGGTTTCTGAGAAAGGCTCCTTTGTCATTAGAGATAAAATATGGTCTTTCTTCTGCTGGACAATGTGGAATCTGCATGTGATACTTCAAACCACAGCAGCAGTCTTACAATCACTGGGGATAGAGGAGCCAGAAGATGGAAAAAACCTAGTTCCCTGATAACCTCTATGAATTCTGAATTAACCCATCCTGGAGGTTCTTGACTTTGTATTGATTATCTTTTTAATAAAATTCTTTGTATTTTCAGGGTGCTGTGTTTATGTAGAGGGCTACTATCTTATTTGCTATACATGGGTTTATGACCTTTTTGTGGATTGTACATTTTATTATCAATATCCCTTTTGCATCAACTAATGGTTTTTATCCTGAATTCTGCTTTTATTGTTAATATTATTGTCTTGGGGTATTTTCTTTTAACAATATATAGCTGGGTTTCATTTTTTATTTATTATTATTATTTTTAAAGCATTGCTTTATTATTTTATTTTTGGTTGCGTTGGGTCTTAGTTGTGGGATCTGCCTTGCAGCATGTGGGATCTTTCGTTTGCAGTGCGCGGGCTCCAGAGCATGTGGGCTCTGTAGTTTGCAGCACACGGGCTCTCTAGTTGAGGAACGCGGGCTTAGCTGCCCCGCGGCATGTGGGATCTTAGTTCCCTGATCAGGGATGGAACCTGCGTCCCCTACACTGGAAGGCAGATTCTTAACCACTGGACCACCAGGGAAGTCCCTGGGTTTCATTTTTTAACCTTCTTGGCAGTTGCTGTTTCTAGATAGGGGAATTGAGCCCATTTACATGGTCATAGTTATATTTGGTTTTAATTGTTTCACTTTTTTCAGTTATTATACTTAGTTATTTCCTCTATTCTCTTTGCTTATTTATCTACCTTGGACAAGTTTCCAATCATTCTTACCCCTACTCCCACTATTCTAATTTGGAATGTCTATCGTATTTTTCCATTAGTCAATTTATTATATACCCCTCCCTAGCACTGACAATATTTGAACATTAAATGATAGGCATTCATATTCCCCTTACCAAGATAAGACCTTTATAACACTTTCTTATACTACTACATTTTCCCAAATGTGTATTTTTAAAATAGGCTATCATATAATATATGCCCAACAGCAAGCAACCTGAACATAATAACATGAGCCTCAATTTTCCATCCAAAAAGGTTTTTTGCCAACTTGAATACATCAAGTTTTAGGGATATATATGATAACATTTTGAAATTTGTAATATTTAAATCATCTTTATGCTATGTTATAAATACATATTTAAAATCTAAACTAAATTTTCAAAAATTAATTCTCCTTCTTGTAATTTATGAAATGTTACCCAAACTATTCACATGCATCTTAAAACATTTATCTTCATCATCACCAAACTACTTCTGAGTCATCTAACAGTTTTTTCAGAGTAAAACATTTTCACTTGCTTGAAAATCAGCACTTTTGAGTCTGGTATCATGTCCCTAGAAATGTTATCTAAAGGTACCAGCAACCATTTGCAAACCATTAAGACAGTTGGGCTTTCCCATTCCACCTAAGACAAGTAGACACCCATAATCTCCACAACCAAACCACTTAATGCATCACATTTCAAAGTAATATTCAAGAAGCCAGTTAATAAAGATATCTAACACAACTATAAGGTTATGACCCCTAGAATGATTCTAAATTTTGTGTTAAATTATGTTAAATTCCATTACTTCCGTAAAAAGAAAATTCTGCCAGGTGTCCTCTATGAGCTTCCTGGTATTGGCACTGGCTGAGTTTCAGGCTAACATTTCTTTCCCAAACAGTACTTTGTTGTTCAAAACAAGAGACTTGAAAGAACATCACATAACATGAGGGACTTTGTAAGGCAACTCTTTTTTCAATTTTCAGGTGGAAAAAACACAAACAAACTTATCTTACATTTAATAGTATGTGGTAACTGAGAATTTCTGTCTTGTTATTTCTAAAATTTCCCTTTCATTTCCAGTTTGAAAAAAAATCCTTACATAAGACATATTACAAATTCACAATTTGTTCTTCATTCTTTCCACTCCATTACGTCTAACTATATATTACAATATTCACTGCTTACCACTGTTTCTACACCATCCTTCCCTGTCTTGAGATTTGTTACTATTGAACTTTTATTTGGTTAGAGATATTCCTTGACTATTTTCCTCAGATAAAGTACCTGGAGATATATTTGGTATCTACAAATTTGAAAAATTTGAATTTTATCCTAAAAGTTTGTGAAATGTAGTATTTTCTCAGTAATTGAGATACTGCTCTTGTCTCTTTGCTTCTAACTCCTATTTATCCTTGGATTTCAAGAAATTCACCTGCTTCGGGCGCAAGGTTCTTTTTCAATCTAGATTCAAGTCTTTTCCCTCCAGTTCAGAAGTTCCATTTTTCACTTAAAATCCCCAAAATACACCAAAATAGTAATTGTGGTTATTTCTAGGCAGCAGGGTTACAGATAATATTTATTTTCTTCTTCATAGTTTTCTGTATGCTTTCAATTTGTTTGGTAATAGACGTGCACATGAGAACAAACAAAGCTATTAAACAGAAAGCAAGTAAACGAAACTAGGCAGAGTCTTCAAGGAATAAAACAAAGACTGAGAAATGGTACCAGGTTTAACAAAAAGAGTCTCTGACATTTGCTCTATACTGCTTCCATGCCAGCCCCAGATTAGAAACTGGTTTTGTGCTATTAAAGTTAAAAACACACTGTTACATTAGGCTCAAAGCTCCTGGGATTGGCTAAAGGATTTCATTAGTATCTGTTCTCCAAAATAATCCTCTCCCAAATCAATTAAAAGCTAAGTAAGAATAATTTAACATTTTTTCAAAAAACACTACTATAATAATAAAAATTATCTTTACGTCTGTAATGGCCAAGAATTTAGCAAGCAAAGCTGTGTAGAAGCAAATTTTATTTTGAAATTTAAAATTCTTAAGAACAAGATGTCTAGGTATACAGGCAGTAAGCTGGTATAAATAGTTTTGTTTCTTGGCACAGGTATTTTCCTATTCACATGGGCTTGCTGTGAAAACAGCCCGAACACTCACAGTATTGACAGTTACCTGTCCAATATTCCCCTCTCCTCCTTCCTTAATGTAGACCCATGAGTTCACTTGGGGCAGCAAAATGCACAGTTAAAAATGTTTTGCACGGGCTTCCCTGGTGGTGCAGTGGTTGTGAGTCCGCCTGCCGATGCCGGGGACACGGGTTTGTACCCCAGTCCGGAAAGATCCCACATGCTGCGGAGCGGCTGGGCCCGTGAGCCATGGCTGCTGAGCCTGCACGTCCAGAGCCTGTGCTCCGCGACCCAAGAGGCCACAACAGTGAGAGGCCCGCGTGCCGCAAAAAAAAAAAAAAAAAAAAAATGTTTTGCTCTCCAGACCACCTTATCCTGGTTGGAGGATGTGCAGAATGTGTCCCAGTTTCCCAGTTTCAAAGAGAAGTAGTACGTAAAGAAGATAAGGCTAGGCCTCTGGGAAAGCTATTTTTTCTGACTGAAAAAAAAAAAAAAGAAAGGAAAAGGAAGCAGACTCAGCGGGCATGAGCCCTTTGCCCTTCTCCTTGCCCGTAGCGTTTGCAAACATAATGACGTGAGCTACATGCTAAAGATGACAAAATAGGAAAAAGAAGAGGAGCCGTGGTAATTTGAGAAAACTAAATCTTTTGGTTATATTAATGCAAAATTTATATAAGAGCCTTAAAATCAGACAGATAGGAGAAATATTAGTTATCTGGATGGAATAAATCTTCTGACTTTGTGCATAAAAAGCAAGCACTTACAAGAAGAAAATGTTTTACCTTTTGGTCAAAAGACTGCTTGCAATGAAAGAGCAATCTACAATGAAATCATACAAAATGGGTTTTCTGTTCTAAATTAACTAGTTCATATACAAAGAAACATTTAGCTAGCCCCTAAAATCCCTATGAGATAGTCTAGTCTTCTATTCCTAGGATAGGCAGAAGTGGGGAGGAAAGATGACACAGATTACCAGTACTACAAATTACAGGCCCAATACCAATCCTTTTATAGTTTCTGCACACAAGTATTACTATAATTTATCATAAAAATCTGCGGGAAATTATCCTAAGCTTCTAAAATATTATTTATAATTAAGTTTGCACATTATAAAATTAACTTCAGGATTTGAATGTTTGTCTAACACAGGTAAGCCCTGTATAAAATGGGGTAATAACCTCAAAAGATTGAGCAGAGAGAGCTTTAGTCAATGGTAGCATAAATCAACAATGGTTTTATATAGAAGAACCTGTATTCTAGCTCTGAAGAGGTGCAGATTTAATTAACCCATCTCTAAGGTACAAAAAAAATATGACCCCTTATTCAATAAAAATAGAAGAATATAAATTCAGTAAACTGACCAGATTCTGGTTAACTTAGGACAAAGAATTATTTTGTTTTTAAACTTTATTTCAATTTCCCTTTAGTTTCATAAAAAAATTCTTTTTAAGAAATGTCAAATCAAATGGAGGGGACAGAGAGAAAACCTACATGAAAATAGCTAAAACTAAATGTTACATATACAAAAAAAATAAAGACAGTAAAATCAAAGAGTTACTTCTGGATTTGCTTGCCTTTCATTTAAGTAAATCTGTTAAAAAATGTATTTTAAAGAAAGGTTAGGGGGACTTCCCTGGCTGTCCAGTGGTTAAGACTTCACCTTCCAATGCAGGGGTGTGGGTTCAATCCCTGGTCAGGGAGCTAAGATCCCAGGTGCCTCGCAGCCAAAAATCCAAAACATAAAACAGAAGCAATACTGTAACAAATTCAATAAAGACTTTAAAAATGGTCCACATCGAAAAAAAAGAAAGGTTAGGGACTTCCCTGGTGGTCCAGTGGTTAAGACTCCATGCTCCCAATGCAGGGGGCCGAGGTTCGATCTCTGGTCAGGGAACTAGATCTCACATGCCGCAACTAAAAACAAAAGATCCCACATGCCACAACTAAAGATTCCACACACCTCAACGAAGATCCTGCAAGCAAGCAGCAACAAAGATTCCTGCATGCTACAACTAAGACCCTGTGCAGCCAAATAAATAATAAATAAATATTTTTTTTAAAAAAAAGGTTATTTAGAAGTAAAATATTAATCAGGTTATGTACAATTCCAGAAATGTAAACGGAGCACAGTAAAAACAAAACAAAACACACACACACACACACACACACACACACACACACACACACACTCAAGAAGGGACTTCCCTCGTGGCACAGTGGTCAAGAATCTGCCTGCCAATGCAGGGGACACTGGTTTGATCTCTGGTCCAGGAAGATCCCACATGCCACGGAGCAACTAAACCCGTGTGCCACAACTGAGCTCGCATGCCACAACTACTGAAGCCCATGCTCCACAAGAAGAGAAGCCGCCGTAAGGAGAAGCCCACACACTGCAACAAAGAGTAGCCCCCGCTCACTGCACTAGAGAAAGCCTGCACGCAGCAACAAAGACCCAACACAGACTAAAATAAATAAATAAATAAAAATTTTTAAAAAGCCACTAATACCATTACAGCATGTAATTAAAGGACTGTTTCAACTTACCTCACACAACATTCTACTGCACGAAACCAATGAAGCATCTCATCATGTAGAGTACACAACTGAAGGCAAGACAGGAAAACTTTCTCAGCATCACTGTACCAGCCTGCATCTGAAAGAAAGCCACCTAAGGGACAAGAAAAACCAAAAACTTTAGATAATTTAATAAATCACCTGAAAGCTAAAATGACATGCTTACAATGATTATTACCTAAAATGAAAAAACCTCTGTTTATTCTGAAACAAAGATACTAATTGTGAAATTTTTTTAAAGAAAGGAACTTTCAAATTAGGAAAATTAGGGCTTCCCTGGTGGCGCAGTTGTTGAGAATCTGTCTGCTAATGCAGGGGACACGGGTTCGAGCCCTGGTCTGGGAGGATCCCACATGCCGCGCAGCAACTAGGCCCGTGAGCCACAACTACTGAGCCTGCGCGTCTGGAGCCTGTGCTCTGCAACAAGAGAGGCCGCGACAGTGAGAGGTCCGCGCACCGCGATGAAGGGTGGCCCCCGCTTGCCACAACTAGAGAAAGGCCTCGCACAGAAACGAAGACCCAACACAGCAAAAATTAATTAATAAATTAATAAACTCCTACCCCCAACATCGTCTTAAAAAAAATTGTATAAAAAAAAAACAAATTAGGGAAATTAGATCAAAGTTGAGACCCTGAATAAGGAGTAAAGAGTTTTTGTTTTGTTTTTTACTTTCGGCTGCATTGGGTCTTCATTGCTGCGTGCGGGCTTTCTCTAGTTGCGGCGAGCAGGGGCTACTCTTCGTTGCGGTGCGCGGGCTTCTTGTTGCGGTGGCTTCTCTTGCTGTGGAGCACAGGCTCTAGGCGCGCGGGCTTCAGTAGTTGTGGCACGCGGGCTCAGTAGCTGTGGCGCACAGGCTTAGTAACTCGGCGGCATGTGGGATCTTGCCCAACCAAGGATCAAACCTGTGTCCTCTGCTCTGGCAGGCCGATTCTTAACCGCTGTGCCACCAGGGAAGTCCCAGGAGTCAAGAGTTTTAGCTTTGGGCTTCCCTGGTGGCGCAGTGGTTAAGAATCCGCCTGCCAATGCAGGGGACATGGGTTCGATCCCTGGTACGGGAAGATCCCACATGCCTCGGAGCAACTAAGCCCGTGCACCACAACTACTGAGCCTGCGCTCTAGAGCCCGCAAGCCACAACTACTGAGCCCACTCGCCACAGCTACTAAGACCGTGCATCTAGAGCCCGTGCTCTGAAGCAAGAGAAGCCACCGCAATGAGAAGCCCACGCAGAGCAACGAAGAGTAGCCCCTGCTCACCGCAACTAGAGAAAGCCAGCACATCAATGAAGACCCAATGCAGCCAAAAATAAATAAATTTTTTTTTAAAAAAAGAGTTTTAGCCCTCTAAAAGTACTTCATCGCCTAAGAGTTGACATTTTCCAGCTAATTAGCCACTATATTTAGTGATTTGTCTAACATTTTCATCATGCAGGGTAAACATAACTTTCCAATCTCTCCATACCCAATCCCAAAGAGGATAAAGATATCTGAATAAACTTAATCTTCTTAGCATAACAGCACATCATAGAGGATACACAGATAAAAGAGACAGTAGTGCTTGCTCATCTTAATTTTTTTTTTAGCAAAAAATTAAACTGCTGTCCTCCAACAGTCATAATGCATGGGGCATCTGGGCATCATTTCCTTAGGATACTGTCCATCTTTTTAGAGGCTCTTGACCCCCTCCTAATAGTTTAATACATTTTCTAATAGTGTCAACTAATCTTAATAGTGTCAATAGTATCTGGGTCAAGAAAAAATATATTTTGCTCAGACTGGTGTTTCATGTTTAATTAAAGCTATATGAAATGAAACAAATATTTTAACTGGAGAGAAGTGTGCTTTATGACATTTTATCCCCCCAAATATGACATTTTAGGGTCCTCACTGAATGACTGGAATAATGAGATTATAATATTCATATGAAGCAACCTCCTACTCATTATCTCAACATATTGTGCACTGTGCTGAGTTATTAGGCTATTATCTCTCAGCTTCAAACCAACCCTTCTAGACTGTTTTATGATGCTGGGCTAGGACTCTATAACCACATTTCTCCTCTGCCAGCTGGCTCCCTAGTAGTCTCTACCAAAGAAGGTACTAGAGAGAAAGGCTGTAAGACTGGAGAAGTAAGAGACACTCCCTGATAGCTTCCAGTTTCTGCCAGCAATGCCCCTGCTAACAGCAGTGTCCCAGGGTAATGTTTCTTTACTCTGGCAGTAGCAATTCATCTCAGTAAGCCAATTCCAGCTGCAGTTTTCCAACACTTACAGAACCTGATTCACAGCACCCCATCAGAGAGACACTAGTAGCAGCCAGTCAGGTGTCCCTCCTAGAGGTCGAGATTCTAGACCCACGAGCTCCCTTCTCAGAACTCTGAGACACCTGTACCAGCCAAGCAGCATCCCAGCTCTGTGAGGTACCTCCTCAAGCTTCTTTTTTTTTTTTTTTCTTTTGGCCACGCCATGCAGCTTGTGGGATCTTAGTTCCCTGACCAGGGACTGAACGCTGTGAAAATACTAAAGACCTTTAAATTATATACTTTAAATGGGTGCACTGTATGGTATGTGAATTATATCTCAATAAAGCTGTTATTTTTAAAAAGTTTCCATCATGTATACTTCTGGTATGAAGTTTTTTCACTGTTTTGGTAATTTTAGGATCAAGACAGATAATATAACTGAATCTGTTAGGACTTGGTTCTAACTCCAAGATACTTGTTCGATCTGGCTCCTTACAGTGGCCAGACTGGTACAAGTGAAGAGACAACAGAGGACCTCAATGAACATTAGCCTTCCTGCTTTGCATCTTCCTTGATACTAAATATCTCCCACATAGATTTTTACATGACCACCTAGGACTAAATGGATGTCAATATTAACATTCATCTAGGTCACAAACACTCTATTAAGAGACATTCTTTAGTCACAATTCTTTGTTGCAATTTATATTCCACAAGACTATCAAAGGATAAATGCTGAGGGTTCTTTTCAGAAAAGAATGTTAAGTTCCTCCAAGCAAACTCTCTATGACCACTACAAAAAAATTTTTTTTTCCTAATACTGACGGAAATGATCATGAAAACTTGGCAAAGAAAGTAAATGTGCACGTGCCAAAGAGAGAGAGAGAAAAAACATGCACACACACACACATTAATGTGAGAAGTTAAAAATGAAAGGTAGGGTTTCCCTGGTGCCGCAGTGGTTAAGAATCCACCTGCCAACGCAGCGGGCACGGGTTCGAGCCCTGGTCCGGGAAGATCCCACATGCTGCGGGGCGACTAAGCCCGTGCGCCGCAACTACTGAAGCCCACGCGCCTCTGCAACAAGAGGAGCCACCACGATGAGAAGCCCACGCACCGCAACAAAGAGTAGCCCCCCGCTCCCCACAACTAGAGAAAGCCTGCGTGCAGCAACAAAGACTCAACGCAGCCAAAAATAAATAAATAAATAAAATAAATTTATAAAATAAAAAAATGGGCAGAGGATCTGAATAGACATTTTTCCAAAAAAGACATACAGATGGCCAACAGATACATGAAAAGATGCTCCACATCACTAATCATCAGAGAAATGCAAATCAAAACCACAATGAGAAACCATCTCACACCTGTCAGGATGGCTGTCATCACCAGAAAACAACAATTAACGAGTGTTCACGAGGGTGTGGAGACAAGGGAACCTCCTGCACTGCTGGTGGGGCTGTAAATTGGCATAGCTACTATGGAGAACAGTGTGGAGGTTGCTCAAAAAATTTAATATAGAACTGCCATATGATCTAGCAATTTTACTTCTGGGTATTTATCCAAAAAAGGCAAAAACACTAACTCAAAAAAGATATATGCACCTCAATGTTCAGTGAAGCATTATTTATAATAGCCAAGATATGTAAGCAACCTAAATGTCCATCAACGGATGAATGAATGGATAAAGAAGGTGTGAGATATATTTATACACACAACAGTGGAATATTACCCAACCACAAAAATTAAACATTAAAAAAAAAAAAAGAAAAGAAATCTTGTGACAACACAGATGGATCTAGAGGGTATCATGCTAAGTGAAATAAGTCAGACAGAGAAAGACAAATACCATATGATCTCACTTATACGCAGAATCTAAAAATCAAAACAAACAAACAAAACAAAATGAAAATAGACTCGTAGATACAGAGACCAAACAGCTGGTTGTCAGAGAAAGGAGGTGGGGTGTGGGGTGAAATAGGTGAAGGGGATTAAGAGGTCTGAGCCTCCAGTAAGAAAATAAATAAGCCCTGGGAATGTAATATACAGCCTAAGGAACATGGTCAATAATACTGTAATAACTTTGTACAGGGACTATACTTGTCGTGGCAATCATTTCATAAAGTATGCAAATTCCAAATCACTATGCAGTACACCTCAAACCAACATAATACTGTATGTCAACTACATTTAAATAAAACACACACACACAAATGAGTGTATGTAAAAACCAATGAAAGTTAAATAAGGTCTATAGTCTAGGTAACAGTATTAAACCAGTATCAATTTCCTGGTTTTGATGTTGTCTGTAAATCTACAATCATTTCAAAATAAAAATTTTTCCAAAAACAAAGTAAAAAGGTAGCAATAACTTGAATAAATAATTGCCTGAGACATACTTATCTACGTAGATTTGTAAAAGGCATACTAAAATGTTATGCAAACATTAAACGATATTTTTCTATGTGTGTAGCATATAAAACCTTTTCAGAATCCTTTTCCATTTATGTTTTTAGTATTCTCATACCCATGAGGAAATGGAGATTTACCCTCATTTTAGAGATGGGAAAACTGAGGTCCCAAAAGGATTAAGTCTCACGTCACAACACACAGTAAGCTGGTGAAAGAGGTTGGTAGCAGCTTGACATGGTAGAAAGGCAAGTGGTTTGGAATCACAGCGTCACAGGATTCTAAACTTAGCTCCATTACTATGTGACTTGAGCAAGTTACTCAACTTTCCTGAGTCCGTTTCCTCATTTCTAAAACTCTATTAATACCTTCACATCACTGGAATGTCATGAGGATTTTCTCAAAAGACAGCATTTAGATACATAGTATAGTACTTAGCACAAAGTTAATGTCCAATATATCACATCTCGCTCTTCTGATGTTTTTCTCATAACCTCCCACGTTGACTTTGGGAATGTCCTGTGAGAATCCTTTAATGCCAGCAGGCTTAATTCTGAGTCATGTTACAGGACAAAACACCCCTCTGTTTTACCATTACTTACCTAAAACAAAGCCAACCTGAATGGCTTTTTCCTTTACTGCAGCATCTGATTCCGCTATGTAAGAGCACCGTCTACTGAACGAGTAGGCTAAGACTGAAGCAACTTTCACACCATGATCCATCAAAGCCTGGAAACAATGATGAAGCAAATGTCTGAAAGAGAAGGAAAAGGTCATTTTTGTTTTTATAAAGGTAACATATTTTGTCCTTTTAGAAAGTGCTAACTTTCATGCACATTGTTCCTTCCTGCCTCCGGAAATTTGCACCTGCTGTTCCTTCTACCTAAAAAAGCTCTTCACCACCATCACCTAGTTCTCTCCCATAAACTGGTTAGACTTCAGCTCAAATGTCACTTCCTCCAGGAGATCCTCCCTGTCTCCTGTCTCCCTCAATTCACCAGCCTGATGGGGCCATGGTAGGCCTATCCCAGGATCCCCAAGGACCTTGGAGGTTATGTTAAGGCATTTACTCTTCTATCTAGAAGAGAATAGGGAGCCATTGCCAGCCAGGAAAGATAAGATCAAATATGCTGGTATGTCTGGGGCTCAGAGAATTACGAACAGCAGCAAGCAGCTTACTTGGGACACAGATGACCCTTGCTCAACAAACAGTGGCCTCATCCTACCTCCCCAGGGTACCTCCAGTAATTCCCTATGGTAGTGTTTTCCAGAATGGGGCATGACTATCACTGGGGGCTCTAGGCACAATTTTAGTGGCATATAACCAAATATTTTTCAAAGATTAACATATTTATTTCAATGGGGATTCAAAAATAAAACTTGCAATCTAAAAAAAAAAAAAGTGCTAACTTGCTCTTTTGAAATAACAGTACCATTATTTTCCAAGATGGAATAAGATAAAAAGCAACTATTTGCCTTATGAATTATGAGGTCATAATAATTCACAATTTAGTCTAATATCTTTTACTCAGTGGATCACTGAGTGATTCTGTATATGTAAACTGATGACAATGAAGGATGAAAACAACTTCTAACATCAATCTTAAAAACCAAATTGTCTTGTAATTCAACAATGACCCAATTAAAAAATGGGCAATAGATTTGAATAGAGATTCCTCCAAAGAAAATATACAAAGGCCAATAAGCACAAGAAAAGATGCTCAATATCATTAGTGATTAGGGAAATGCAAATCAAACTCACAATGAGATATGACTTCACACTATCTAGGATGGCTATAATACTACTTTTCAAAAAACAGTGATGGCAAGGATATGGAAAAATTGGAACCCTCATATGTTGGTAATAGGGACATACTGGGTTGGCCAAAAGGTTCATTTGGTTTTTTCCGTAAGACGGCTCTAGCAGCACTTAGTTGTCTTTAGCTTCATTCAAAACAATTTTGTTAGATTGTATGTGACAGCTGTCTTATCAGCGTGCATTAAAAAAAACACTTATCAAAATTGGTGAATTTTTGTGTACCCATTTTAATATTGAAGATGGAAGAAAAAAGCAACATTTTCAGCATATTATGCTTTATTATTTCAAGAAAAGTAAAAACACAACTGAAACACAAAAAAATATTTGTGCAGTATATGGAAAAGGTGCTGTGACTGATTGAACATGTCCAAAGTGGTTTGCGAAGTTTCGTGCTGGAGATTTCTCACTGGACGATGTTCCACAGTTGGGTAGACCAGCTGAAGTTGAAAGCAATCAAATCGAGACATTGAGTTAGGTAGACCAGTTGAAGTTGAAAGCAATCAAATCGAGACATTGATTGAGAACAATCAACGTTATACGGTGCGGGAGATAGCTAACATACTCAAAACATCCAAATCAAGCGTTGAAAATCATTTATACCAGCTTGGTTATATTAATTGCTTTGATGTTTGGGTTCCACATAAGTTAAGAAAAAAAAACCTTCTTGACTGTCTTTCTGCATGGATTCTCTACTTAAATATAATGAAAACGTTCTGTTTCTAAAACAAATTGTGATGGGTGATGAAAAGTGGATACTGTACAATAACGTGGAACGGAAGAGATCGTGGGGCAAGCAAAATGAACCACCACCAACCAAACCAAAGCCCGGTCTTCACCCAAAGAAGGTGATGTTGTGTATATGGTGGGATTGGAAGTGAGTCCTCTATTATGAGCTCCTTCCGGAAAACCAAACAATTAATTCCAACAAGTACTGCTCCCAGTTAGACCAACTGAAAGCAGCACTCAATGAAAAGCGTCCAGAACTAGTCAAAAGAAAACACGTAATCTTCCATCAGGATAATGCAAGACCGCATGTCTCTTTGATGACCAGGCAAAACCTGTTACAGCTTGGCTGGGAAGTTCTGATTCATCCGCTGTATTCACCAGATATTGCACCTTCACATTTCCATTTATTTCGGTCTTCACAAAATTCTCTTAATGGAAAAAATTTCAATTCCCTGGGAGACAGTAAAAGGCACCTGGAACAGTTCTTTGCTCAAAAAGATAAAAAGTTTTGGGAAGAAGGAATTATGAAGCTGCCTGAAAAATGGCAGAAGGTAGTGGAACAAAATGGTGAATATGTTGTTTAATAAAGTTTTTGGTGAAAATGAAAAATGTGTCTTTTATTTTTACTTAAAAACCAAAGGCACTTTTTTGGCCAACCCAATAAAATGGTGCAGCTGCTGTGGGAAACAATTTAGGAGTTACTCAAAAAGTTAAACCTAGGTTTACCCTAGTTATATATACATACAAGAGAAGTGAAAACATACATCCACACAGAATCTTGTCCATGAGCACTCACAGCAGCATTATTCATAATGGCCAAAAGGTAGAAACAACCCAAATGTTCATCAACAGATGACTAGATAACCAAAACATAGTATATCCACACAATGGAAAACTGATACAAACAACAACCATGAATGAACCTTGAAAACATTATAGGTAAAATCCAGTCACGAAACACCACATACTGTATGAAATGTCTAGAGCAGATAAACCCAGAAACAGAGAGTAGATTAATGGTAGGCTAGAGACCACGGGTAAGGGGAAACAGGGAGTGACTATTAATGGTACAGGGTTTCTTTTGGGAATGATTAAAGTATTCTAGAATTAGATAGTAGTGATAGTTGCAAAAATTTGTGAATATACTAAAAACTAATGAATTGTACAGTTTAAAATGATAAATTTATGGTATGTGAATTATCTCAATAAAAAAACTGCTTTAAACAAAATTGTAAATAACCAAGTCACTGCTTTGCATAAAGGGGGAAAAAAGTCAAACTACATGCATTTAGTTCCACAAATATATTAAACACTTACCAAGGGATCTGGACTTGGTAAAAAGATAACCTGAGAGATGAAAGAGAGGTAGTCCACTAAATCTTTATAATGGCCATCTTTAGAACTGCATAGAGAAATTCAAATCCTAGAAAGCTAACCTTTTCCAAGAGTAAAGAATTTTTTTAAAGTTTTTCTATGGCCTTCTTGTCCCAAAATGAAGCTCTCATCTATTATTTTTTAACAGATTAATTTTAATTAGTCAACTAACCAAGAAATTTCTCTTAGGCTTAGTACACAGGTCACATCCAAAGGTATCCCTAAACAATGAAATCATGTTAGTTTGTTAACATGTTACTTGTTGATTATTTTATCATCTCTTTCTAAAATACAAACTCCATGAGGAAGAGACCTTGTAAAATTTATTCACTGCTGTAACCCCAGCATCTAGAATAGTACTTGACATATACTATGCATTCTAACAAGTATTTACTTAACTTGGCAACATTCATATTAGAGATTAACAATATTTTGTAAAACTATATTCTTATTTTCCCAGAAATATAGGTTAGGAAAAAGAAATGGCATTTCAAGCAAATTTAGGGAAAAATGCTAAAGAGAACAGCAAGGACAATCAAAGGCCATGTCACCTACATCCACATATAACTCCTACTACATAATAGCCAGAACGGGGAAGATGAATTCAGTCTTTCTTCAACACAAAAAGCAAGGGTGGTACTGAAGGTTTCAAAACAATACGAATGTACTTACTGCTACTGAACTGTACACCTAAAATATGGTCACAATGATAAAATTCAGATATGTATAGTTTACCACAATTGTTACAAATGAGTTTACCTTTTATCCAAAGCTCTCAATACTTTAGCAAAAACTTCCAATTCACAAAATTCACTGCCCAGTTGACATAAGCGTCCCTGTTGGTACAGCTGAAATTAAAAACAAACAAAAAAAGATAACATTTAAAATTTTTAATTTAATTTCAATTTCTACTTTACTTATGAATATAATTTGATGGAGTCAATATTTGACGAATTTATGACTATTACTCAAAGTTAAGATTACACAGTAATATCAGGGAAGATGCTTATGCTAAAAGAAATGTAACGCTAACTTAAGAAATCTCTATAATTCATAGAGAACACTTTAATAGCTGTATATAATATTCAGAAATTAATATTTGTATAACAGTATATGGTACATGCTAAGTACTAAAAAGTGCTATATAATTACTTTATTTATTAAACACTAAAAACCGTTATACTCAGGACTTCGCTGCTGGCACAGGGGTTAAGAATCCGCCTGCCAATGTAGGGGACATGGTTCAATCTCTGGTCCGGGAAGATCCCACATGCTGCGGAGCAACTAAGCCCGTGCGCCACAACTACTGAGCCCGCGTGCCACAACTACTGAAGCCTGAGCGCCTAGAGCCCATGCTCCACAACAAAGAGAAGCCACCGCAATGAGAAGCCCACGCGCCGCAATGAAGAATAGCCGCCACTCGCCGCAACTAGAAAAAGCCCACGCACAGCAACGAAGACCCAATGCAGCCAAAAAATAAAAAAATAAATTGATTTAAAAAGAACAATTATATTCAAGAAACTAACCTTTTTTTTTTAAACTTCTTTTTTTCTTAAACAAAACTGGGTAAAGTAAAATTATCAAAATGATAGCAAAGATAATGTCCAGAAGCCAGAACTGGTCACTATGCCCCACTAAGGGCTCTTTAGACTACAAAAACCTCATTTCAGTTTCAGGCATGAAACTTCACAAGCAGACTAACAGTAGATTATATCTAAAGTAATCCAGCATGGCAGGATTTCTGATCATGTCACAATCATTTACTCCTTTTGCCTGACTTTTTTTTTTTCTTTAACATCTTTATTGGAGTGTAATTGCTTTACAATGTCCTGTTAGTTTCTGCTGTGTAACAAAAGTGAATCAGCTATATGTATACATATATCACCATATCCCCTCCCTCTTCCAACTCCCTCCCACCCTCCCTGTCTCACCCCTCTAGGTGGTGACAAAGCACCGAGCTGATCTCCCTGTGTGATACAGCTGCTTCCCACTAACTATCTATTTCACATTTTGTAGTGTATATATGTCAATGCTACTCTCTCACCTCGTCCCAGGTTACCCTTCCCCCTCCCCGTGTCCTCAACTGCATTCACTATGTCTGCATGTTTATTCCTGTCCTGCCCCTAGGTTCATCAGAACCTTTTTTTTTTTTTAGATTCCATATATACATGTTAGCATACAGTATTTGTTCTTCTCTTTCTGAATTCCTTCACTCTGTATGACAGAATCTAAGTCCTTCCAACTCGCTACAACTAGTTCAATTTCATTTCTTTTTATGGCTGAGTAATATTCCATTGTATATATGAGCCACATCTTCTTTATCCATTCATCTGTTGATGGACACTTAGGTTGCTTCCATGTCCCGGATATTGTAAATAGTGCTGCAATGAACACTGTGGTACATGTCTCTTTTTGAATTATGGTTTTCTCAGGGTACATACCCAGTACTGGGATTGCTGGGTCATATGGTAGTTCTATTTTTAGTTTTTTAAAGGACCTCCATACTGTTCTCTGTGACTGTATCAATTTACATTCCCACCAACAGTGCAAGAGGGCTCCCTTTTCTCCACACCCTCGCCAGCATTTATTGTTTGTAGATCTTTTGATGATGGCCATTCTGACCCCTGTGAGGTGATACCTCACTGTAGTTTTTTGTTTTGTTTTGTTTTTGTTTTTGTTTTTTTGCGGTACGCAGGCCTCTCACTGTTGTGGCCTCTCCCATTGCGGAGCACAGGCTCAGCGGCCATGGCTCACGGGCCCAGCCGCTCAGCGGCATGTGGGATCTTCCCGGACCGGGGCACGAACCCATGTCCCCTGCATCGGCAGGCGGACTCTCAACCACTGCGCCACCAGGGAAGCCCCTCACTGTAGCTTTGATTTGCATTTCTCTAATGATTAGTGATGTTGAGCATCCTTTCATGTGTTTGTTGGCAATCTGTCTATCTTCTATGCAGAAATGTCTATTTAGGTCTTCTGCCCATTTCTGGATTGGGTTGTTTGTTTTTTTGATATTGAGCTGCATGAGCTTGTATATTTTGGAGATTAATCCTTTGTCAGTTGCTTTGTTTGCAAATATTTTCTCCCATTCTGAGGGTTGTCTTTTCGTCTTGTTTATGGTTTCCTTTGCTGTGCAAAAGCTTTTAAGTTTCATTAGGTCCCATTTGTTTATTTTTGTTTTTATTTCCATTTCTCTAAGAGGTGGGTTAAACAGGATCTTGCTGTGATTTATGTCATAGAGTGTTCTGCCTATGTTTTCCTCTAAGAGTTTTATAGTGTCTGGCCTTACATTTAGGTCTTTAATCCATTTTGAGTTTATTTTTGTGTATGGTGTTAGGGAGTGTTCTCATTTCATTCTTTTACATGTAACTGTCCAGTTTTCCCAGCATCACTTATTGAAGAGGCTGTCTTTTCTCCACTGTATATTCTTGCCTCCTTTATCAACGATAAGACCCATACGTGTATGGATTTATCTCTGGGCTTTCTATCCTGTTCATTGATCTGTATTTCTGTTTTGTTGCAGCACCATACTGTCTTGATTACTGTAGCTTTGTAGTATAGTCTGAAGTCCAGGAGCCTGATTCCTCCAGCTCCATTTTTTTTTCTCAAGATTGCTTTGGCTATTCAGGGTCTTTTGTGTTTCCATACAAATTGTGAAATTTTTTGTTCCAGTTCTGTGAAAAATGCCATTGGTAGTTTGATAGAGATTGCACTGAATCTGCAGATTGCTTTGGGTAGTATAGTCATTTTCACAATGCTGATTCCTCCAATCCAAGAACATGGTATATCTCTCTATTTGTTTGTATCGTCTTTAATTTCTTTCATCAGTGTCTTGTAGTTTTCTGCATACAGGTCTATTGTCTCCTTAGGTAGGTTTATTCCTAGGTATTTTATTCTTTTTGTTGCAATGGGAAATGGGAGTGTTTCCCTAATTTCTTTCAGATTTTTCGTCGTTAGTGTATAGGAATGCAAGAGATGTGTGCATTAATTTTGTATCCTGCTACTTTACCGAATTCATTGATTAGCTCTAGTAGTGTTCTGGTAGCATCTTTAGGATTCTCTATGTATAGTATCATGTCATCTTCAAACAGTGACAGTTTTACTTCTTCTTTTCCAATTTGGATTCCTTCTATTTCTTTTTCTTCTCTGACTGCCGTGGCTAAAACTTCCAAAACTATGTTGAATAACAGTGGTAAGAGTGGACATCCTTCTCTTCTTTCTGATCTTAGAGGAAATGGTTTCAGTTTTTCACCACTGAGAACGATGTTGGCTGTGGGTTTGTCATATATGGCCTTTATTAGGTTGAGGTAGGTTCCCTCTGTGCCCACTTTCTGGAGAGTTTTTATCATAAATGGGTGCTGAATTCTGTCAAAAGCATTTTCTGCTTCTATTGAGATTATCACATGGTTTTTATCCTTCAGTTTGTTAATATGGTATATGACATTGATTCATTTGGTATATTCAAGAATCCTTGCATTCCTGGGATAAACCCCACTTGATCATGGTGTATGATCCTTTTAATGTGCGGTTGGATTCTGTTGGCTAGTATTTTGTTGAGGATTTTTGCACCTATGTTCATCAGTGACATTGGCCTGTAGTTTTCTTTTTTTGTGACATCTTTGTCTGGTTTTGGTATCAGGGTGATGGTGGCCTCATAGAATGAGTTTGGGAGTGTTCCTTCCTCTGCTATATTTTGGAAGAGTTTGAGAAGGATAGGTGTTAGCTCTTCTCTAAGTGTTTGATAGAATTCACCTGTGAAGCCATCTGGTCCTGGGGCTTTTGTTTGTTGGAAGATTTTTAAGCACAGTCTCAATTTCAGTGCTTGTGATTGGTCTGTTTTTATTTTCTGTTTCTTCCTGGTTCAGTCTGGGAAGGTTGTGGTTTTCTAAGAATTTGTCCATTTCTTCCAGGTTGTCCATTTTGTTGGCATATAGTTGCTTGTAGTAATCTCTCATGATCCTTTGTATTTCTGCAGTGTCAGTTGTTACTTCTTTTTCATTTCTAATTCTATTGATTTGAGCGTCTCCCTTTTTTTCTTGATGAGTCTGGCTAATGGTTTATCAATTTT
>NC_041227.1:100667886-100702072 GCF_002837175.3 Physeter macrocephalus | reverse complement strand
CCAGCTTTTAGTTTTATTGATCTTTGCTACTGTTTCCTTCATTTCTTTTTCATTTATTTCTGATCTGATCTTTATGATTTATTTCCTTCTGCTATCTTTGGGGGTTTTTTGTTCTTCTTTCTCTAATTGCTTTAGGTGCAAGGTTAGGTTGTTTATTTGGGATGTTTCTTGTTTCTTGAGGTAGGATTGTATTGCTATAAACTTCCCTCTTAGAACTGCTTTTGCTGCATCCCATAGGTTTTGGGTCGTCGTGTTTTCATTGTCATCTGTTTCTAGGTATTTTTTTTACTTCCTCAGTGATCTCTTGGTTATTTAGTAGTATACTGTTTAGCCTCCATGTGTTTGTATTTTTTACAGGTTTTTTTTTCCTGTAATTGATATCTAGCCTCACAGCGTTGTGGTCGGAAAAGATACTTGATACGATTTCAATTTTCTTAAATTTACCAAGGCTTGATTTGTGACCCACAATATGATCTATCCTGGAGAATGTTCCATGAGCACTTGAGAAGTGTATTCTGTTGTTTTTAGATGGTATGTCCTCTAAATATCAATTAAGTCCATCTTGTCTAACGTGTCATTTAAAGCTTGTGTCTCCTTATCTATTTTCATTTTGGATGATCTGTCCATTGGTGAAAATGGAGTGTTAAAGTCCCCTATTATTATGTGTTACTGTCGATTTCCCTTTTTATGGCTGTTAGCATTTGCCTCATGTACTGAGGTCTTCCTATGTTGGGTGCGTAATATTTACAATTGTTATATCTTCTTCTTGGATTGATCCCTTGATCATTAATGTAGATTCCTTCTTTGTCTCTTGTAATTAGTCTTTATTTTAAAGTCTACTTGTCTGATATGAGAATTGCTACTCCAGCTTTTTTTTGATTTCCATTTGCATGGAATATCTTTTTCCAGCCCCTCACTTTCAGTCTGTATGTGTCCCAAGGTCTGAAGTGGGTCTCTTGTAGACAGCATATGTATGGGTCTTGTTTTTGCGTCGAATCTGAATGAGATCCTTGCTGGGTAGAGTAATCTTGGTTGTAGGTTTTTCCCCCTTTTTTTTTTTTGATACTTACTTATTTATTTTTGGCTGTGTTTGGTTCTTCACTGTTTGCTTTTTTAAAATAAATTTATATATTTGCTTGTTTATTTTTGGCTGTGTTGGGTCTTCGTTGCTGCGCAAGGGCGCTACTCTTCTTTGCAATGCATGGGCTTTTCACTGCAGTGGCTTCTCTTGTTGCAGAGCACATGCTCTAGGTGCACGGGCTACAGTAGTTGTTGCACGCGGGCTCAGCAGTTGTGGCTCACGGGCTCTAGAGCGCAGCCTCAGTAGTTGTGGTGCACGGGCTTAGCTGCTCCACAGCATATGGGATCTTCCTGGACCAGGGCTCAAACCCATGTCCCCTGCATTGGCAGGCGGATTCTCAACCAGTGCGCCACCAGGGAAGCCCCTGGGTCTTCACTGTTGTGCACAGGCTTTCTTTAGTTGTGGCGAGCAGGGGCTATTCTTCGTTGCGGTGCATAGGCTTCTCATTGCAGTGGCTTCTCTTGTTGCGGAGCACGGGCTCTAGGCGTGTGGGCTTCAGTAGTTGTGGCACGCAGGCTCAGTAGATGTGGCACACAGGCTCAGTAGTTGTGGCTCGCAGGCTCTAGAGCACAGGCTGAGTAGTTTTGGTGCAAGGCTTACCTGCTCTGTGGCATGTGGGATCTCCCTGGACCAGGGATTGAATCTGTTTCCACTGCACTGGTAGGCAGATTCGTTACCACTGCACCACCAGGGAAGGCCCCTTTCATCATTTTAAATATGTCCTGCCACTCCCTCTGGCTTGCAGAGTTTCTGCTGAAAGATCAGCTGTTAACCTTATGGGGACTCCCTTGTATGTTATTTGTTGCTTTTCCCTTGCTGCTTTTAATATTTTTTTCTTTGTATTTAATTTTTGATAGTTTGATTAATATGTGTCCTGGCATGTTTCTCCTTGGATTTATCCTGTATGGGACTCTCTGCACTTCCTGTACTTGATTATTCCCTTTCCCTTGTTAGGGAAGTTTTCGACTATAATCTCTTCAAAAATTTTCTCAGACCCTTTCTTTTTCTCTTCTTCTTCTGAGACACCTATAATTCGAATGTTGGTGCGTTTAACATTGTCCCAGAGGTCTCTGAGACTGTCCTCAATTCTTTTCATTCTTTTTTCTTTATTCTGCTCTGTGGTAGTTATTTCCACTATTTTATCTTCCAGGTCACTTATCCGTTCTTCTGCCTCAGTTATTCTGCTACTGACTCTTTCTAGAGTATTTTTAATTTACTTATTGTGCTGTTCATCACTGTTTGTTTGCTCTTTAGTTCTTCTAAGTCCCTGTTAAACGTTTCTTGTATTTTCTCTATTCTATTTCCAAGATTTTAGATCATCTTTACTCTCATTACTCTGAATTCTTTTTCAGGTAGACTGCTTATTTCCTCTTCATTTGGTCTGGGGGTTTTTTACCTTGCTCCTTCATCTGCTGCATATTTCTCTGTGTTCTCATTTTGTTTAACTTACTTTGTTTGGGGTCTCCTTTTCATGGGCTGCAGGTTCATAGTTCCTGTTGTTTTTGGTGTCTGCCCCCAGTGGGTGAGGTTGGTTCAGTGGCTTGTGTAGGCTTTCTGGTGGAGGGGACTGGTGCCTGTGTTCTGGTGGGCAGGGCTGCGTCTGGCCGTGTGTTTTGGGGCGTCTGTGAACTTAGTATGATTTTAGGCAGCCTCTCTGCTAATGGGTGGGGTTGTGTTCCTCTTTGTTTGGCATGGGGTGTCCAGCACTGGAGTTTGCTGGCTGTTGGGTGGAGCTGGGTCTTAGTGTTGACATGGAGATCTCTGGGAGAGCTCGCGCCAATTGCTATTATGTGGGGCGGGGAGGTCTCTGGTGGTCCAATGTCCTGAAATCGGCTCTCCCACCTTTGAGGCGCAGGCCTGACACCAGGCTGGAGCACCAAGACCCTGTCAGCCACACTGCAAGGTACATGGGGATTTTCTTGCCTTTGGGGAAGTCTGAGGTCTTCTGCCAGCATTCAGTATCTGTTCTGTAGTTGGTCCACATGTAGATGTATTTTTGATGTATTTGTCGGGAGGAAGGTGATCTCTATGTCCCACTCCTCCGCCATCTTGAAGGTCCCCCTGCAACAGGAGACTCCACTGAAGACACCAACCTCCTCAAGAGCTAGAGGTGCAGAGGCATTTTTTTCAGAGGATTTGCAGAGCTTGCTTTTTTTTTTTTCTTTTCCTTTGTGCTTTGTCTAGTTTCACTTGTTCACAGGGTGCTTCATGCAGAGGCCTCACACCCAGCACTTCAGATCAGAGTGCCCAGTGAGAAATGGCTACGCTGACACCTCAGCTCAGCGGGCCGGGCCGTGTGCAGAAGCACTGCCGCCTGACACTGCAACTCAAGATCTGCCTGATTTTTTAAAACTTTCATTTAAAATAGTATTTTAATAAATGTGTTAAATGTTTATCCCAAATAATACATGTACACTGTTAAAAAGAAAATACTACTGCCCCTCTTTCCCCTGCCTCAATTTCACCAAATGTTACTGAATTTATATATGCTATATAAATACAGTGCCTTAGAAGGCAGGAATTTTATTATATCAACTCACTTTACATTAGTAAGCACTTAACACTTAGCTCATTTGACAAAAACATGTGTTTCAGAAAGAGGACATGATCCTGAACTCATCTGCCAAATGGGCCAGTTAACTTTGCACAGGGAAAACATACTACAAACTCATTTAGCAAACTCTTGGGCATAAATCACTAGTCATAATGGAGGCCAGGTCAGATTAGGTAGATATAGGAATACAAATCAATAATGACTGCTGGAAGGGAGAGGGGACAGGGAATGCCATGTGCTCAGGAAGGGGAGGCAGAACTGTTATCTTCAAACAGTGATTGGATATTCATCTTAACCATAAACTTTCATAAGGAAAGATTTGCTATTTTTGGAGATGATTATGTTTTCTGAGGTTAGAAAAACAATGAGTGGGACTTCCCTGGCAGTCCAGTAGCTGGGACTCCACGCTCCTACTGCAGGGGGCACAGGTTCGATCCCTGGTCAGGGAACTAGGATCCCGCAAGCCACACAGTGTGGCCAAAAAAAATAAAAGCTTCTGGGAATGTATGTGATAAAATTCCCTTCCATCACATATACCTTCACAGTTAACCAATGAAGAATAACTCAGGGAAAATAAAGTTGAGAATTTATAATCACATCCTATTTGGGGGCTTAACAATGTGATACATTTCTGATTTGGGGCAGAAAAACAAATGCACTTATCAAAATATATACATACACATACTCCAAAAACAGTACAGGACCAAAAAACCTTAGTTTCTTAGCAAAGTAACTCATCATTAGCAAACTTAAGGCTTAGAATTTCTTTTGTAAGATAGAAGAAATGGAAAGTTGTACAACTTTTTTTGCCTGCACTTACTAGTCAAATAAAGACAATTAAACTAAACTTTATATGTTCTACAACTCATAGTATCCCTTTAATACTGAAAATTTCCTAACAAATGGATTTGAAACTAAAATTTAGGAAAGTAGTAACCTTAGTTACAATTTTAAATATAAGTATGCCTATTAACAAACACAAGCTTTTTTTTTTTTCTCTCAGCTGTTTAATTTTTCTAGCTAAAAAGGGGTCCGCATTTAAATTCTGGGGAGAGAGTAGTGATTTAACTATTTCAAATCATGCTTTCCTGTACAGCAACTATACTTCCAAGGAAGAAAATCCTTACTAGGCTTATCCCCAAAAATGAAAATTTCTATATTTTATGAATGGGATTTTTGAATACCAATCCAGAATAAAAAGAGCATTTAATCCTTACAGAGATCTTATATGTATGTGCCAGGCACTGTTCTAAGTGCTTTTCATAAGCAACTCACTCTGTCCTTCCACAGATGAGGAAACTGAGGCATATAAAGTTAAATAACCTGGTCTGAATCACACAATTAAGAAGTGGCAAGGCATTTGCAGCAACATGGATGCAACTAGAAATTATCATACTAAGTGAAGGAAATCAGAAAGAGAAAGACAAATACCATATGGTATCACTTATAGGTGACATCTAAAATATGGCACAAATGAACCTATCTACAAAACAGAAACAGACTCATAGATATAGACAACAGACTTGTGGTTGCCAAGGAGGACAGGGGAAAGAAGAGGGATGGACTGGGAGTTTGTGGTTGGTACATTCAAACTATTACATAGAGAATGGATAAACAACATGGTCCTACTGTATAGCACAAGGAATGATATTCAATATCCTGTAATAAATCATAATGGAAAAGAATATAAAAAAAGTCTCTATGTGTATAACTGAGTCACTTTACTGTACAGCAGAGATTGGCACAACATTATACAACAACTATACTTCAATTAAAAAAAAAAAAGAAGTGGCAAGGCAACAATCTGGCTCCAAGAAGTCTATCCTTACATCCATGTTCCTAATAACTTACAGTACAATTCTTTTAGACTGTATTATATCAGGAAGTAAGAAAGAGTATAAAACGGGCAATTTAAAACATTTTTATAGAAATAATAGAAGAGGGACTTCCCTGGCGGTCCAGTGGTTAAGACTCCATGCTCCCAACGCAGGGGGCATGGGTTGGATCCCTCGCCAGGGAACCAAGATCCCTCATGCCACACAGCATAGGCAAAAAAAAAAAAAAAGAAAAAAGAAAAAGAAAAAGAAGAAGAAGAAATAATAGAAGATTAATCCCTTCATAGAGTCACACATCTTATGGAGTAGAGCTTAGAAGAAAGAAAACTGAGGCTCTAGGTTCTTTGGTAATGATTCTTATATCAAATTTTTTAAAATTTGACTTATTTTAGTTATTACATGTGTTTTAATATTAAATTCTGGGCAGGAAAAGAGATTCAGACATAGAGAACGGGCTTGTGGACCCGGGTGGTAGGGGGAAGGGGAGGGTGGGACAAACAGAGAGTAGCACTGACATATATTCACTACCATGTATAAAATAGATAGCCAGTGGGAAGCTGCTGTACAGCACAGGGAGCTCAGCTCGGTGCTCTGTGATGACTTAGAGGGGTGGGACAGGGTGGGGGGCATTGTGGTGGGAGGGAGGTTCAAGAGGGGGGGATATATGTATACATATAGCTGATTCACTTTGTTGCACAGCAAAAACTAACACAACATTGTAAAGCAATTACGCTCCAATACAAAAATTTTTTTAATAAATAAATTCTGCACCCACTGGGTTATGAGGCTATTAAAGGACTAGCAACTTCTTTTAGCTACTGATACCTTAAGGAAAATAAGAAAAAACAAGTTTATTTTTATAAGTAGGTAAATTATCTCCCAAAAGATATGAAACAGACAATAAAAATATTATGTAAAAACAAACAATATTGTACAGGTATGAAGACAGACCAATCAATGGAACAAAACGCAAAGTTCAAAAGCAGATCTTAGTATACGTAAAAAAATTAACATATGATCAAGGAAGCACTTTAAAAATCACTGAAAAAAATAAAAAATTAGTTAATAAAGAGTGCATAAAAATGGGGAAACAAAGTAAGGTACCTCCTGATAAAACAGAACAAAAATAAATTCCAGATTTGTCAAAGTTTTAAATATTAAGCAATTAAATCATAGCAGTGTTAAAAGCTACCTGGTAACACTGCCTTTCTAAGCATTATATACCACAGGCAAAAATCATAAAGGAAGAGATATGTGATTTGATAAACACCAAAAATGTCCATGAATATAAAATACTGTAAATAGGGCTTCCCTGGTGGTGCAGTGGTTAAGAATCTGCCTGCCAATGCAAGGGACACAGGTTCGAGCCCTAGCCTGGGAAGATCCCACATGCCGCGGAGCAAGTAAGCCCGTGTGCCACAACTACTGAGCCTGCGCTCTAGAGCCCACAAGCCACAACTACTGAGCCCAGATGCCACAACTACTGAAGCCTGTGTGCCTAGAGCCTGTGCTCTGCAACAAGAGAAGCCACTGCAATGAGAAGCCTGTGCACCACAACGAAGAGTAGCCCCCGCTCGCCACAACTAGAGAAAGCCCTCTCACAGAAACAAAGACCCAACACAGCCAAAAATAAATAAATCAATTATTTTTTTTAAATATTTATTTATTTATTTGCTGCTGGCTGCGTTGGGTCTTCGGTGCTGTGCGCAGGCTTTCTCTAGTTGCAGCGAGTGGGGGCTACTCTTCGTTGCGGTGCACAGGCTTCTCATTACGGTGGCTTCTCTTTGTTACAGAGCACGGGCTCTAGGCGTGCAGGCTTCAGTAGTTGTGGCTCGCGGGCTCTAGAGTGCAGGCTCGGTAGTTGTGGTGCACGGGCTTAGCTGCTCCGTGGCTCATGGGATCTTCCCGGACCATGGCTCGAACCCATGTCCCCTGCATTGGCAGGCGGATTCTTAACCACTGCGCCACCAGGGAAGTCCCTTAAAGTAAAAGTTTTACAGAAAACTGAAGGCAGCTATTGCAAGGGCAATACAAGACAGCCCCAAACCCGGAGGACTCTTTGGGAGATAAAGATAGGGATGAAAGCCTGCCTTACCCCAAGGGATTTTGAACTGAAGTGGCTGCTTTCGCAGCCAATCCAAAATTACCAGGCTGAGTGAACAGTTTAGTGTTAATATCAAATTAGCATACAAAATAATCTAGGCTAAAAACATGGAAACCTAAATGTCCATCAAAGATGAATGGATAAAGAAGATGAGGTATATATACACAATGGAATACTACTCAGCCATAAAAAAAGAATGAAATAATGCCATCTGCAGCAACATGGATGGAACTAGAGATTATCATACTAAGTGAAGTCAGTCAGAAAGACAAAAACAAATACTATATGATATCACTTACATGTTGAATATAAAATATGGCACAAATGAACCTATCTACAAAACAGAAACAGACTCTCAGACATAGAGAACAGATTTGTGGTTGCCGAGGGGGAGGGCAGAGGGAAGGACTGGGAGTTTGGGATTAGCAGATGTAAACTATTATATACAGGATGGATAAACAACAAGGTCCTACTGTATAGAACAGGGAACTATATTCAATATCCCATGATAAATAATAATGAAAAGAAAAAAAACAGAAAACAAAACAAAACCAACCCAAAATAATCTAGTCTTAATCCCCAAAACAAAAACTCAGAAAGGTTTAGAAAAAGATACAAAAGAAATCAAGTTCAAAACTATGGTCTAGGGACTTCCCTGGTGGCGCAGTGGTTAAGAATCTGCTTGCCGATGCAGGGGACACGGGTTTGAGCCCTGGTCTGGGAAGATCCCACATGCCACAGAGCAATTAAACACGTGTGCCACAACTACTGAGCCTGTGCTCTAGAGCCCGTGCTCCGCAACAAAAGAAGCCATTGCAACAAGAGCACACACTGCAACAAAGAGTAGCCCCCGCCTGCTGCAACGAGAGAAAGCTCGTGTGCCGCAATGAAGACCCAACGCAGCCAGAAGAAAATAAATAAATAAAAATAAAATATTTTGTTTTGTTTAACACACATAAGATACATTTATTCTTGTTCTCTAATCTCAAAATTCACTTGAAATGTAGCTCTGAAAAAATTAACTTTGGCATATAACTTGCTATTCCTTTACTTTGCTCTCATATTACATTGTATATTACATGTAATGTCCTTTATCTGTTGTTTGATTACAATCTTAACGTGTTGTCAGATTACACATTCTTGGATTAAAGCAAGTACCACAGAAGTATTTTAATATAATGCACTTAATTAAAAAGCATTGGGTTGGTAAAAAAGTTCACTTGTTTTTTCCTGTAAGATGGCCCTAATAGCACTTAGTTTTCTTTAACTTCATTCGAAACAATTTTGTTAGATTGTATTGTAACAGCTGTCATATCAGCGTGCATTAAAAAAAACTTATCAAAATTGGGGAATTTTTGTGTAGCCATTTTAATACTGAAGATGGAAGAAAAAAAGCAACTTTTCAGCATATTATGCTTTATCATTTGGAAGAAAAAAAGCAACTTTTCAGCATATTATGCTTTATCATTTCAAGAAAGGTAAAAACGCAACTGAACACAAAACAAGATTTATGCAGTGTATGAAGAAGGTGCTGTGACTGACAGAACATGTCAAAAGTGGTTCGCGAAGTTCTGTACTGGAGATTTCTTGCTGGATGATGCTCAACGGTTGGGTAGACCAGTTGAAGTTGAAAGCAATCAAATCAAGACATTAATTGAGAACTATCAACATTATACCACGTGGGAGATAGCCGACCTACTCAAAATATGCAAATCTGGCGTTGAAAATCATTTGCACCAGCTTGGTTATGTTAATCGCTTTGATGTTTGGGTTTCATGTAAGTTAAGCGAAAAAAGCTTCTTGACCATATTTCCACATGCAATTCTCTATTTAGATGTAATGAAAATGTTCAGTTTTTAAAACAAATTGTGACAGGTGATGAAAAGTGGATACTGTACAATAACGTGGAACGGAAGAGATCGTTGGGCAAGCGAAATGAACCACCACCAACCACACTAAAGCCCGGTCTTCATCCAAAGAAGGTGATGTTGTGTATATGGTGGGATTGGAAGCGAGTCCTCTATTATGAGCTCCTTCCAGAAAACCAAACAATTAATTCCAACAAGTATTGCTCCCAATTAGACCAAGTGAAAGCAGCACTCAATGAAAAGCGTTCAGAACTAGTCAACAGAAAACACGTAATCTTCCATCAGGATAATGCAAGACCGCATGTCTCTTTGATGACCAGGTAAAAACTGTTACAGCTTGGCTGGGAAGTTCTGATTCATCCGCTGTATTCACCAGACATTGCACCTTCAGATTTCCATTTATTTCGGTCTTTACAAAATTCTCTTAATGGAAAAACTTTCAATTCCCTGGAACACTGTAAAAAGCACCTGGAACAGTTCTTTGCACAAAAAGATAAAATGTTTTGGGAAGAAGGAATTATGAAGCTGCCTGAGTGGAACAAAATGGTGAATGTTGTTTAATAAAGTTTTTGATGAAAATGAAAAATGTGTCTTTTATTTTTACCTAAAAACCAAAGGAACCTTTAGGCCAACCCAATAAATGCTTTCTTCTGGAGGTAAACCAAATATTTTAATTTCTTGCTTCTTATAACATTTTAATTGATCAGCTGTTCCACTCATTGGTTCTATGTCATACTTTAAAAGAAAATACAACTGACCAACATGATTTTTGTATCTTTCAGGGCAAAGTGCTTTGCTTATTGGTTAAGTAAGCAAAAGGTTAAGTGGAAATGTTCACATTATTTAAAGCACAAGAAACAGTTAACTCTCAAATGGGAAAGCAGCCCTTTCCTAACATTTAAATACGCTGTCCACATATAAAGATACTAGATTTGCCATCCATTAAATGAGAAATTGAGTTTTTTCCCCAATCATTACAAGAATGAACTTATGTCTAATACACAGATTCTCTAACTCTGTCTCTCGCGTGATGGGTCAATGGCATTATTTTCAAGATAGCATGATTGTGTTAATGGTGGAAGATGCTACCATGGTACAAATGGAAGGTCAAAACAAAAAACTAGTTGGATGTAAAAATCTAACCAACAATGATAACCAGCCACATGAAACTCAATAGTATCAGTGATCTCTACATTTGGGTAAGAAGTTTCTCAACTTCTCGTCTTAAACTTTCACTACAAATCTTGGTGAAAATTAGGAGTGTATCCATGAAGCACTAGAAAGAAGATAGTATGGTTATAACAAAACATTCTGTCTCTATAAGAAAACTCATCCTCTACAAGTGAAACATTGTAAATCAACTATACTGCAACTTTTAAAAAATTGTAAAAAACAAAAAAAAACCCAAAAAACTCATTCTGTATTCTAGATAGCCAACTTTAAAACATTTTTCCCTTTGATTCCAGAATTGCATATATATTTTTTAATTAGAAAATATAGAAAAGAATTTATAAAAATGAATAACATTCATTCAATTTTACCATCTAGAGAAAAATCACTGTCAACATGACGACACATTTCTTTTTGGTCCTCTTTTTGTTACTGATTTGCAGGAGTTTTCAGTATGTTTCATAAATTTTAATTCTCCATTATGGATGTTAAAAACTTTTTTTTTCATTACACATTTTTAAGTTATTAAACTTGGTTCCAAGACACAAGAGTTAGAGAGAAATCATATCTTTAAAACTCTCAATCTTCCAATCTAAGAAGAAAATGTTTCTTCTACACTTATTGAAGACTTTCAGATTTCTGAACACCTCTTTTTGGATTTACTCCATGGCATGTTTTCTTTTGACAAGTAAAACATATGCTTTCCCATACTGCATATAGAAAAATTATCAAATTTTTAATTATAAATGTGTAATCAACCTCCTACTGAATTATCTTATTGCAGTTCTTCACTTGATTTTGCTGGACTTTTCTTATTCTAACTGCATTGGTTAGCCCTTCAAGAATGTTGACTATGTAGTATACAGCTCCAGAAATAAGTCTGAAAATCACTTAAATACCAATAATATCAAACGTTATTTGAATATACCCAAGAAAGTATCTAAAATTGGCGGGATTTTTGTCTGCTGAGGGAGGAGGCATGTGAACAAAGATAAAAGTATAATTTCTCAATTCTTTTATGGTTTTTAGTCTATCAACTTCTCTCTTGGATCATTTGTATCTTCCTAGAAACATAATTTCAGTAAGGTTTTCAGACTGATTAGCACAGAATTACATAAGGTACTATACATCTAAAGAAGCTATTCTATAACTTAAAAAGCTATTTTTCCCCTTTCCACTGTATCTGTGGTTGTTTTTACTTTCTCATTCCTAATTTTGAGAATGTGAGCTTTCTCTCACACTTGTTGATCTGGCTAGCTAGTGAATTAACTACTTAGTTAGCTGAATTATTTACTTTTCTTTTAAATCAATCACCTCAACTTACTTCTTTTTTTTTAAGACTTTTTAAAAAATAAATTTATTTATTTTATTTATTTATTTTTGGCTGCGTTGGGTCTTCATCGCTGCATGTGGGCTTTCTCTAGTTGCGGCAAGTGGGGGCTACTCTTCATTGCGATGTGCGGGCTTCTCATTGTGGTGGCTTCTCTTGTTGCGGAGCACAGGCTCTAGGAGCGCGGGCTTCAGTAGTTGTGGCTCGCAGGCTCTAGAGCGCAGGCTCAGTAGTTGTGGCACAAGGGCTTAGTTGCTCTGTGGCAAGTGGGATCTTCCTGGACCAGGGCTCAAACCCGTGTCCCCTGCATTGGCAGGCAGATTCTTAACCACTGAGCCACCAGGGAAGTCCCTTAACTTATTTCTTGGTCATGCTAATATTTTAGAATATCAATTTTTAGGCTATTCCCCTCTTAATACAACTTCATGTCCCAGATATCTTATTCTTAAAAATTCAATTTTACTTCTTTTATATATCAAAATAATATAGTCATAAAAATCCAAGCAGTATAAAAATTAGAGAGGATAATAAACAAAAACAACATAAGTACTTTGCTTGTTATCTTTTTTTTAAATAATTAGAGATCTTTATTAATGTTAAATGTAAAACACAACCTACTAAATTAAAATATTAATAATGTTCCTGGATTTTAGGATATTTGGAAGACACTTTAGGAAATAATTTTGTTGATCCAAGTTTCTTTAAAAAAAATCTGTCAAAGGATGTTTGAGTGGATTCTTTTTTCCTACTCTCAAATGTCTTGGAAGCTAAGGAAACATTTTAAATTATTTTAATTTTAAAACTTTTTAAAGGTAATATAGTGAGCATGTTAAAATTGATAATTTGAGGAATTTATTCTACTTAGAATATTATAATAAGCCAATAATAACATCAATAAATGGATATCACTTATTTAAGAGAGAATATATGTACAAAATTAAAAATGACTATAATCCTATCCCTTGAATAAACACTATGAAATTTTGTGTTCCTCTAATTTTTTTCAACACATATACAAATGTACGCATATATTCCTCCATTTAAAAAACAACAGGATTATATTATTCATACTACTTTGTAACAAGCTTTTTATTCTCCCCATGTGCTCTCTATCTCAGTATACACAGCATCCTCATTCTTTCTTTTTTTTTTTCCTGGCCACGCTACGCGGCATGTGGGATCTTAGTTCCCCAACCAGGAATCAAACCCATGCCCCCTGCAGTGGAAGCACGGAGTCTTAACCACTGGACCACCAGGGAAGTCCCAGCATCCTCATTCTTTCTAACTGCAGTATGATATTCCATTCCTGATTGATTAGCATATTGTTGTTTCCAATTTTTGCCATCATAAACAATACTGTACTTAATATCCCCAAACAGAATTTTCTGCACAGTCAGGAAAAAAAAAACTTTAATGGTATTGTGGATTAAAGGGTATGAGTTATTTGAATCATTAAACCATGACAATCTAGTAAGTGAAGATGAATGTTAATTTTTAAACCTTTTTATTGAAGTATAACATACACACAGATGAGTGCACAATTCATATTTAAAATATAAAGCTCTAAGAGGTACAAACTATTATGTACAAAATAAGCTACAAGGATATATTGTACAACACAGGGAATATCACCAACATTTTATGTGAACTATAAATGGAGTATAACCTTTAAAAATTGTGAATCACTATATTGTACACCTGTAACTTATATAATATTGTACAGCAACTATACTTCAATAAAATATATATATAATTTAGGACTTCCCTGGTGGAGCAGTGGTTTAGAATCCGCCTGCCAATGCAGGGGACACAGGTTTGAGCCCTGGCCCAGGAAGATCCCACATGGCATGCAGCAACTAAGCCCATGCGCCACAACTACAGAGCCTGTGCTCTAGAGCCCATAAGCCACAACTACAGAGCCCACGTGCCACAACTAATGAAGCCCACGCACCTAGAGCCCATGCTCCACAACAAGAGAAGCCACCACAATGAGAAGCCCACGTACCGCAACAAAGAGTAGCCCCTGCTAGCGGCAGCTAGAGAAAGCCCACGTGCAGCAACGAAGACCCAATGCAGCTAAAAATAATTAATAATTAATTAATTTAAAATATATGTATATAATTTAAAAAAGAAAATGAAAGAATAAAATGTAAAGCTCAATAAATTTTCACAAAGTGAACACACCCACAACCAACATGCAGATCATAAAATAGAGTATTATCAGAATCCCAGACATCTCCCTTTGTGCCCCTGCATAGTCACTATCCTCCAAGGATAACTGCTCCTGACTTACAGTACTTGTGATTAATTTTGCCTGTTTTTGAACTTTAAACAAATGGAATCACACTACATATCCACATTTTCCAAATTGCACCAAGGTTCCCTGGGGCACTGCAAGATGTTTTAAGTTTGAAAGAAACAATATTCCACATCTGTATTAAACCATGCCAAATACTAGATTGCTATATTCCTTTCAACAACATCTTATCTTTGTGAAGCAGCATTTTCAGTGGTTGCTATAATAAAAGTAATGTGCAAAAATCATTATGGAACGGAAAATGGAATGGTGGTGACCAATCCGATTCGAAGATGTGAGAAGTTGTACAGTGCCCGACAAACACACACAACCCAGTAATAAGTAACTGTGGTTATTTAAGAATGAAGTACACTACTCTTTGTTCTTTCAATTTTTGTGCACTATTTTTTAATGGCTCTTAAGTTGTTAGGACATAAGTATTATTAATTGTTTATATCTACTTAATGAACAGAACCGTTAGGTATTTCTTTTGGCCTAAGGGTGCTATGAGGGGAGAGAGTTTGGGAGCCTCTGATACATACTCCTATGACTGATTTCTTTCACTCAATATCATTTGTGAGATTCATCCATATGGTTTCTAACAGTTGCAATTCATTCATTTTCATTGCAAAATATTCCACTATAAGACTACTCCCCAATTTATTTATTACTTCTCCTACTGATGGACATTGGGATAGTTTCCACTTTTTGGTTATCATGAATAGTACTGCTATGACCTTTTTCTTGGTCGCACTGCACAGCTTGTGGAATCCCAGTTCCCCAACCAGGGACTGAACCTGGGCCATGGCAGTGAAAGCACCAAATCCTAATCACTAGACCACCAGGGGACTCCCTGAACGTTCTTAAGTGTATATATCTTGAGATGGAATTACAGGGTATATATATGTTCAGTTTTAGTAGATGATGCTAGTTTTCCAAAATGGTATATCAACTTACATTCCCACTAACAGTATATGAGAGTTCTGATTGCTCCATATCCTTACCAACACTTTTTTCTTTTTCATTTAGTCATTCTGAGGAAAGCACAGGAGGACAGCGATTTCCCTGAAGACAAAATGAGGTTGAACATTTTTCCAAATGTTTGACAGGTCCTTGGAATGTCCCCTTTTGGATGTCTATTGAAGTTATTTCTCCATTAAAAAAAATGGGTTTTTATTTTCTTAATTTCTAGTTCTTTAGATGCAGGATGATTCCTTTGTCAGATATATGTGCTGCAAATATCTTCTACTCTGTGGCACGGCTTTTCCCTTTTCTTTAAATAAATTTATTTATTTATTTTTATCTTTGGCTGTGTCGGGTCTTCGTTGCTGCGTGCAGGCTTTCTTTAGTTGCGGTGAGCGGGGGCTTCAGTAGTTGTGGCGCACAGGCTCCAGAGCGCAGGCTCAGTAGATGTGGCGCACGGGCTTAGTTGCTCCGCAGCATGTGGGATCTTCCTGGACCAGGGCTCGAACCCATGTCCCCTGCATTGGCAGGCAGATTCTTAACCACTGAGCCACCAGGGAAGCCCCGGCTTTTCCCTTTTAATGGTATCTATCTATCTATCCATTTATTTATGGACGAGTTGGGTCTTTGTTGCTGCGCGTGGGCTTTCTCTAGTTGCAGCAAGCGGCGGCTACTCTTCATTGCGGTGCACGGGCTTGTCGTCGTGGTGGCTTCTCTCGTTGCGGAGCACGGGGTCTAGGTGCGCGGGCTTCAGCAGTGTGGTGCTCAGGCTCAGTAGATGTGGCGCACGGGCTTAGTTGCTCCACAGTATGTGGGATCTTCCTGGACCAAGGCTCGAACCGTGTACCCTACACTGGCAAGCAGATTATTAACCACTGCGCCGCCAGGAAAGCCCCAGCTTTTCCCTTTTAATGGTATTTTTTATGAATAGATGTTCTTGATCTTAATGTAGTCCAATTTTTCAAGTTATCTTTATATTTAGCTCATTTGTATCCTATTTAATAAATCTTTGCTGACATAGTGAAAACTTTTTTTCCTAAAAAACTGTTTTTTCACATTTAGATCAGCAATCCACCCAAAAATGGTAACTGTATGATATAAGGTAAGATCGTGATCCTTCTCCCCCTACATGGATATCTAACAGACCAACACCATTATTTGATTTTCCTTTCTCCATTGTACTGCTGTGTCACTTTTATTATAAACTAGGTGACAGTATACATGTGTCAGTCTGTTTCTGGACTGTATTGCTCCATTGGTCTATTAGTCTACCCTTGTGCCAAAACCATCTTAACTTGTTACAGCTTGATATTTGATGGTGTAAGCCCTCCAGATTTTCTTTCTTCTTCATGGTTGACTTGGCTTGACACTGCATTTTAATTTGCATTTCATCTGAGCATCTTTTGATATTTATTATGATTAGTATTAGATGTTTTCTTCTTGTATGAGCTAGCTGTTCAGGTCTTCTGAAAACAAGTTGGTTGCCCTTTACATACTAATTAGTATTAGATCTTTCTGTATTAGGAAATTCACCCCTCATGTGACAAATGTTGCCATTTGCATAGTCTTTTTAAAATATGTGCTTACAATTTTCCCCTTATTTTTTAATGTACTCAAAAGTATCAATTTCTTTTTTTCTCCTGGGTTTGGTTTCAGGCTTAAAAAAGCCTTCTCTATGCCAAGACAGCATTTGTGTTGGCAAGATGAGTAACAGAGGACTTCACGTTTTACATTACTCATTTTTATAAAGTTTGACATTTTTAAAATTTCTAAATTACCTCAATAATTTCTTTAAAAAAGAATTTCAGTCATTTCCCACTGTAAGATACTGACCCAATAATTTATTCTGATACTTTTATGATTTCATTTGCCATATTTAAATCTTTAATTCACCTGGAATTCATTTTGGTATAAGGTGCAAAGTAGAAGTCTAACATTCCCCCCAAATAACCAATTTTCCCCCATTTATTTAAAATACAGCACTGTCCTATAACTTTATTATGTAATATATTCTTTTTTTTTTTTTTTTTTTTTTTTTTTTTTTTTGTGGTACGCGGGCCTCTCACTGTTGTGGCCTCTCCCGTTGCGGAGCACAGGCTCCGGACGCACAGGCTCAGTGGCCATGGCTCACGGGCCCAGCCGCTCCGCAGCATGTGGGATCTTCCCGGACCGGGGCACGAACCCGTGTCTCCTGCATCGGCAGGCGGATTCTCAACCACTGTGCCACCAGGGAAGCCCTGTAATATATTCTTAAATATGCTTTGGTTTCTATCTAGTCTGTCTACTATGTTCTATAAATCAGTTTCCCTCTTTGCTGTTCTTGTGCCAATACCATGTTGTTTTAAAATAGATAGCCTTCTAATATACTTGACTATCCTAAATACTGTACATCTTAAAAATTTCCTTGGCTCATTTATTCTCATGTAATTAATTCCTCCATATAAATATATTTAATCAGTTTCCTATACCCAATAAAATTCTGAGATTCTGATTCAAGTTGTAATAAATTCACAGCTTAAACTGAAATGAGTGGACATATTTGTAACATATTACCTTCCCATCCAGATACATGGTATGGCTAGCTAGTTACGTTTTTTAATGCCCTGCCTCCCCTAAAGTTTTTGCTCTCAATTTATTAATCCTAAGAGTTTTTTAAGTGAAAAGAATATTAACTCTTTGGCTGTCATATATGTTGCAAGAATTTTTTTTCAATTTGTTACCAGCCAATTTAAAAAAAAATTAGTTGAGGCTGTATATAACTAAGAATAGAAATAGGGGCTTCCCTGGTGGCGCAGTGGTTGCGCGTCCGCCTGCCGATGCAGGGGAACCGGGTTCGCGCCCCGGTCTGGGAGGATCCCACATGCCGCGGAGCGGCTGGGCCCGTGAGCCATGGCCGCTGAGCCTGCGCGTCCGGAGCCTGTGCTCCGCAACGGGAGAGGCCACAACAGAGGAAGGCCCGCATGCCACAAAAAAAAAGAATAGAAATAAACACATAAAAAGAAAAAATTAATTCAACTCTAATACTAAATCAGGCATTAATTCGTATGGTTTTCAGCATGAGACTTACAATAATAATTTTTAAAAATCCCAAATTATTAAGTTTAAGACTGAAAACAATAAATAGAACACATTATAGAAACACTTCACTGGGTCAAAACTTAATTCTATGGAAAATTCTGTAATTGGAACAGGATAAAATAGACCATTCAGCAGTTACAATAAAAAGAAAAGTTCATAAACTTCACTCTTTGAAGAACCCAGCCCTTCACTCTATTTGCCTTCAGTTGGTCTACAATTTTACAATTCTTTCTATTCACTTTACCTACTTCTATACCCAAATTGTTGAGCACCCTTAGGAAAACCCATTCTGATTCAAACACATTATCCTGTAGGATACTGTTTTATGGAACCATCTATATCTCCTATCATTTTTTTAAAGCATATTTTTACTGAGCCTCCCTTTCTATATAACTTAGCAGCCATTTCCAACTTCTGTTTAGCCTTTCTACATAAAAGCCACCACTCCCATCCCTGATTCTCAGCAGATGATCTTACCTCCTAATTCATAACTACCATTCTTTGCAAACTTAGTTATGTAGACACTTTATGTCTTTAACTCTTTGCATCTGATCTTAGAGGAAGAAGTATTCCTTCCTCAACTCCAATGTAAGACTAATACCTTGGACTTCCCTGGTAGCGCAGTGGTTAAGAATCCGCCTGCCAACGCAGGGGACACGGGTTCAAGCCCTGGTCCGGGAAGATCCCACATGCCCCAGAGCAACTAAGCCCACGCACCACAACTACTAAGCCTGTGCTCTAGAGCCCGCGAGCCGCAACCACTGAAGCCCGTGCACCTAGAGCCCGTGCTCCACAACAGGAGAAGCCACTGCAATGAAAAGCCTGCGCACCGCAATGAAGAGTAGCCCTCGATTGCTGCAAGTAGAGAAAGCCCGTGCGCAGCAACCAAGACCCAACGCAGCCAAAAATAAATAAATTAAAATAAATAATTTTTTTTAAAAAAGACTAATACCTTAATTTATGCAGGGTGAAGGAAGGGTCAAGGCTCATTAATTTAACGCTCCTACTCAAGGACTCTGCTCCATAATTTATTTCCTGCCTTACTTGTATATTCAACCTCTCATTCCATTTTGGTTTCTGCCATTCAGACAATAAATATATTCTAACATCTTCCATTCTTAAAAAACAACAACTTTCACAATTTACCCTTTCTACATATCAATACCTCTCTCCCTTCCCTTTTTAGAGAGCAGTCAGCCTGTCTACTTCTTCATCTCCCATTCATTCCATAACCCCATTTCCTAAAGCTTTATGACTGTGCCTTCACCTGAAGCTACTAACAAAAACTAACATAGTGACACTGGACTATGGTGAATCAGGATGGGGAAATTTTTGATGGCACAAATACTATTATTTTGTCTATGACTATGCCTATTGATGGAAGTTGGGACAGCTGGAGGGAGGGATCTGACTGTGAGTTTCTCCTTGGCTCTAAATTGGAGAAAAGTGGAAACTGTAAACATTAAGCAAGAAAGCAAGGTACACAGGAACTAAATACTAGATATGAGACCTAGACTAAATTACTTAACTTTCTCACCTATAAAACAGGGTTATACCCCACTTTACAGCTTAATTGTGAGGCTTAAACAAAAAAACTGTGTAAAAGCACTTACAGTTCCAGGCACATGTTAAACACCTTCCTTCACCTTAGCACAGTGCCATATTCCCTACAGGCACACAACTATTAAGGAGTACAAGTGTACCAAAAAAGACACCATCTTAAAACTTTGTGGACTATGTGAAACAGAAAATGTGGCAAAAGCACCATCTGTTCAAACTCACTATTAATAATCCACAAATGAAAAGCTTCAATTAGAAATAAAAGTTACTAGAAGATATCCAAGTACTTTGAGGGAATTCCACCACTAAATATACTTTGATTAAATTTCCAATGATTTTCTCTAAAAAGTGTAAAAGATTACACACAATTTATTAAAATAGACAGAGTTAGCATACACAAAAAGCTGCAGTTTCCCAGGTTGAGAAAGAAATCCAACTCATCCTTCCTGGGAGGAATGAATCTTAAATATACAAAACTTCCTTAGATATGCACAAAAGGAAATCAATGTATCAAAGGGATCTGCAATAAAGGGAGATTTTTCTCTAACTTCCCCTCCCCCCAAATAATAACATAAATGACCAAAATGAATATTCCCCAAATATCAAGGGGGAAAAGAATTTAATTGTTAGAATTCGTGTAAAGCAGCTGGATTTAGTAGAATGCAGCAAGTCAGCTGCTTTCTGAAAAAATATTCGGGGTGGAGAAAGCGGGCAACCTTCCCGATGAAACAACTGCCATAAAACATCATACATATATAAGAACATACACATCTGTTAAATATCAGTTTACAACGTTCCAGCCAACTTACAAATCAAGAGGAAGTGTTTAGATCTAAAAAATAAATCACACTTTACTTCTAGTCGAATTTTGCGTGGGTGGCTACAGGAGAAGAAGCGTTATCCACGCCGATTCAAAGCAAAGAGGACTGAATAATAAGTCCACTGTTCACATTCAAATGTGGGGGGAGAGGAAAAGGGAGGCTCCCAGTCCATAAAGTTCTCCTCCCTCTCTAAACACTGCAAAACTGTCCACGTCTAAAGACACTTACTCCTGAAACTACTTGGAGACTGACTTGGAAACTTTTTGTTCAGATTTCTGAGGGGGAGCGATTTAGGAATGCTGCAAGATTACAACTTCCAATATATGAACATACTTTAAATTCTAAAGTTTTTGGTTTTTTTTAAGGACTTTCCCCCTTTCAAGTAGTTTATCACCACTCCCATGTTAATAAAACCCCCTATTCAACCCCTAGTATAAAGAAAAACCAAAGCTTTAAAGGATATGCGAATAAGGCACACGACTACTTCCAATAATTCCTCAACTCCCTCCCAATTAGGAAGAAATAGGTAAAGCTAAGGAACAAGAAGCAGGAAAAAAAAAAAAAAAAAAAAAAAAAACTTGGGAAAGAGGGCGGTGAGAAAAGAAACTAGAAAGGAGGGGAAAAGAGCAAAGAAAAGTCCAGCTGATGGTGACACTTAATTGGGAAGGGAGGGCAGAAAATATCCCGAAGACACAGGCTAGAAGAGAAGGACTGAGTGGGACAAGGGCGCAATAGAGGAAGCCCACGCAAAAGGCCTACCCAAAGGGGCCCCAATGTAGGAGGGAACACCAAAAGGGGGAAAAGACCCATGAGGAAGACGTATCCATCAAGGCCCAAGAGCTTGCGAGACAGAGGCTACCAGATGGGGTGTTTCTATATTGGTCACTCCGACACCGCCCCATATGTCTCGGAAGACGACCCTGCTACAAGGGGTAAGGGGTTAAAAGCGGGGGCTCGCGGACGTGGAAGGGGGTGCGGCCCCAGGGGTTGCTGCAGGAGCGCTGAGCGCTGGCCCACGGTCCGTACCTTATAGTAAACATCGAACTGAATGTTCTCGGGTAAGGAGCGGATGTCTCGGCGTGAGCGGATGTAGTTGTCCACGACAGCGGAGATGGCGGTGTTATAGAGGGTCTCTGGGATCCACTCTAGTTCCACGGCCGCCATCTTCCTTCCCTCCTCCTCCGCCTCCTCCGCCTCCTCCTCCCGAAGGCCCCCACCTCCCTCCGTAGCGAACTCCTCGGCGGCCCCGGAGGATTCCGAGGGGCGGCGGCGGCCACGCGGGCACAAAGCAGAAGGGCGCGGCTGCCCTGGCTCCTCCGGGCGAGCTGGGGGCGGCGGCAGCGGGCGCAGGCCCGTGTGGAGAGCGGGCCAGGGATCCGCGGGCAGCCGAGCCGAGGCCTCACATTCCGTGTTTGCGAACACCCTGAAATCCGTCCCAGTGCCTGTCTCTGCAGGGGCGGGACTACGTGTGCGGCGTCATGACGTCAGCATACGCCGACGCACTGGAGGGAAGGAATGCGGCAGACGAAAAACTTGGGAAGAAAAGATCCGTGATCCCGCCCTCGGGGAACATACTTTCCGAGGGCGCTGGAGTTCCGTGGATGAGGGTGAGCCTTTTTCACTGCGACAAGTTATGACAGGTTTTTAAGCAGCTCCTTCCGAGTCACCGGCCGCATCAGTCCTTTCAGCCAATCCTCCTTCGGGGGTTCTTAGGCACGGACCCTTTCCAGGCTCAGGTAGAAGTTTGGATGCAGAGTTATCAGTCCATTAAAAATCATGCATTCAGAGAATTCACATTACTCTGGAAACCCTCCCTTAGACTCCGGTCCCTAAGCCAAGTTAGGAACCTTCGGCCTAGGAACTAGGGATCAGGATGGAAGGGAGACTTGCATTGTGTAACCATTTGTCCTGTTTGAACTTTACTATGTTTCTTTTTCTAAATGAAACTTACCAAAAAAAAAAAAAAAGGGAAAAGAACTGTTTAAGAAGAATTTGGTGGGAAGGTTAGCCTTATTATGGAATTACAAATAGTGGTGAGAGAAAAAGGGCTAAATGGTAACTGTGATATGACTGTGGTAAAACAGAAATGAAGATACCTGTTTCCTTCCGTCCTCAGCCTGAATATCTGCTACTTATGTAACTTAATTTTCCAAGTCTGCGATCTTTATGCGACATCTTTCTGCTCTAGGAATTTAACAAGGAAATTACTGGCCGCAATTGGTGACACTGTCAATCTCGTAGTCACGCTGTAGCAATGTAAAACCTGAAAACAATGATGATAATGTGCTGACATTTAGAGCTAGAGGGATTGGAAGTGGCTCTTCCAGTTCACCCTGCTATTTCAATGTTAAATGGTTCAATAGTTCGGTAAGAAAGAAAGAAGGAAACACACTTAGTCCTCTTCTCAGTCTGTACCAGTTCTTACTCTGTAGTCCATGAACCTGGGAAAGCTGTGGTTGGCCTTAAGATAGGGTTGCCAGAATTGGCAAGTAAAAAAATACAAATGCCCAGTTACATTTTAATTTCACATAAACAACGAATCCCTACCTTAAGGCACTAAATCCAGAATTAGAATCCATCGGCAGGCCAGGCCCTTGTGAACCAGATGAACAGAGAAACTAGTGGAAACTAGGCCATTTTTGTTGTGGACTGTCCTCAATTGAGGGAAGAAAGCGTCTCCCTTGTACTCTAGAAAATTAACGAGTCCCAGCAGAGCTGGCATTTGAACTCAATAATTATATAAATACTGCCTTTCATATTCTGGATGATAGCATAACATCTGAGTTTTCAGTGGTCAGGGTCAGATCATGAAGGGGCTAATGTGATGCTAATGACCTTGGACTTCATCTTGGAGATGATAGGGAATCCTTAAAGGATTGTAAGGAAGCAAAAGGATCAGATTTGTGTGTCAGCAAGAAGACAGTAATCATCTATGACCAGCAGAGCTGGAGGAAGATCTCAAATCATGCACTCCCAGCTATAGAAGGATAGAATACAGAAGAGCCCTGCTAAACTGTCATGGCCATCTATACATTTTGGCGGACAGAGGTCCTTTGTATCACAATGTTATCCCTACAGTCCACCAAATCTCCTTTAACCCTTGACTACTGGTGGCCTCAAATTTGGCAGAAAGCCTTCCACTATACAGAGCTATATGAGACATGAACTTGGTCGAGAAGGAATCCTGAAAATCCTAAGAGGCAATACACATTTTGACCATTTTTATTTATTTTTTATTTTTATTTTATTTTTTTATATTTTATTTTATTTGTGTGTGTGTGTGTGTGTGTGTGTGTGCGGTACGCGGGCCTCTCACTGTTGTGGCCTCTCCCGTTGCAGAGCACAGGCTCCAGACGCACAGGCTCAGCGGCCATGGCTCACGGGCCCAGCCACTCTGCGGCATGTGGGATCCTCCCGGACCGGGGCACGAACCCGTGTCCCCTGCATCGGCAGGAGGATTCTCAACCACTGCGCCACCAGGGAAGCCCTTGACCATTTTAAAATTGCAAGTTCTCCCTTCATTGAGATGTGGGGGTCTAAGTATTGAGCAATACCTTGCTCTTGACTATGGCTGGATTGTGTCTGTTTCAACAAATGGACTACAGCAGAAGTAATGCTAGGCCAGAAAGGGCCATATGGAGTCTACCTTGTTCTCTGGAATACTCACTCTTGGATTCCTGAGCCACCATGTAAAAAGATGAACTACACTGAGGCCACCGTGCTCTGAGTAAGCCCAAGTCACATGGAGAGGCTACATGTAAGCACTCCCGGTCAACAATCCCAGCTGAATGCAGCCTTTGAGTCATCCTGGCTCAGGTACCAGTTGTTTCAGTGAAGAAACCTCCAGATGATTCCTCATCTCTAAGACATTTGAGCTACCTTCAGCCACTCCAGTCTTTCCAGATGAGGATCCAAGCATCAAGGAATTGATTGAGACAAGTATCCCTGCTCTGGTCTGAATTCCTGACCCACAGGAACATAATAAAATGGTTCTTCATTTATATCACTAAGGTTATAGTGGTTATGCCACAGCAGGTCAGTGGAACACCCCATTCCAATCCCCTAAAGTTCCCAGGAATCCATCACTTTAGACTCCGTAGTCAACCTATTCCGTCTCAGGGTTATACATTATTAAACATATGAATTCATTCATGAGAATGAGACAATTGATAACCTGTGTTGGACAGTTTTCTTAACTTTCTGACAATGGCTCTGCTATACTACTTATAAGAGTGAACTGCCTAACCAAAGAGAATCAGAATGGAAACAATGATTCTTGTCCTAAATTTGAAGAGCCTTTTTTCAGAGCCCTCCAAGTCTAAATCCACATAATCAACACCCATCAACCACAGGCCAACAATCACATGGACCTCAGAAATAGAATCATCAAGGCACACCTGTGGCAGCACACATCACACAGGCAAAACGACTGGGTCCTGATACCTGCAACCATCAAAGAACAGAGCAAGGCTTTGCCAATCAGTTCTTGTCACTTAGGGAAACAATGAAGATAGGAAATCCTGCCCAATTCTCATCCCTCAGTACCATTACCCATATCTGCAGAAAACTCAGGAGTTTTTTGGACATGTTCATAGTTACTGTCCATCTTGTCTTGACCCCTTTAAATTCACCCTGCTTGCTACATGTGGCTTCCTGTCTCCAAAGTTAATCCAAACAGCTCCCTACTAGGATGTTCCCCCAATTCTTGATCTCTACTGTCTTCATTAACATACATAACACCCCCATTTGGCCCTAAGAGCAATAGAAAATAAAATCTATCATTTGCCAGTCCTTATTTTGAGGAAATCCACTTGTAAACCTGCCCTGTATGCAGTCTGTCTACTAACCCTGACAATCAGAAGTAGAGAATTAGCATAGAAGGTCTGAGTGGTTTTGTATTTGTGCTGCTAGTGCTGGTCCAGTGCATGGAATAAAGGCTTAAGGGTCATTCTTGGAAAGACAAACATGTAATCAATAATCACAATATAATGTGACAAATACTGTGATAGAGTTTGCACAGGATATCATGAGAGTAGTGAGGAGATAATGAGTTGGTTTTGGATGTAATAGCCATATAAAAGTTCCAAAATAGGTCAATTCTCAAAGTGTTTTCAGTTGGAATGAAGTTCATAGGAAAATATACACCTGAAACTAACACAACATTGTAAACCAACTCTACTCCAATTTTTATTTTAAAATAAAGGCAATAAGAGTTAAAAAAAAGTTCAGGACTTCCCTGGTGGCACAGTGGTTGGGGATCCGCCGGCCAATGCAGGGGACACGGGTTCGAGCCCTGGTGGGGGAAGATCCCACATACCGCAGGGCAACTAAACCTGTGAGCCACAACTACTGAGTCTGTGCTCTAGAGCACGCAAGCCACAACTACTGAGCCCACGTGCCACACCTACGGAAGCCCATGCGCCTAGAGCCCATGCTCCGCAACAAGAGAAGCCACCACAATGAGACGTTCGCGCACCGCAGTGAAGAGTAGCCCCTGCTCGCTGCAACTAGAGAAAGCCCATGTGCAGCAACGAAAGACACAAAGCAGCCAAAAATAAATAAATAAAATAAATAAATAAACAGTAATTCCACATTTCCCCCCTCTTCCCAGCCCCTGGTAATTTCTAATCTGCTTTGTGTCTCTGTGAGTTCACCTATTCTAGGTGCCTCAAATAAGTAGAATCATACAATATTTGTCCTTTTGTGTCTGGCTTTTTTCATGTAGCATGTTTTCAGGGTTCATCCATGTTGTACCTTGTATCAGAATTTTTTTCCTTTTTAAGGCTAAATAATACTCAATTGTATGTATATACCACATTTGTTTATCCATTCATCTGTTCATAGACATTTGGGTTGTTTCCACATTTTGGCAATTGTGAATAACGCTATGAACAAACTATACAACCATCTGTTTGAGTCGTTTTCAATTCTTTTGGGTGTATACCTTGAAGTAGAATTGCTGGCTCATGTGGTAATTCTACTTCTAACTTTTTGAGGAACTGCCAAACTGTTTTCCACAACAGCTGTACCATTTTATATTCCCACCAGCAATGCATACACGTTGCAATTTCTCCACATCCTCACACTTGTTATTTTCCATTTTTTTGATAATTAGCCATCCTAATGAACACGAAGTGGTATTAAAATATCTTTGTATTTCACAAAAATTCACATTGGAGTGATCAGCTAGCCCAATAAGAAAACAAAGTGTATTAAATACATAGCTGAAGACACGAAAGTTATGTTGGAAAAAACATTTAGGTAATACATATCAAGAACCTTAAAAAACGTGCAAATTCCAACTTAATTTATAGATGTTTCCTCACATGTTTAAACTGACATATGTATAAAGATGTTCATACAGTTTGTTTATGTGGTAAGATATTCATTTCAAAATATGAACAACAACCCTTCACCCCATTGAGGCAGTAGATAGAATGGTTCTATGCTCATTTGTTTTAAATGAGAGGACACAGAAGAGGGAAACAAGGATCCTTTTCTTTGCTTGTGCATTTCAAAAGTCTAGGCCCTGCAGGGGAATAGAAAGAACTTATATACATAGACAACACAATATATTTGATGAAAACAGTTTCCCCATCCCTTACACAAGCCCGTTTTTGCTGGAAAGGAGAAAGAAAGAAGGGGGAAAGCCCAAAGTGGAAAGTATAGGAAACTGATTATGTGGAAGTGCCCTGTACCCTATGCCTTCACCGCCTCCACCCCTCACCCCCACAGCCCTGCATGGGTCCTAGAGTAGGAACGAAATAAAGATTTGGGGCAGGGGGGCGTTGAATGCAGAAGGTCTACTTTCATAAGTATTAGAATCCATAAAGGGAGTAAGAACACATAGTAGGAAATGCGGCTTAATAGGCCCAGGCAGATGGGCCTTAGACAACATCACAGGGCACCTCAGAATGATATGGGAGTGTTATAATGACTACCTGGGGATAACTGGCATTTGTGAAGGGCTTTGAGCAACCCAAGAGTTGCTCAGAACAGCAGAGTGATTTCTGTATACCCAAGATCCTGAGACAGCCTCCCAGAGCTGGCCACTGGCAGCCTGTCACAGGGGCTGACAATTCCAATGTAACAGAGAGTGCCCTTAACGGAGGAGAGAGAGAAATCTGTCTCTCAAGAAGCTCTGAGCAAAAGCAGTGATGGGCATGGACCATCTCGGAAAAGCTGATCAGTAGCAGGATAAAACAGCTCCAACCATTTTTGGTCTTTGGATCACACGACTCAAGATTCAAATTCCAAGGATAGAAGGTCATACTGGCTAGCTTGGGTCACATGTCCAACTTTGGCCAGAGGAGAACAAGGCAATATATATGACTATTCACCAAGATTATATCAAGTAGATGGTGACCTAAATGGGAAGGAAATCCAAAAAGGAGGGTATATATGTATACATATAGCTGATTCACTTTGCTGTACAGCAGAAACTAACACAACATTGTAAAGCAACTATACCCCAATTAAAAAAAAAAATGTGGGGCATCCCTGGTGGCACAGTGGTTAAGAATCTGCCTGCAATGCAGGGGACATGGGTTCGATCCCTGGCCTGGGAAGATCCAACATGCCGTGGAGCAGCTAAGCCCGTGTGCCACAATTACTGAGCCTGTGCTCTAGAGCCCGTGAGTCACAACAGCTGAGCCCGCGTGCCACAGCTACCGAATCCCGTGTGCCTAGAGCCCGTGCTCTGCAACAGGAGAAGCCACACAAGGGGAAGCCCGCACGCCACAACAAAGAGTAGCCCCCTCTCGCCGCAAGATCCAACATGCCGCGGAGCAGCTAAGCCCGTGTGCCACAATTACTGAGCCTGTGCTCTAGAGCCCGTGAGTCACAACAGCTGAGCCCGCGTGCCACAGCTACCGAATCCCGTGTGCCTAGAGCCCGTGCTCTGCAACAGGAGAAGCCACACAAGGGGAAGCCCGCACGCCACAACAAAGAGTAGCCCCCTCTCGCCGCAACTAGGGAAGGCCCGCGCACAGCAACGAAGACCCAACACAGCCAAAAAACAAACAAAAAAAGAAAACAAATGAATAAAAAATTCATTTAAAAAAATGTGTTTAATGAACATACATTGTATTCCAGACCATATTCTGAATGTGGGGATCCAGAAATAAATAAAACAGGTTAAAAAAAAAAAAAAAAGACTATCTCAAGTAGAAAAGTGGTAGTTACCTAAGAAAATAACATCAGATGATATTACCAAAAGATGAGGTCAGAGGTGGCTGGCAAGCAAAAACTACAGATGCATACCACAGCTGAAGTCACCAAGTGGATTTACTCTTCAAAGATAAAATAATTTTTGGAGAAAAGCAACTTCGTTAAGGTATAATTTATATACAATAAAAGTTATGTGTCTTAAGTGTACAGGTTGATGACTTTTGACAAATGTACACGTGTATGTAACCACCACCCCAATCAAGGTGTATATTTCCATTTCCCCAGAAGTTCCCTGGTGCCCCATTTGCAGTCAATCTCCCCAGGTGCCCCACTCCAGGCAACCACCAATGTGATTTTCTAGTACTATTGATTAGTTCTGTTTTAGAATTTCTTATAATTGGAATAATAATCTAATATTCTAAATATTTCATTTTATTTCCTATTAGCTGCTTAGCTATAGCTCTTTTTATTACTTTTTCAGTGTTTCCTCTAAGGCTCATAATATGTGCTCTTAACGTATCAGAGTCTATTTAGAGTCAATACAAAATATATCCCTTCCCATTTCCCACTTTCTACTTAAGCCTTATCCTACTTAATCTGACACTTCCTGCCTCACAATGAAATAATTTTATAACAAATAAAAATTTACCAAAAAATTCACCTACCCTCTTATACTTTATATGAATATGGTCATATCCTTTCCTTCTCCATTATAAGCCCCTCCTTACATTTGTTTTGTTTTAACAGTTACTGTCTTTTAAGTGAATTACAAGAAAGAAAGCAGTCTTTTGTATTTTCCTGCTTATTTACAACTCCTGATGCTCTTACCTTCCTTCCTGTAGATTTGACTATTTGGAAAGTATTTTATACTCTATTAATTTACATTCCTGACAGTAGTGGCAGTGATTTTCCTATATACAAATCATAGCAAGTTAGGAAACATAATGGAAAGAAAGATTATAAAAGCAATAAAAACTGAATAAAGGTTAAGAATATAGAATAAAGAATAAGAATAAGGGATAAAGTCAATAAGAAATGTGAAAGACCTATGTGAGAATAGCCACAAAACAATAAAGGGATACAAAAGAGGCTTTTAATGAAAGGAGGGACATGCTTTGTTCCCAGAAAGATAATTTTGTAATTATGTGATTTCTACTTAATTATACTTAATGGCTACTTAATTCTCAACAATTCCACATCATTTTTGTGGTCAATATAACATATAGCTGGAATTTACCTTTAAAAAATTCATATATTAACTACTGGTATATCTGATTTTGCTCCAGCAATCATGGTTTACATTTTCCACCCATTGATAGTCTTACCTTCTTTCTTTTCTCTGTCTGTGACTTTGGCTATATAGGTTTTTTTAAAAAAAGGTAGTACTGGGCTTCCCTGGTGGCGCAGTAGTTAAGAATCTGCCTGCCAATGCAGGGGACATGGGTTTGAGCCCTAGTCTGGGAAGATCCCATTTGCCACGGAGCAGCTAAGCCCATGCACCACAACTACTGAGCCTGCACTCTAGAGCCTGCGAGCCACAACTACTGAGGACCGCATGCCACAACAACTGAAGCCTGCGCACCTAGAGCCCGTGCTCCGCAACTAGAGAAGACACCGCAATGAGAAGTCCATGCACTGCAACGAAGAGTACCCCCTATTCGCCACAACTAGAGAAAACCCGCGTGCAGCAACAAAGACCCAACACAGCCAAAAATAAATAAATAAATTTATTTTTTAAAATGTAGTGTTGCATTCTATTTTTGCAGTACTGCATTCTATTTCCATTCTTATAGTGGTGAATTTTATCTTTTATAAAATAGTAGTTATTACTGTTTTTTGATTATAAAAGTAAGACATCCCATGAAAGAAAATTTGGAATAAACAGAAAACTAGGAAAAATTTTACTGTAATCCCACTATGCAGAGATAACCACCATTAATATCTTTAAACTTTTTTTGTATTGAAATTAATTTTTTTTTCCTAAAAGTAAAGCATGCTTCCTGTAACAATTTCAAATAATACAAAGACACTATAGTGGGCATCTTTTATCTTTGCTTGTCCAGTATCTAGTCCTTCTTCTTCTGGAAATGATACCCTGATTTTGCTTTGGGGAACTATCTCTCCCCCACTTTCAGTCCATGTGTTTCAGATGAGACTGATCCAACCCCTTAGCTCTAAGGGCTAGTACAAGACTCAGTTTTGGCCAGAGTAATGATGGCCTGGGAAAGGCTAGCAGGAAACAATTCTGCAACTTTGGTTGAAATTACATATTGGGAAAAAGAAGTCCATTTCTACTATGACCCACATCTAAAAAATAAAATATGATGAAAATGGTGCTATGTGACTTCCAAGGACATAACTTCTACTCTGCGCTTTCCTTCTTGAGTCATTCATAGAATGAATCAGGAAGCCAGCCACCATGTTGTGAGGATACTCAAGCAGCCTCATGGAAAGGACCCTGAAGAGAGGAACTGAGGCATCAGCCATGTGAGTGAGCCACCTTGAAAAGAAATCCTCCAGCCTCAGTTGAGCTTTCAGAGGACTGCAGCTCTACCTGACTTCTTGGCTGAATCTTCATGTGAGATCCTGAGCCAGCACAGCTCAGCTAAGCTTCTCCTGACCCATGGAAACCTTGAGAGATACTAAATGTTTATTGTTCTTTTAAGCCATGAAGTTTTAGGGTAATTTGTTATGTGGTAATGGATAACTAAAACAAGGTTGGTTTAGGAATCTAGACCTAAGCCAATCAGAATGTGGCATTCCAGGTAAACTTTATCCATTTAGGAATAGGCAATTTACTAAACTGTCCCAACTAGACAAAAGGGATGGGCTTCCTTTTTTTTTTTTAAACAGCTGGGTAAGCAACTGTCTTCCACTACCCATAAACATTAAAATCTATATTCAGATTGTAATTGGCAGCCATCCTGTTGTCATAAAAGAGGCCAACTTTAGGATGAATATAATCTTGCAGGTGGCAAATCAGATAGACCAAATAAATTGGGTCCTTGATAAAATTATTGAGCTACAGAAACAAATAACCATAAACCCCACCTTAACTTTAGCCTTCTAGTTATATGATCCAATGGATTTCCTTATCATTTTAGCCACAAAAGCCTTCCTTTTGTTAGCATATGCTTTGAAATGAACATCTCCCATTATTTTGAAACTTTCTTAGTCATGTCGTTTTAGCTGCCTCTTTAGCTGGGGTTTTGTTGTTGTTGTTTTTTCTTTTCTCAACACACCTATGCCTCTGATTGGAAGAATTTACTATATTTGCTTTTATAGTGATTAATCATATATTTGTTTTTATTCTCACTATTTTGGCTCATGCAGTCTATGTATTTTGCTTTATTCTTTAGTAATTTTGGAGTCTTACCTCAGAGGTTGCAAATTGATAGCTTTATATTCAACCCACAGATATGGTTGGGGTGTTTGTCTTATAGGGTATTTAAAAATTTTGAGTTAACATTTAAAAGTCTGGAATTTGGGGACTTTCCTGGTGGTCCAATGGTTAAGAATCCGCCTTCCAATGCAGGGGACGTGGGTTGGATCCCTGGTCTGGGAACTAAGATCCCACATGCTGCCCTGATCTCAGACTTCCAGCCTCTAGTACTGTGGGAAAATTAATTTCTGTTGTTTAAGCCAACCAGTTTATGGTACTTTGTTATGGCAGCCCAAGCTAACTATAATATACTATTTTTTCAAGAAAAAAAATGTACATTACCTCTCTGGCCCCTGTGGACATTTGGGTTTGCAATTTCTGTTTAAATCTTTTCTTACTTGTGGTTGCCCATAATTTGTTAAGAATTATGATATGAGCCAATATGTTTATGAGCATCAAGATAGTTTATCTATAATTTTGCTACCCTACACAGGATACTTTTAACAAGATTTCATTCTCCCCTACTTTATACCTCACTTCCACTTTTATTGTGATTCAGTTCAAGATTGTTATTAATTCTTATTATTTGTTCTCTTTTATTTTAAGAGCTCTTCCGAAGAATTGCATTAAACTTCAAAATCACTTTATCAAAAACTATTTATACTTAACTGTAAGCTTAGTTGATTTCTTTGCTTATCACAGTTTCTAATAAATCATGCTTCCTCTTTTTGCCCTCTTTATCGTGATTCATTTTTTATTTTGCTGCAGTACTTCCTTGAGGAAAAAAATCTCTGTTGATAGATGGTTTGCACTCCCTCAGAACTTGTATCAGTCACTGACCTGTTCAGTTTCCCCTGAGGAAAGCCTCCCACTCCAAGCCTACAGCATCCTGCTGGCTTTACCCCAGGGTAAAGCCATGGGCATGGAACAGGCCTGCAAGTGAAGACCCTCCCAGAGCAAGAAAGCAAGGGAGGTGGTGGAGGCTTAAGGAATTTCACTGATGTGAAATACCTTTCACCATGTCTATTGTGACCACCCCAGTATAAGCCACTATCATTTCTCATCTGGATGACTGAGAGAGTCTCCTAAAATGATCTCACTGCATTCACTCAGAGTAAAAACAAAAGTCCTTACAATGGCCAACAAGACTCCATATGATTTGAAGTTCCCTCCACCCCACCTCACCTCCCTGACCTAATCTCCTACTGCTTTCCTCCTCACTCTATTCCAGACACAGTGGTCACCTTGCTCTAATGTTCTCTCTGCCTGGAACACTCTTCCCACAAACAACTTCACTATTAACTTTCTCACCTCTCCAAGTTTTCACTCAAATGATGCCTTTCAAACGAGGCCTTCCCTGATCACCCTAAATAATGTTGTAACTAGCCCTCCAACCAGTTGCTCCTGATCCTCTCCGTCCTCTGCTTTATTTTTTCCCATAGCACTTACCATCTTCCAACATACCACATAAATGAGTAATTATTATGTTTATCATTTATTACCTCTCCTCCTGCTGGAACACAACTTCTACAAGGGTAGCGATTTTGTCTGTTTTGTTCACTATTCTATCTCCAGTGTCTAGAACAGTACTCAACACATAATAGGTGCTCAATGAATATCTGTTGAGTATAATGAGTAGGATATATATTCTCTTAGATTAAAAAATTCTTACCATGTAATTTTCGAAAAGAAGTAGAAAATAAAAAGCATAATAAATTGCCATGTACACATCATCCAGCTACAACTGTTATCAACATTTTGCAATGTTGTTGAGTAGAATATATTTAGATGTGGCTTATCTTTCAGTAACCAAAAATAAAGATGATAGCAGCTTATATTCTTTCCCAAATAAAGGTAATCTGTGGGAAAGCCCTCTTTTTCATCCTTCAATGAGTTAATCCCAGACTTTAAAAAATTGCCTGTATAGGGCTTCCCTGGTGGCGCAGTGGTTGAGAGTCTGCCTGCCGATGCAGGG
>NC_041227.1:100654494-100666674 GCF_002837175.3 Physeter macrocephalus | reverse complement strand
ATGCAGGGGACAAGGGTTCATGCCCCGGTCTGGGAAGATCCCACATGCCACGGAGCGGCTGGGCCCGTGAGCCATGGCCGCTGAGCCTGCGCCTCCGGAGCCTGTGCTCCGCAACGGGAGAGGCCACAACAGTGAGAGGCCCGCATACCGAAAAAAAAAAACCCAAAAAACTGTAATAGAACAGCTTGACTCAAATTAAATGAATGTATAACTCTGAGAAAACTAATTACAAAATATTTTACATAATTCTATTAAGGGTACTATATTAATAATTAACTCATATGACTAAATTTGTTGGAATTCTTACATACAAATTAAAAGCTAATTTTTCTCCTTGATACAGTAACTAAAAAATGATTAAGTTAAAATGTGAAAATGTTTACTACTGAATGAATTCAGTGAATTCTTTTGACCCACTTAAAGAAAAGAACATGCCATTCATGAAGTAATAACTGAAAAGCCTTTAAAAGAACTGTTGTATAGTTCACATTAATTTAGCTTTTCTTTTTTAATATGCCTGCATTACAAGAAAAAACTTCTTTCAAGCCTGAGAAAAAGGAGTGAATTCTTCTTTGCCCTTCAGGCCCTCTCCTGCAATATACTGAGGCCATATAAGTGGTTGGAGTTTAGTGGGAGCTGGGAAGGGTTGAAAAGGTCTGCCTGACCAATGGTACCTTTTCCACCTGGCTGTCAAGATGTCCGAAAAATCCTCCTATTAGTTACTCTTTTTTATGTGGACATTAGAGCCTCCTGTTAAAATAAAAATAGTTTAACTGGGAGTGAATTTACTAAGTCATCATCACTTATTAACAATTTAGTTTACCAGTTTATCTCTTAGCATACTCCTGGTAATGAAGGACACAGAAATAGTAAGCATTGAACAGGAGAGAAGAATGATCTAATCAGCAATGTCCAATAGAAACATAGTACCAGCCATACATGTTAATGTGAAATTTTCCAGTTACCAACAAGTAAAAAGGAACAAACCAACAAGTAAAAAGGAACAAACCAACAAGGAAGGACCTACGCTATAGCACAGGGAATTATACTCAATATCTTGTAATAACATAATGGAAAAGAATCTAAAAAAGAATATATATATAAAAGAATATATTCACATATGTATATGTGTGTATAGATATAGATATAGATATATCAATTTTCTGTACACCTGGAACTAACACATTGTAAATCAACTATATTTCAATAAAAAATTTTTTAAAGTAAAAAGAAACAGGTGAAATTATTTTTAATATATTTTCTTTAACACCATATATATATATTATCATTTCAACATAGAATCAATTTTAAAAATTACGAAGGAGATATTTTACATTCTTTACTAAGCCTTTAAAATGCACTGTGTATGTTACACAGCACATCTCAATTTGGACTAGACACATTTGAAGTGCTTAATAATCACATGTGGCTAGTGGCTATCATATTGGACCAAGAGGATCTAAATCAATGGTTTTCAAAGTGTGGTCCCTGGACCAGCAATATCACCATCACCCTAAAACTTGTTAGAAATAAAAATTCTCAATCCCTGCCCCAGACCTACTGAATCAGAAACTCTGATGGTGCAGTCCCGCAATCTGTGTTTTAACAAGCCTTTCAGGTGATTCTGATACATGCTAAATTTGAGAACGACCAGTCTAAATAACAGGGAACTGGTGGGAGAATTTTTTTCCTTTACTCTATTGAATAGGTATTACATTCAACATGGGTCAAAATTTTTAAAATACAAAAGCATATGGAGACTTCCCTGGTGGTCCAGAGGTTAAGACTCTGCACTCCCAATGCAGGGGGCCTGCGTTCGATCCCTGGTCAGGGAACTAAGATCCCACATATCGCAACTAAGCACGTGCACCACAACTACTGAGCCCTGCCTGCTCTAGATCCTTCGCCCCTCAACTAGAGAAGCCCGTGTGCCACAACGAAGACCCAGCGCAGCCCAAAATACATACATACATACATACATAAAGCATATACAGGGAGAAGCTTCCTTTCCTGCACTGGCCCCAAACCACCTGTTTCCGCTCCCCAGAAGCCTCCAAGCTGGCCTTCAGTGATCCCTGCTTCCTGGTAGTTACTCCTCTGATATTGTGATAAAATCTAAGTATAGGGCTTCCCTGGTGGCGCAGTGGTTGAGACTCCGCCTGCTGATGCAGGGGACACGGGTTCGTGCCACGGTCCGGGAAGATCCCACATGCCACGGAGCGGCTGGGCCCGTGAGCCATGGCCGCTGAGCCAGAGCGTCCGGAGCCTGTGCTCCGCAACGGGAGAGGCCACAACAGTGAGAGGGCCGTGTACCGCAAAAAACAAACAAACAAACAAACAAAAAACATGGTTTTAGGGTACTTTCCTGGTGGTCCAGTGGTTAAGAATCTGCCTTCCAGTGCAGGGGACGCGGGTTCGATCCCTGGTTGGAGAAATAAGATCCCACATGCTGTGGGGCAACTAAGCCCATGGGCCACAACGAAAGATCCCGCGTGCTGCAACTAAGACCCGATGCAGCCAAAAATAAATAAATAAATATTTTTTAAAAATGTATATATATGGTTTTACTTCCCTGATTAAAGACCTCTGATGATTCATCATTGCCCAAATCATAAAGTCTATACTTCCTGATTTGGCTTTTAAAGCCCTTCACAATCTAACCCAAACCTACATTTCCACCTTTCACTATTCCTACCCTACCTCCTACCCCACTCCCCTATTTCTTGAAATCTGGTCTTCAACTATGCCAAAAAACTGGCCACTGCCTAATCGGGCAACACATGATGAATCATGCTCCCATGCTCTTGGCACATCTTATCAATATTGAGAACACCTATTTACTTTGAATTACTCAGAATATATCCTGTCTGGACTGTCAGGTAGCTCAAAGTCAAATTTGATGGCTACTCACTGAACTCTTACTAGCCTAATTGTCTTTTCCATTTCTTTGGACCAGATCTCTGTCCTTATATTTGACTTTACTTTTTTAAATTACAAAATCAGTGGAATATGGAAAAGAAGAAAAATATTATTAGTTTGTTAAAAAGAAATAACGCTGTTATTTAAAAAAACCACAAGTACTTAAATGTATAAACTATACAACCCTCCATTCTTCCCTAATCCTGCTCCCCAGATGTAGCTGTTGTTAAGCTTAATAAATATACTTCCGAATTTTTTATATAAGCAACTGAAACTCTCATACATTGATGGTGGGAACATAAAGTGGCACAACCATTTTGGAAAACTATTTGGCAGCAACTACTAAAACAATATACACAAAGACACACAGTAGTTTTACTCCTAGGTGTATATCCAACAGAAATGTAGGCATATGTAGAAAATATATAAAAGAAACATTCATAGAACATTATTCATAATAACTCAAAACTAGAGACAACTAAGTTGTAGAACAGATAAATTTTGGTATATTTAATAAAAATACCAGATAGCAACAGAAGTTAACAAACTATAGCAGCATTCAATATGAATCTATCTCACAATAATAACCAAAGAAACCAGACTCAAAAGAAAATATACTCTATGATTACATTCATATAAAGTTCAAAACAGGCAAAACTAGTGTATAGTGATAGAAATCAGGATGTAGTCACCTCAAGAGAGGTTGCTTGTGACTAGGAGGGTGCATGAGGAGGCATTTGAGCTGTTAATGGGTGTAACTGCTTTGTAATAATTTATAGCTGAACACCGATGCAGTAAAAATATATTGATCTTATTATTTTTAATGGCTCCAGCGTCTTCCACTGGATAAATGTTTACTAATTCCTGATTTTTTTCTATTAATTGGACATTTACATTGAAGTTAGGTTTTTATTCCTATTATAATGTTGTAATGAACAACCTTGTAATATATCTTTTTCCATTTGTATAAATATATCTGTAAGATACTTTCCTAGTAGAAGAATGATGCTTTAAAAGGAATGCACCAGAATTCCCTGGTGGTCTAGTGGTTAGGACTCCATGCTTTCCCATCTCAGGGAGCTCCAATGCACAGCCAAAAAGAAAGGAATAGATATTGTAAAGGTTGATGGGCATTGTTTTATAACCCTGCAAAAAAGCTGTACCAATTTGCATTTGCACCAAAAGGACCTGATTGCTTAATTTCTATAACCTGGAAATTCACTGGGTAGTATTGGTCTTTTAATTGCTGCCTCTCTAGTAGGTAAAAACATTTCTTCATTGCTGCATTCATTTGTACACTTATTTATTTATTTACTTACTTACTTGCTTACTTCTTTATTTATTTATTTACTTACTTACTTATTTATTTATGTGGGGGGCAGGGGCAGACCAAGCCATTTTATTGAGGGGCTTCCAGGGAGGGTCGAAGGGCTGGGAGGACAATGAGATCCGACATCCTTCTCCAGGCCGGGATCTCCCCAGCTTCACAGTCACTGAAAAACCACTTTTACTCCTTTAAAATTATTGGTGAAGTTGAAAACTTTTTCATGTTATTAACAAATTTTTTTGTTTTGTTTTTGTTTTTTGGTGGTTTTTTTTTTTTTTTTTGGCCACACTGCGCAGCATGTGGGATCTTAGTTCCCGGTCCAGGGATGGAATCTGTGCCCCCTACAGTGGAAGCTGGAGTCCTAACCACTGGACTGCTAGGGAAGTCCCTGTTTATTATTATTATTATTTTTTTCCCTGTTTATTATTTTTTATGAGCAGCTTATTTATGTTTTTCTCCTCCTTTTTCCCGTAGAGAATGGTTTACTTACTAATATATGTGTTAAGAATACTAACCCTTTATCAAGTGGTGGAAAATATTTTTCCTGGTTTGTCATTTGGAGTTTGTTTTCATTTATGGAGATTTTTGGCCTTAGAAGAAGCAGTTTAAATTTTCGTGTGTTCTGTTTTGTTTTTAATGTTTTCTAGTATCTAGTCAGACTTGAAGTCCAGTAGGCAAGTTTTCAGAATTTGTCTTGTGTTGACTATTTTGTACCAGTTTTTCCTGGAACACAGTGTACCCTTTGGGATGTTCTAGGGGAGGAGATCAAGGTATTAGACAAATTCTGCCCACACATACTGGGCCAGCCTCCCAGACACTGGTCTGGAGCAAATAAGACAAGCAGTCTAACTCCTCAAGGCCTTTATGAATGCTTCTTTGATCCTGGCCTCTGAAGCCTTTGAAATGGATCAAGGTAGAACATTCACTTTTCAGTCCAAAAGCCACATTATATACTACATGAGATGTCACACCTTATTTCCTGCTCAGTTATATTTTCAATGTCACACCTTATTTCCTGCTCAGTTATATTTTCAAATTTAGTTTATTGGATGACACCACCCAAATAATACCAGGCTAGCTATTTTAAAAACGGTAACAGGGGAGGGGGGCAGGCGGGCTGGCAAAAAAAAAAAAAAAAAAACGGTAACATTTGGACTGTAACAGAATGATGCTTTGCCCTTACATTTAAGAGAAATTCATGTTCCCCCAATGAATCTCTCCTTTTTTACACCCAAAGAAGCATTAAAATCCCCAAATTTCCCCTTTACCACTTCTCCTTATTCAAGGCTCTAGCTGGAGAAGTCTCATTCAGGTGCCAGCTTATTGTCAGAGTTCTTTCTTTGACAACTGCAACTCTATCCATCTTTCACTAGACCCAATGCAGTTCTTCCAGCCCCTCACAGAATGTTCCAACCCAATTCTGTACTTTTCCTGAGTTCTAGAAGAGCACATGAAAATATTTCAACATAATATATCTTCTCTTCTTGGTAGAAAATCCACAATAAGAAGTCATGACATTGGGACTTCCCTGGCAGTCCAGTGTCGTTAACACTACGCGCTTCCACTGCAGGGGGCGAGGGTTTATCCTGGTCGGGGAACTAAGATTCCGCATGCCACATGATGCGGCCAAAAAACATATATAGGTGTGTGTGTGTGTGTGTATACATATATATATATATCTATATCTATCTATCTATCTATCTATATATATATATATGGCCCTCGCATATAAACATCCACTTCCCAGACAACAGCATTTGAATTACTTTTGTCTCCCCGCAAAAAAAAAAAAAAAAAAAAAAAAGAAGAAGAAGAAAACTTGTAATGGTTATTCCAAAGACCCAGACTAGTGGGCTTTTTTTTTTTTTTTCTATCCATCATCCAACCTCTTCCATAGTGAAAGAAAGTAGCTCACCTCCCACTACAGAAACCAAAGAGGCAAATTCTCCCTACCCTCTTCCCCTTCCAGCAGTCAGAACACAAGACCAAACCAATGTTCCTACCCAGGAATTTGAGTCTTGAGTGAGTGATGAAAAAACGATGGTCAGAATTCACTCACAAGAGGGGCTGCAGTGGCAGTGTCTTGCCACGTCGGGGTCAGTAAACACTTCTTGATAAAAGACAGCTGCGGTGACTCCTGCTTCTTAGGCCTGAGTTGTCTTGGCCTCTGTTGGTTTTCTGAGCCTGATTCTCCAGTATAGCTTTGATTCTGTGAGCCAATCACAAGACTATACAAAGTGAGGGATACCCCTAAAAAAGGAGGATTAACGTTAGCCAAAAATAGCAACAGACGGTTTACTACATCTTCTTTCTGCTTCCTTTGTGTTTATCTCATATTTAAAACCTATGAATTTCCATTTCATCTTTGGGTCCTGTATTCCTGGCACAATGCCAAAGAAAGTCTTAGGGTGTGGCCTCCATTTTCCTTTAGGGAGACGATTCCAGGTATTTATAAAAGGCATATCTCCAAGCAAAGTTTACAGTTTTGTTTTGTTTAATATTTATTTATTTGGCTGCGCCAGGTCTTAGTTGTGGCATGCGGGATCTAGTTCCCTGACCAGGGATCGAACCTGGGTCCCCTGCATTGGGAGCTCGGAGTCTTAACCACTGGACCACCAGGGAAGTCACAAAGTTTACAGTTTTGTATTCCCCACATTTCATCCACGGCCTCTGCAGCCGTTTGCTGTTGTGTATGCTGCAGTGGATGCTGATGCTGCTTCAGCTCCACAGTTCCTCACAGCTGTGGTTCCTGGTTCTGGGTAAAGTCCTCTATTGTGTGCATTCCTGGACTGGCTGGAAATAACCCAGATGTCCAAATGAATAAACAAATTGTGGTATATGCCCACAATGAAATTAAAATCAGAAATTAAATGCAACAAACTATTGATACAAGCGACCACATGAATGAATCTCAAGAGTATTATGTTATTATTACAAGACAGTTACAGGGCTTCCCGGGTGGCACAGTGGTTAAGAATCCGCCTGCCAATGCAGGGGACACGGGTTCAAGCCCCGGTCCGGGAAAATGCCACATGCCGCAGAGCAACTAAGCCCGCGCACCACAACTACTGAGCCTGCACTCTAGAGCCTGTGAGCCACAACTACTGAAGCCCGTGCCCCTAGAGCGCATGCTCCACAACAAGAGAAGCCACCGCAATGAAAAGCTCGCGCACCGCAAGGAAGAGTAGCCCCCGCTCGCCGCAACTAGAGAAAGCCCGCGCGCAGCAACAAAGACCCAACACAGCCAAAAAAAAAAAAAAAAAAAAAGCACTTACAAAAAGCTACATACTGTATGTTTGCATTTATATATAACTATAGCAAAGGCAAATATAAAATATCGTGACAGGGACTTCCCTGGTGGTCCAGTGGTAAAGAATCCGCCTTCCAATGCAGGGGATGGGGGTTCGATCCCTGGTGTCGGGGAACTAAGATCCCACATGCCACAGGGCAACTAAGCCCATGTGCCACAACTACTGAGCTCACGCGCCTCAACTAGAGAGCCCGCGTGCTGCAAACTACAGAGCCCGCACGCCACAACTAGAGAAAAGAAAACCCACATACCACAAATAGAGAGAAGCCCTTGCACCACAACAAAAGATCCCTCACTCCAGAACTAAGACCCGATGCAGCCAAAAAAAAAAAAAAAAGGTATAGTAACAGAAAACAGATCAGTGGGTTCCTGGAGCTGTGGATAGGGGGATTTACTGCACGAGAAGATAAGGGAACATTTTTGTGGTGGTTGTGGTAGTGGTTACATGGGTGTATACATTTGTTTAAACACACAGAACTGTGTATTTAAAATGGGTGCATTTTATAGTATATAAATTATACCTCAATAAAGCTAGTTTTTAAAAAATGTTAGCACTGAACCACCTATATTTTTTCTCTACTTTCAGGCACTATTAAGGTTGAATTGTGTCCCTCCAAAAGATATGCTGAATTTCTATCCCCCAGTACTTCAGAATGTGACCTTATTTGGAACCAAGGTCTTTGTAGATGTAATCAAGTCACAATGAGATCATACTGGATTAGAGTGGGCTCTAATCCATGACTGTTATCATAATAAGAAGAGGAAATTTGGACAGAGACACAGACAGGAGAACACCACGTAACAACGGAGGTTGAGCAATATACGGAGGTTGTGTGTCTACAAATGAAGAACACCAAGGATTGCCATCCACCACCATAAGCTAGGAAGAGGCAGGGAAGAATCCTCTTAGAGCCTTCACAGAGATCATGGCCCTGTCGACACCCTGACTTTGGACTTCTTGCCTCCAGAACTTTGAGAGCATAAATTTCTCTCATTTAAAGATATCCAGTTTGTGGTAATTTGCTACAGTAGACCTAGGAAACTATTACAGGAACATAGAATTATTTTCATAATATATTATTCTAACTCCGGCCTTGTGGGGATCTTCTAAGAGGGAGATATGATTCCTTGAGCTTGAGGTTTGAAAAATTCCTCTTAACCCAGCACCTCCTTGGTAGAGTTGTCAAGGAACTAGCCTTCCACTGTCAGCCCAGCATCCAACCCAGTCTCACACATGACCATTTGTGGTGCTGTGGTGCTGTCTGGCTCCTGTTTCATGGATCTCAACACTTGTGGTTTCCCTTAGCTTCATATACATCCTAAGCCCAGCTTCGTACACATCTAAGCATGCTACTTGTAACATATGTCATTGTGTGAGTGATGGGCTATAAAATTTCAGATGTTACTGTATATTTCCTTATCCTCCAGATCTTTTTTTTTTCTTCTTCTTCCAGAAGAGGTTTTTCCACAACCTACAATTAGTTCTGAATTTCCCACAGCTTTGGGAAAACGGGGGTGGAGGGTGGAGACATCACTGTGCCATGTCAGGAACAAAAATCAATAAATTTTTGTTTGTTTTGTTTTGTTTTTGGCTGCGTGGCCCAGCATGCAGGATCTTAGTTCCCCGACCAGGGATCAAACCCGTGCCCCCGCAGTGGAAGTGCAGAGCCCTAACCACTGGACCATCAAGAAATGCCAATAAAGTTTTCTTTGTAAGCTCAAAATCTATTTCTATATCATAAAGCAAAAAATATTAAGAAAGTAGATAAAAACAGCTGGCAGAGGACTAGACAGGTAGAGATTGAGAAACTGACAATCTCTCCTCACTCGCTCTCACAGGAGTTTAAACTCCAAAGGGAAGAAAGACCAAGTAGGAACAAACCTAAACACACTGTACTTTAAACATGTATTGAGGTATAATTGAATTTAATTGTTTGCCTTAAATTGGCAAGGATGGGGACTTGAGGTCAGAAATTACGATTGAATTCTAGAAAATAGTTCTATTTTGTACACACCCTACACTTGTAGGACCCTAAGAGCGAGTACCTTTTTAATTGTGCATGCTAAGTATCTCACTTACCTTACCCGAGTACCAGCCCTGTCCTTTGTTTGTTGCTTTCAGAGGATACTTTTCAATGATTTCCTGAACTTTGGGTTTTTCTGGGGAAGATTCAGCTACTTCTGGGATTACTACCTGACCACTCGTTTGTTAAATCTTTTGGGGTCCCAAACATCCCTGGTGTCCCTGAAATAGTAACATGTGATAGAACGCCTGTTTTCCAAGACTGTTATATCTGAGTAAAAGTTTTTTCATATTTCACTTTCACTGAAAGAGCACAGTCTTTGTCTCTGATAGGCCCCTCTCCTCCCTCACATCCTGATAACCTCTAGTCTACCCTCTGCCAACTCTGTATAAAAAGTGCTGTTTGTTTCTTTGTTTAAAGTTTCCTGTAAGGTGCTCTTATTTCTGCCAGAGGTCCTTCTTGCATCTCTCTCAACCTAATTCATAAAGCTGAGGATTCCAAATGCAGATTCTTTTTAAATGAAATTTCATAAACCTAAAGGCCAAAAGTGTCACTCATTTTTCTCCCACCTTTTTTCAAGAAGCCACACACGGTTCCCATGTATTCTTCCTATCCACTTTGGTTGAACTGACATAATGATCACTCAGGATTCCTAATCAGCAAAGAATGGGAAAGTGGTGGCAGTGTATCAGTTAAATTCCTTTGAATTTAAACACAGAAAGGGACTGCTACATGCTAAGGGGAGGAAAAAAAAAAAAGGAAATGGAATTTGATGTTGAAGTAGCTCACAAATCTTGGAAAAAATAGTAGTCTTTTTTTGTTGTTGCTGTTTGACTATTTTGAAGTGTACAACTCAGTGGCACTAATTACAATCACAATATTGTGCAACTGTTAGCACTATTTATTTCCAAAACTTTTTCGTCACCCCACACAGAAACTTTGCACTCATTAAGCAATAGCTCCGCATTCTCCCATGCTCCCAGCCCCTGGTAAACTCTATTCTACTTTCTGTTTCTATGAATTTAACTACTCTAGGTAACTCATATAAGTGGAATCATACAATATTTTTCCTTTTGTGTCTGGCTTATTTCACGTAGCTTTCAAGGTTCATCCATGTTGTAGTATGTATCAGAACTTCATTCCTTATTAGCTGAGTAATATTCCACTGTTTATATACATCACATTTGTTTATCCATTTATCTTTGGGTGGACACCGGGCTGCTTCAATTTTTGGCTGTGGTGGATAATGCTGCTGTGAACATGGGTGTACAAATATTTGTTTGAGTCCTTGTTTTCAGTTCTTGTGGTATATACCCAGGACTTGCTGATCATATGCTAATTCTGTGTTTAATTTTTTGAGAAACCACCATACTGTTTCCCTTAAATTCATTTTTAAGTTACATTTGTTCTTTACTGATTCTTTATGTGATTTAGAAAGTAGTTCTTAAGTGTGATCATATCAGGAAACTTAGAACAGATAAAATAATCTTGCCTTTTTCCATTTCTGAAAAAAAAAAAACCTGAGAATTTGCTAGAGATTGCATTGAATCTGTAGATCATTCTGAGTAGTATTGACATCTTAACAGTATTGTCTTCCAGTCTATTACACAGCCTATCTTTCCACTTATTTAGGTCTTTAATTTCATACAGCCATGTCTTATAGTTTTCAGTATAAAAGTCTTACACCTCCTTTGTTAAACTTATTCTGAAGTATTTTATCCATTTTGATGCTATTGTGATTTGGACTTTTAAGATTTATTCTCTCAGTAACTTGCCAATATGCAATACAGTATTACTAACTATAGTTACCATGCTCTACATTACAACCCCATGACTTATTTGGAATTGTTTTCTTAATTTCCTTTTTATATTTTTTGTAACTGGTGTATAGAAATACAACTGATTTTTGTGTCTTTATTTTGTATCCTGTTATTTTACTAAAATTATTTATTAGCTCTAACAGGTTTTTTTTTGTGTGTGTGGATTCTTTAGGGTGTTCTCCATATAAGATCATATCATTTGCAAACAGAGATAGTTTTACTTCTTTCTTTCCAATTTGGATACCTTTTATTTCTTTCTCTTGCCTGTTTGCTCTCTCTAGATTGGAAAGAATTGGAATTAGAGCAGCCCAATCACCTCACAGAACTTCTCTTTAGGATGTTGCCATAAGATATCTCCATTCTAAACTATTTCTATGTGTCTCCATTCAAGTCTGCAATTCCTGGGAGATATAATCTGCATATGCCCATGACTTCTGGTGGCCTAATCCTTGTGGGTGAGGTGTTGTAAGATTAGCCTAGCTTGGGCCATAGACCTTCTCTCTGCCTAGAGAGTAAGTCGGCTACCAGAAGAAAGCGATGGCAGAAATGCCAAGAGGATGAAAGCAGTACGTACAAACAAACCACCAATCTGGTCTGCAAAGGTTGATCTAGGTGTCTGTTTTCTTACTGATTTGCTGGAGCTAAGTAAAAAGTTCAGTGCTGGGCTTCCCTGGTGGCGCAGTGGTTGCGCGTCCGCCTGCCGATGCAGGGGAACCGGGTTCGCGCCCCGGTCTGGGAGGATCCCACATGCCGCGGAGCGGCTGGGCCCGTGAGCCATGG
>NC_041227.1:100650539-100654433 GCF_002837175.3 Physeter macrocephalus | reverse complement strand
CCATGGCCGCTGAGCCTGCGCGTCCGGAGCCTGTGCCCCGCAACGGGAGAGGCCACAACAGAGGGAGGCCCGCATACCACAAAAAAAAAAAAAAAAAAAAAAGTTCAATGCTGGTACTTTCCTGTCCACTCAGCGTGGATGAGGATTTCTATAAGGTAATAAGCAAATTTTCTGTTTGGGATCAAAGCATTATATGTAATGTCCAAGAGAGAAGGGGGAGCTCAGGTACTCCTAACCAAACAGAACATACTTATGATCCTAAGAAAAATCAGGGTCATCAAGTCCTTCCTGTACTGAGACCTGGACCTCAGATGACACCTGTGTCTCTGTAGTTCACAGTAGACAAAAGAAATCTCTCTTATATCCTGACCACATGTAATATCTTTCTTGCCTACCTACAAGTATCGACAAAGGGCCCAGTTTCTTCAAAAGGGGCACACCCTCTCTGAAACTAGATGTCAACTTTATAACTTTGGATCATTCCCCAAATAGGCAAGAGTGAATCTTGCAACATAATTTTACGATATATATTCTATTTTGCAAATGCCCCCTGGTAGACAGAACTAGTATAACAACCAGCTACAAAATGTCACTGGGGATAATAGAGTGGGTCCAGGGGGTGAACAAACCCTCCACTTGGATCTACTCACAACACAGATCAGCCTTAAAGGGCCTCAGATGACTCCACCACCTTTTCTCTTGTCTTTTCTGCTTCCCTCCAAATTAATCATGATATAATCATTAAAAGGAAAATATTTGTTGTTGCAATTCATGTTATCATGCTGTCCAAGTTGTTGGCTATTGTGGTAAGCAAGATATTTGGGGAAAGTATATGGAGTAAAGGTTCAGGTGCTAGGCAATGACGGGAAGTTAGTAATTAATATATTCACTCTCCAAAAGCATAGAATACTCATACCCAACAGGAAAAGCTCTAAACCAAAAAGTCCAGATATCGTGTGAGAATTCAATAGGTGCCTTATTGTTTGCAAAAAATATAAATCAGGACTTTTTCTCCCCATCTATAATAGTAGCAACGAAGAGCTCTGGAAATCTTTTAAACAAATGTAAGAAGCATTCCATGACCTCAGACATAGAACATTTATAGATAAGATCCTTGAAATCTTATCTTGAGAAATATCAGAGTAAAACTGAAATCCAATTTCTGGGTTTAGGCAGAAAAATTATCTGAAACTTATGCAAGTACTCGAAACTCCAAGTTATTTGTGACTTGACCTTCATGAGTCACATGGCAGCCCATTACCGCTCTTTTCTGTTTCTTCCCTCCCGTTGCTCTATGCTAGGTTTAGTGGAGGAGTATATTTTCTCCCTCTCTGCCAACCAGGAACTTCATATTTGAATTTCAGCTAGAGGAAGTGGCACAAATAAACACCCATTACAAGTTATGTCATCAATAACGGTTTCTGATGAGAAAGTTTTAAAAATCAGAGGAGGGCCTACGGCAGATGCGCTGAGCTCTCACATGAGGTCCCCTTGACCCATCTCTGCTTTCAGAAACAGCTGTGGTGGATAGTTCTGTGTGAGCTCAGATGCACCTAGCACTAACTAACTAGATAGCCCATGACTATCTACGGTGCGCCTTGCATATTCTGCCCCAGGGCATTCTCCAATGCCACAGGAATCAGCTAGACCCACGGACAAGTATAGGCCGGGGCAAATTCCTCCAAAGGGGAATGGGAGTGGATGATGATCCAGCCTCCCGTCATTCAGATGGACCATTCTGGGAGGCATTCTATAGTTTCTCAGGAGGCTCTGGCTAACTGGAGCCCCTGTTGCCCACAGCAACAATCTAGATAATGACCCTTATATGATCTTTTCCTTCTCTATTTCATTCTCCTCAGACCCTCCTGAGATCATCTTCCCAATAAACTACCTTCACTCAGTTCTTTGTCTTAGGCTCTGCTTTCAGGTGAACTCAGTAGTCATCATTGGTATTCTCTGTACAGGGACTTAGATATCTTGGCACCTGGTCTCCCTAAGGAACTATGGCTAGGGACATGTGGGAACAAACTGATGGCTGTGAGTAGGGAAGAATTCTGCAGAGAACAGAGACAGATAAAGGAGGAGAGAAAAGAATCCAGAACTAGAAAAGGCAGAAGAGGAAAGGCTTTGATGGAATGGGGAAGAGGGTGAATGGGGATCCTGGACCATACAAAAGGGAATATCGACCTTCACTCCAGGGAGGAGGCTAGCTCAAGACTGTGCTGTGGCTATGTTGACATATTACCCACCTTCCTATTGTCCTCCTAATTCTTATTCTGATAGCTCCAATGATTCTGTGAGCCCTAACATAAGCGGGAGCATGCAGTCACGGCTATTGCCTCCATTCCAGAGATGATATATGACAAATAAGAAAATTCTAAGGAGAGAAGGGAATGCATGGTCCAGGCCCTATCCCCAAGGATCCTTAGTTCATTCCCACCCTTCCTTAGTTCCTTGTCTCCCTGCTTTTCTTGATACCCCCAGCTGACTATAGGGTAGATTTTCATGGTAGATTAGAGGATGGCAAAGGCCAATGAGATCTTCACTTTCCTCCTGTATATTTGATTCTCAGGTTCAGGAGTTGTGGCCCAGCCTCAGTGCCAGGGTCACTTGGTAACCCTCACAGGATCACACTATTATATCACTTTCCCCATTTCACTCTCTAATTTGTCCAGAGGAATAAGTTCCCTCTTCTCACATTTCTTGGGAATGGGTTTCTAGATCCTGTTACCCATTCCTTAAACTTATGAAGAAAAATTAAAGTTCATTAGAAGCAAGAGGTATCCTTTACTGTGGATATCTTTCTTTTCTTAAAAAAAATAAATTTATTTATTTTTGGCTGCATTGATGTTCGTTGCTGCGCGCGGGCTTTCTCTAGTTGTGGCGCACGGGCTTCTCATTGCGGTGGCTTCTCTTGCTACAGAGCACAGGCTCTAAGGCTCTAGGGCGCCCGGGCTTCAATAGTTGTGGCATGTGGGCTCAGTAGCTGTGGCGCATGGGCTTAGTTGCTCCATGGCATGTGGGATCTTCCTGGACCAGGGTTCGAACCCGAGTCCCCTGCATTGGCAGGCGGGTTCTTAACCACTGGGCCACCAGGGAAGTCCCACTGTGGATAGGATATCTTTATGGCTTCCACCTTTGCCAAGCGAATCTGTGTGAGAAGGTGTGCCTTCAAACTTTAGGCAGTTTACCAGACAGACTTAGCTTTCACTTTCTGTTTGCAAAGAGCCTTAAAGTCAGCCAGAAATTAATAACTAGGACCTTCTCCATTCCCTTGTCTCTCCGGTGCATGTGCAAAGCGTTGTGCATTCAAACAGCCTTTTAGAACTGCTGGAATATGCTAGAGCTTTTCAGAGCTCCCTATGGCTACCTAGTTCTCCAAGATGTATTCAAATTCCCAGCCTGTCTCTTGCTAACCCCAACTGAAAGCATAGCCTTAGGCAACTCCTATGTTGCCAGCAGATGGCTATTGTTTTGATAACGCCCTGGGAGCAGGGTATTTTTTTTCTGTTGAGCTGAACGCTCAGTCAAATCAAATAGTCAAAACTACCTAAGAATAGAGATTTTCCAGGGAGCTGCAAGTTCAGACAAAATATTGACTGTGCTCTGGGGATGTTGCTTTTAACTGAGCTCCGCAAGAGGTCAGTCCTCTCCATTGGCTGTGAGACTGCTGGCTTTTTGCGGCTACCGTGATACCGAGCTGGGGAGGGAGGGTGAATGGGAATAGTATTCCATTCATAAGTTAAAATATCACAGACCCCATTTTCTAACCAAAGTTCAGTTGTTTCTCTCGGATAGATGATTTTCAGTTTTTCTGTGGCTTTGATTGGTTTCCAAAGTTCTAAAATGGTTGATTTTAGTTGTTTTGCCCGCATTTTTATTGTTTTTGTGGGG
>NC_041227.1:100575039-100650039 GCF_002837175.3 Physeter macrocephalus | reverse complement strand
GATTGATGCTTTTCAAGCGCACAGTTCCATGGTTTTTAGCTTGTGCCACTCGACCGTGTCATAACCGTCCTGCGGTGTAGGCGGTGTCGTGTCCACTTCATTCATGAGGACACGAGGCCGCCCGCTTTGCAGTGGCGGGGCCAGCGCTCCAGCCCGGGTCCATCATTGCCCACCCTGACTTCTCAGGTCAGTACTCACTCTCCACTCCTGCCACGCGCGTTTGATGACCGTGGCAGCTGCGTGCAGCCTCTGGATGTGCTTCCGAGTTAACCAGGAACGAACGGCTGAGGGGTTTGTCCAGAAACAGGAAATAAGAGTAAATGTTCATCAGAGCTCTCGGTAACCAGGCTGCAGCAACACCAGAGCAGCTGTAAACGTTTGAATGAATGGCCACCTGTGCCACCGCATGAGGTAAGGGACTCCGTCAACACGTGAAGCAGACCTGGCTCTGCAAACCACAGCTCAGACTGCCCAGACTTGGAGATAGATACCCACATATCAAACGGGCAGCTGCCATGGGGTCACCTCCCACCTCGGGCTCAGTCTGAGGTGTAATGCCCAGGAAACAAGAAGGGTCTGAATTGTCTGCATTTTAAAAAATTACCTGTCTTTTTGGAAACCCGTAATTGAATTTGCTTGCCTGCCTTATGAATCCACAAACGACACCAGCGTACACCCACGCGCTGGTGAAGGACTGGATGGGGAGCTGATCGTGGGGCAATTTTCATTTTCTTCTTTTGAAATTTCAGCATTTTCTGATTCTTTTTGGTACAGTCATATTCAGAAAATGGGCTATTCGACTAAATACTAACAAACACATTTGGATTCTGAAAAACTAAAAAGTTTAAAGACGCATAAAAGTCACCTATTATCTCACCAACCCAGATAGTTCTACAGTATTTCCTTACTTTTTTTCAGGCCTGTACACGCAAACGCACCTTATGAAGGTGCCATCACCTTGATGTGTAGTTCAGCATTCAGATTGGAACACCATGTTGGAAATGTTTTTCCGGTAAATTAAAAATATTCTTCAAAAACACTTCTAAGCTAGTTAAGGATCGTCCATAATGTAGCCATGACTCCACCACTGTCAGATATTTGCGTTGTTTCTAGTATTTTTGTTTTTCAAAATGAGGCTGCTGTGTCATGGTTCATACGTTGCTTCCTTAATCAGATCTTCTCAGTTTTTACCTTCTCCTTAATTAAACTCAACACGCCCGGGAGCCCAGGTAATGACAAGAGTTGTCATAAAGGGAAAAAAAGGTGGCATAAATAGCTATCTAGGACTGGGAAAGGGGAATTAAAGGCAACTTTTGAGCCTCTGCTACCTACAAAGCACCCTTAGTTGTGGTGTGGCCTGGTCTGCACTGAACTGGATATACTCTGGGTGAACTGGACAGGGAATTCGAATCCCAGCGCACCACAGAGACATGCAGTTAACCTCTTGAGGCTGGGACACAGCTTTGGTCTGTGGGGACTCTAGCAGCAGCATTTCGAAAGAAACAGGTGTCATGTGGGCTGGATCATGTGCAGCTGCAGACAGTGGCCTCATCTAGGCCCACCTGCTGGCCAGGAGCGATGACTGCCGGCCCAGGGCCCCACCTCTCCTACCTGCCTGGATGAGCACGGCGGCCCGCCTCTGCCTCTCCTTCTTGCGGCCCCGGTGTCGCCTCCAGCCACCCTGGATGCAGCGGGCACACTGCTCCAGCACCTGGGCACGCCCGCGTTCCAGAAGCTCCAGCTGGGAGAAGGGGCATCCACTGAGGCCCTCAGCCTCTCCTCCCCCTGCCCTCAGGAGGGCCCAGACCGTCCTGCTAAGGACAGCACATGGCTGGCCACTCCTCATCCCAAACCAGCTTACCGCGGAGTCAGTCATGAACACCTTGGTCCTGCCACAGTGCACTGGGGCCAGCGTGGCCTCAGCTGGTGCCCGAGCCAGGGCTGGCAGAGTGTGGAGGATGTCCTGGAGGAGGGCTTGCAGCGTGGCCTGCTCGGAGCCTGGAGACCATTCTGGGGGACGGAGACAGAGGTCCCATCAGCGCTTCATCGTCTACACACTTCTGTGGCCTTAAGAAACTGGTCTGGTCTCCCTAACATTCCACAGGATTCCTTGCTGCTGTTCTTGCCTCTAACCATTTCTACCTCCTTTTGGGAGGGGGCCGGAGGCGGCCTCCCACTGTCCCTCCGGTCCCGGGCTGTTGGGAGGAATCTCCAAATCCCACTTGAGGCTGTGCCCTGGACTGGCCTGCAGCCTCCATTCCTGTGGGTCCCTTTGGGCAGGGTGGCAGAGGGCACCGGGTGCCTTGACTCCCACGTGGACTGCCAGGCTGCTTAGCCAGCATCTGTTCCTACGGCCCCAAACATGCTGAGGGCCAAACAGGGCAGCCGGGCCACTCCCTCTGCGCCTGGGCCCTCCCGCCACTGATGGGAAAAGGGGGAACAAACCCCAGTCCCATGGAGGCCCGCCGGGTCCCCCGCCTGCCCTCCCACACCTAGCAGGGCCGGCTCCTGCACAGGGAGGATTTACCTGAGGGCTCTGACCACCTTTAGCTGCCCAGTGCCTCTCTGGAGGCTGCCAAAGGAAACGCCGCAGACGAGAAACAGCAGCAAAATCAACCAGGGGCCAGGGGCTTTGGGCAAGAGACAGAACAGAAGAGCACACCATGGAGAAAGGGGGAGAGAGAGGTGGGGAGAAAGGATGAAAGGAAAGTGACAAAATCGTGCCCAAGAGAGGGAAATACAAAGCAGTACTGTGCCTGGGCTCTGCTGGCCCTGGGGTGTGTGTGGGGTGTGTGTGTGTGTGTGTGTGTGTGTGTCTGTGTGTGTGTGTCTGTGTCTGTGTCTGTGTCTGTGTCTGTATCCTACCCTTGGCCTCTTCTCCCTCCACCTGTGCCCAGGCCCAACAACCCCAGCAGACCAGGCCTTTCCCCTGAGGTGGGAGCTGTCCGGTACCTTGCGGATGTCTCCACCGGCCGGGCAGGGCTTGGCAGCCTCCCCAGACCTCTCTTGCCCACCAGCCGGGCATGGCTAATTCTCTCCTCTCCTCTCCCTCTACATCGAATCACACGCTTTTGTCAAGTCTGGCCAATTCCTTCCCAACATTGCCCGGCCCCACATCTCTAGCTTCTCTCCCTTCTGGCCAACCACGGGGCGCCCCACGGTAGCCTCCAGAAAGCATGAGGCTGACGCCACTCCCTTCCTCCCCCGAAATGCCTCCCATCTGCCTGGAGGAGAAGGTCCAGCTTCTGCGAGAGGGCCTGCCTGTCCCCCAGCCTCACCGCCTACTGTTCTCTGCCCTTATGAGCCAGCAACACTGAACAGCCTGGAGCTCCTCGCACACACAGTGCTGTCCCTGCCTGTGGAATGCCCCTCACCTGGCTAATCCCATCTAGCCTCAGACACCACCTCCTTCAGGAAGCCTTCTCCATTCATACCTCTCTAGCACCACCCACAGCATCCTGTTCCGAACTCTGTGTCTCCACTTTCCCCGTTGTTTAATTGTCTTCTTTTGGTCTGTTTACCCCACTGAGCCAAGAGCCATGAGGGCAGGGCTGTGTTTTATTCATCTCTGAAGCCCCAGCCCCTCGCCCTGAGATGGCCCAGGCAGGTGCTCAGGAAACTGGGTGAACAAGTGATTGGCAAAGGGGCGCCCTCACCTGAGCGCCCTTCATCTGGGGGTGGGCCATGGGGGCTGGGGGCTGCGCCAGGACAGAGCCTTCTCAGTAACTCATACCGCTCCACGAAGTTCCGGTGAGAGACCCTGGAAGCCAAAGCAGGCGGAAGGAGAGATGAAGTGACTTTGGCCGTGAGCCAGGAGTCACTGTTTAATCTGCTCAACCACCAGTGAGGTGTTGCCCTGACTGTGCCCACTGAGCAGATGACATTACTAGGGCCCCTTGGCGGGAAGCCAGTGGAGACCACTTTATGCTGGGCCTCCAGCTCCTGCAGCCTTGGTCCTACCCAGACAGAGCCTTGCTCTTTTAGGAGGGGATTTGCAGCCTGCCCCCTCCCAAAGGGGCTCGCCAGCCTCTCCCCAGACACCTGGGTCACTCCTGCCATGCACAGGGGCTCAGCACGTCTCCCCTCTGACGCCACGGCCCCCTCCACTGCCTCCCGGGGTCTCGGCTCCCCGTCACGGCAGCGCTTCTCTACACAGCGGCACTTCCTCCTCCTGAGTCTGGCTTCTGTCCCCAAAACTGCACCAGCGTGGCCAGCAACTCCAGGGGTCAGTGCTCTGACCAGCCTCTAGGCAGCAGGTGCCCAGCGGACCCCTCTCCCTTGTAGAGCTCGCTCGCTCTCAGCCTCCAGGACACCCACGGTCCTGGCTTCCTCCTTCACCCCGATCCCCTCCAAGTTGTTGCTGGTTTCTCGTCATCCACCCTCTCTAAACGTGAGCGTTCCTCAGGGAATGGCCTCAGACCTCCCTCTCCCCCTGTGATCTCCTTGCTCACGGTGTTAAAAGTCACTGAGGACAGACCCTCACGTGCCCCTCCATTTCAAACCGGACTCTCCCCTCCCCTCCCCTCCCCTCCCCTCCCCTCTCCCCCAGACCATCCTGTGTCCCGATTCATCCACTTGCCTCAGATGGAAGCCTGGAAGTCGCTTCTGCAGCCTGGAAGTCGACTGCTCCCCTGCCCCGTACCCCACGGTCTGTCCATTCACAGTCCCATTTCTATGGCAAGCCACACTCCACTTTTACCCACTTCTCTCCATTTTTCACTGGGCCACCATCACACCTGTTCTACCTGTAACAGCCGCCCGCTCATCTCCTCCCTCCTCTCCTGACCCTAGGGCAGCCTCCGCACAGCAGCCACGGAACAGGAAGAGCGCGCAGCACGCCCTGCTTCCAACGCCCGGCGGCTCCCACAGCCCTCAGGAAGACCGCAGTCTTCACGTGGCCTAGAGCCTCCCCCCTTGCCCCCGTCTGTTGTGTGTGCTCCGGTCCCTTTAGCGTCTCTCAGGTCCTAACCTGGGAGCTTTGGGGTTGCTGTTCCCCGGGTCTCGAATACTCTCCCCTCCTCCAAGTCTTCCCAGGCTGGCCCCTTGGCTTTGCTTCCCTAGGCCTGAGCTGCTCAGAGGGCCCCTCCCTGAGCAGTCCTGACCCCTTCCCCCATTTGTCCACCTAATGGCACTTTTTGTTCCTTTCCACAGCGATGCACACCCTAAGAGGGCAAGACTCACCTTTCTTATTCACTGATACGCACCAGACACGGTGCCTCCACAAAACAGGCCACAGAGAGTGAGCGCAGCCCTAGAGCTCCAGGCCGACTTCTGCGGACCTGCCTCTTTCTCTTTATCTCCACATCCTGCTCTGGGCTGGTCAGGCTCTTGTCTGACCTGCGCCCTGAGCTCCACCCTGGCATTGGCCCTGCCCCCTGCACTGGATGGACCGGCCCACTCACCGGATGGGGAAGCCGGCGGCACTGATGTGGATGGTCTCCACGAGGCCACAGGCCTCCAGCTGGCTCAGGACCTGCAGGGGTGGGGAGACAGGGCGGCAGCATGGGGTCAGCAGGCCCCAAATGCCACCCTTCCTGTGGCCCTGCTGGTGTGGATCTGCAGGCTCTCCTGATGGGCAGACAGTCTTTGGGGCAGTGAGAAATCAAGGGACCTTGAGAAAATCTCCCTGTTAGAAAGGGTCCTGGTGGCCCCAGGTCCCCTTATCTGAAGCCTGGCTTCTGGTACAACTGAGGCCAGTGCTATTCCTGGCTGTCTCACTGCTTCCATCTTTGCCTCACAATGCAGCCCAATCCAGTTCCTCTTTTTTATTTATTTTATATTCTGCAGTCAATAGAGTGAGTCACAGCTAAGAGGCAGGAGAGGTTATACTGTGAAGATGCTTCTGGGGCCCAACCAAGGTCTTTACCACAGAGTAGTGGTCCTGACTATGAACCCTAAGGTCATACCTGCCAGTCGACTGTGGGACACTTTCCAGCATCGTCCAGCTCTCATACCTCTACCACATCCTTCCAAAGGGCAAAGGGCAGCTGCTGGCCACAGAGTGCTTTTGTGCAAATTTTAGAAACTATCCTTCCATCAGAAACAGTGCACTGTGTCTGGTCTGTAAGGTGACACAGACTTTCAGCTCTTGTCTCTTGTCAGGGCACATGGCTTGGTGAGCAGACGGCAAGATGCACTGTAGCCCCTACTTGCCTCCTGTGGTTGGGCCACCGTGCAGTACACAGACCACACAACTGTACGTGACTGTCCTGCCAGAGCTAAGGAGATAAGCCCTCCCTAATGTCACTCCATTTGGAGCAGACGTCCTGCCCCTTACCCCTCCAGGGTCTTGGTCGAATGGGACCCTCCACAAAGCAGCTCTGGCCCAGTGTGAATTACCTCCTCTTGGTGGAACATCTGCGCCCGGCCCTGGCTGTTGGGCTTGATGCAGCGAATGTAGTGGGGTGTGGTGCTATGCAGGACCTGCAGAAGCTGCTCCAGGGAGGCCTGCAGAGGGGAGAGACCGTGGGTCAGGCTGCTGGGGGGGCACCGGCTGGGCCCTGGTTAGTGACACCTCCAAGCAGCCCTCCCAGCCCCGAGACCTGGATCCTCACACACCCTGAATGACTCCTGGCAGCTCTCACTGGGTGCGCCCAAAGCACACTCCACTCCTCAGCTCCGCCTCCAGGGACCCTTCTTGACCTGTGGCCCTCCCCACCTGGTTGGTCTCCCTGCATCTGGTCTCAGCCGCCCCCCACCAGAGCAACCTTTCCAGAAGAGAAGCATCTCAGAACCCCCTGCCATTTGTTCGGGCGACAGCTGTTCGGGCGACTAAGCCCGTCCTGTGTGCTGGAAGCCTTGCCAGGGCTACGACACGGCCGTCTGCCGTCGTCTCACAGCTCAGGGCCTAACGGGCCTTGCAGACGTGGGATGGGCTCTCTCAGTGGTGTGTCTGAGGCTGGGCAGGAAAGGGCTAACCAAACCTGGGCTTCCCTGGTTGCCTCCTGTGGGAGGTGATGAGAAGGCTGCGGTTGGAAGGAGGACAAGGAATAAACTAAGAGAAGTGGCGTGGAGGGTGGGAGCAAGGGTGGAGCTGAGGGGTGGCAGAGCAGAACGTGCGAGGGCTGAGCGACGGCAGGAGGGGACAGGTCTGCTCTGGCCGAGGACAGAGTTTGAGCGGGAAGCTAGGGAACTGGGAGTGGGCCAGTCACAGAGGTTCAGGTAACTCCTGCTCTTCCATGATCACCCTATCAGCAGTGGGCGAAAGGCCGCACTGCCACCCACGGGCCCCCAGGCGTCCTGTCACGTCAACTACACACACAGTCCCTCTGTTAGTTTCCGGTCTCTGTCTTCCATGGACCAGGACCACGGCTACCTGACTCCTCAGGGCTCCCAGCACACAGCACTGATCCTGGGAGGTGCTTGGTAAGCACTGGAGATTGATGAGTGAACCAAGCACGTCGCATCAGCACCACCGGACCCACCTTGAACTTGGACACCACGGTCAACACGGGGGCCCTGCTCTGGCCGGAGGGCTCCTCCTGGGACTTCTCTTCAGGGTCAGCAGGAAACAGCACCTTGAGCAGGGGGTCCTGGGACTGCTGCAGGAGCCTGGTCAGCTCAGGGGGGATGGGGTCCTGTGGGGAAAGGACAAGGACAAGGGTGAGAGCAGGCGTGGTGCTGCCCACGGGCTGCCAGCCCTGCTCACCCAGGCCCCAGAAGAAGGGCAGGGCCTGAGCCCAAGAGACTCAGAGCTGGTCTACTGGGTGCCTAGAAGCCGGGAAATGCAGTCATTTCTGGGCAGGTTGTGCCTGATGGGCAGAGACCTCAGACAGGAGGGCCCAAGAGGCGACCCTGGATTCGGGAGGATGTTCAGGAGGGGAGGATGCACGATAGAAGCTTCCACACACATGCAGCAATGAATGACTCAGCATCTCATTTCACGCAGGGGCCCACAGGCCACGGCCCAGCCCTCACCTTGTTCTTCTCCACCAGGCCTGCGGTGTGGTACCGCACAGACCCCGCGTAATGCACCACGATGAAGCTGGGCTCCCGGCTGAGCTTGTTGTGGCCCAGGCAGGGGCTGCCCGCCAGGGCACTCTCAATGCGTGTCTGGAGCTGGGCTGCACTGCTTGGCCGATTAAGGCGGCATTCCTGTGTGGGCCAGGATGGGACAGGTGGTCAGCCACAAAGTGAGAGGGGCTCACAGCCCTCACAGTCCCCACCCCGTGGACCCATGGGAGCATCACAGTGACCCGGAAAAGGAGGGGTTATAGGGCTAGCAAACCCATTACGCAGGTGGAGAGAAAGGGGCGCACCGAGGGCACAGGATGGTCTTCAAGGTCCCAGAGAAGCCCAAAGCCCCACTTGGGTGTTCTGCACACTAGCTGACCCTCCCACCTCGTTTATGAGGGAGCAGATGCTGACGGGGCTCCCCTCGATGAGATCCAAACAGGTCTGGTTGTCCTGGTAGCTGACAGTCGACCACTCCAGGCCCTCAGCTGTGTACTCCTCCTGGGGGAAGAGGTGGGAGTGGGGTGGCAGAAGGCAACTGCGGTCTGAGGTCCGGCTGGCCATCCCACGGCCGGCCTCGGCACCACAGCCCGTTCCAGAGCAGTGTCAAAGAAGGAACCGAAGACGCCTGGTCAGATCCAGGGACGGGGCTGGGGGCCAGGGAGAAAGAGAGGACGCAGGACCACCCTACCCCTCACCTGCTGGGCCCTGAGGTAGTGAGCCACGAAGTGCTGCTGCAGCTTCTCGTTGGCGTAGTTGATGCACAACTGTTCCAGACTGTTGGTGGGGAAAGACTCAAACCCGTACACGTCCAGCAGGCCTGGCAGGAAGGGGAGACCCCGTGGGGCAATGCAGGAGGAGGCGGGACCCGCGGGACGACAGGAGCCCAGGGTAAAGCCTCATGCCTGGCAGCCCGGAGCTGAGGCGGAGCGAGCACGGTACCCAGCGGTGAGCAGAGCACCTCCCACCCCAGCGTGGTTCCCAGGGCAGCCTCCTGTCCCCTCAGAGATCAGAGCAGGAAGAGGCCGAACGAGGTGTCAGGGGACCAGATCCCGGGGAACGCTGTGTCCAACCTGGTTTGGACAGCCTGAGTCTCACGCGCTCGGTTGGTGCCTAGAATTCCACCATTCTGGGAGCAAACTCCACCGACGCTTCTGAGCTTTACTTCCTCCCCTAGCTGGTTCCAATGATGTTACCATGTCCCCCATGTCCCTTCTAATCTAGCTCCTTCACTGTCCTCCACTACTCTCCTGAGACCGGAGCTGGGTCTCCAGGGAGAGAAGGGGCCCTCGTGGCCCAGCCGCCAGCTGAGCCTGCCTGGAGAGCTAGCGACAGTCAGATGCGGGCACCGGAGAGCAGAGACCTCGCCCACACGCTGGTGGAGGGTGAGGAGACGGGTGCAGAGGAAGGAAAGGAGCTGCCCGGAGTCCCGCAGTAGACCCAGGGCTCTGCTCTCTGTGCCGGGCCCTCCCGTCCTTTTTCCGAAGGAGGGTTCCTGGAGGGTGAGCCCCTGCTACCTATGAAAGTGGTCCAGGAGTCGGGGTCCGCACAGATGCTGCTGTTGATCACCGACACCAGCCAGTCAAACAGCCTGTTGGGGTGGGGCGGGGGGAGTGGGCTCCGGTGAGAGGCGTCAGGCTGAGCCTGAGGGGTGGCAGGACTGTCCCTCCAGCCTGGGTGCCACACCTTGGAGGGCCTGTCTTCTGAGCCTGACAGGTCAAGGGCTAAACACTCTCCTCTCGTGTCCTGCCCATCCTGTCTTGACCTACTACACATGCAGGCTGTGGTCATGCATGTTCCCGGGCACACGAAGGCCTGGCCTGTCCACGAGCAAGACTGAGCACGGGACCAACTGCAGGCACATCCCTTTTTATTGTGCTTTGCTCTACTGCGTGCTTTACAAATGGAAGGTCTGTGGCAACCCTGCATCGAGCAGGTCTATCAGCGCCATTTTCCCAACAGCGTTATTCTGAAATTAAGTTATGCACATTGTTCTTTTGGACATAAAGCCGTCGCACACTTCATAGTCTACAGTATGGTGTAAATGTAACGTTGCTGTGCACCATGAAACCAAGAAATTCGTGTGACTCACTTTATTGTGGTGGTCTGGAACTGAACCTGTGATACCACTGAGGTCCGGTATAGCCTCTGGGGCTGGACAGGGAGTGGGTCTGCCTCAGTCCCCCGGCCCGACACCCAGCTGCATCTTGATGAGAAGGGGCTGACAGGCAGCTCTGGGTGGGACTGTGAAGAACCGAGTTCACTGGACTCCCCTGCAAACCTCGGCCTGCGGAGGCCAGAGGCCAGAGCGCTCCACACACAGGGCCCCACCACGTCCCCTTACTCCGTCCTGCACGCGGGGGCCCCGAGTCACCCGAGGTGGACAGTGGCATCCTGCACTCTGGAACCGTCGCCCCTGAGATGACGGGATGGTTGCTGTACAACGTGGTGACACATATGATACTATATAAGGGTTTCTTCCTTACCGTTTAAGTAATTGCTCTGCAACTTTTTTTCAATTCAGTAAATGATTCTTATTTTTGCAACAAGGGCTTCAAATACCCATTTGAGGTACTAAAAATGAGTGACCTAGTGATACAATGACCTGTGTGCTGTGTGTAAAATGATCCATGATTAGAGACTCACTGTGTCCGTGATCACACTTTACCTGCTCATTTTGCAGTGATTTGACACAAAAGCTTTAAAAATCTTTGGCCTCAAATTCTGACCTGAAATTCGCTTCTAGGGAGTGAAAACAAGAGTACCTTGCTGAACTGGGTTCAGTCTGGGCCCAGCTGCCCTGGGCCATTTTCACTCAGAGGATCTTATTCCCTTAGCAGAGCTTCTCAGGTTCTTAGCTCTTGAGAAGTTTGTGAAAGCAGGGGGACCCTCTCCACAGGTACCCAAGTTTCTATAAGCACATGCACGTGCGCGCGCGCACACGCACACGCACACGCACGCACACACACACACACACACACACACACACGTGTTCTGTCCCATAATTTCAGAGGATCCTGGGCCCCCAGACATCCTCAATGGCACCCCAAAGGGTCTCAGAACCCAGAGTAACAAATCACTCCTTAACCACATGGCCAAAAGGTAGAGATGCCCACAGAACCAATAGGAAAAGGACAGGACCCCCACCTTCCCCCTGTTCTGGGCTCCAATTGCTGCAGTGTTGCTCAAGACTGTGGGCAAAGCTTCTGGCTCTACCACCATCTATCAAATTCCCCAGGTGACTACCAAGAGTACAAGGGCACACAGAGACAGAGAAGCCTATTCACCCATGGGTCTGCACCTGGACCTGGGAGGGACCCACATCACCTCTGGGGCCGGCCTTGCCAGCAGAGAGGCAGGCAGGCCTTCCTCACCTATCACCAAGGTCAAGGCAGGCTCCTGTACTTTAATAACATGCTGAATCTAGGCCAGGTGGCAACTTCTCCACGCAGAGTAGTCCAGAATCAAGCCAAGGGCCTTGCTCGGGGAAAGCCCAGGAGCCACTCCCTCCTGCCCCCCAGGGTCTGGGGAGCAGGGCAGGGAACCTGTCTGCTTTATCTGGCAGCCCTCACCCTGGGCCCAGCTGTACTGCCTGAGGGGTCTGTTCCAACTCCAGATGGGGGGCCCTGGGAGGAGGGCAGGGCCCAGAGCGCTCACCGTGCATAGACCAGTTTGGCCAGACAGTCTCTGCGGGTGTCACACTCGGCCCGGGAGCAGGGCTTCCGGAACACCTGCTGCCGCCTGCCTGCCCTGATGGTTCGAATCCGCAGTGTCTCCAGCAGAGGGTCTTCTGGGAGCCGCAGCAGTGAGGCCGCTGTCCTGACAGAGCCTGGGAGGCACAGACACCCTCCATCCAAACATCCCACGGCACAAGGCCCCGTGAAGTCACCACAGGGGAACCACGACCCACCCAATGGGGCAGAGTGAACCCGGGTGCAGGTGGGCGAGGAGGCTTGGCCAAGGCAGAGGCAGGACTTGAACCCAGGGCTTCCGTGTGCCAGTCCACACGGCCATGAGTGGGATAAACCACTTTATAAACCCTCCAACTCTCATTTTCTTACCTGTAAGATGCTATCTGCTGCAGCAGAGATGGGGTGAGGAGTAACTTCTCTGGGGCAGGGCCCTATAGCTTATGGCTTCAAGGGCACTGATTCCAAATTTCACCTTCTGGCCTCCCTCCCACCCGATCCCACCAAATGCTGCCTCTTTTCCGGCAGGGCCTGCCTTGCTCCCTGGGTGTCTGACCAAAGCCTGAGGTGCAGGCCCCCCATCCCTGCACTCACACTTAGCATCGTCCATCAGTGGGCAGGGCTGGGCTTCGTTCCCGGAGTCAGCAAAGCGGGTGTTGCCGAGGTGCAGCAGTCCAGCTAGGGCCTGAGGGGGCGGGAGGGGACACGAAGTGGGCCCCTTCTCAAGGGCTGGAGCCCAGCCTGGGAAGGGTCTCTCTCCTGCTGGATATGACACTGATGATAACAGAATAATAACAGCTCTCAATTACTGCCCACTTACTCCGTGACTCGGCCAGGCCCAATTCTACACAAGTTACATGCATCATTTCACGTAATCGTTTCAACCAATGAGGCGCGTGCCGTGGTGGTGCCCATGACAGAGATGAGATGAGGAGAGGTTAAATCACAAGCCCGAGGCCACACACTTGGTAAAGGAGAAAGGCAGGATGAGAAGCCAGGCGATCCAACTTCAGATCCCACCCGGGGCAGCCACTGGGGCCGCCACGTCACCCACAGTCTGTCCCCGCCCTGCCCCCCGACTCCAGAAGCAGACTGTGTGGGAAGGCCGCTCCTGTTCCTCGTGGACCGGCCCGACCTCTGTGTGGCTGGTGGGGGCTTGGCTCTGGCTCCTTCTGGCTCTTTCTCAGCACCGTTGGGCTTCTGACAGCCCAGCCTAGGGCAGGATCTGTGATCTTGGTCTCTGTCCAGCGGGTGCTCCCTTGCCTTCGCACTCAATGACCCCGCATGGTCAATGACCCGCATGGATGAGCCCCCAGGGGCTGCAGAAAGGGGACCCCTGGGTCCAGCAACTTGGAAACCTTTGGACCTGGTATCGGTAGAGCAGGGCCTCTCCCACCATCCCGGTCTGGTCCCAGAAAGGGTGTGCCCACATGCTACTGGCTTTCAGGCCACAGCCCACCTCAGGAGAAGACTACTGTGTTGACGGGCAGTGCGGCTGGGGCAGGTCATGCCACCCCCAAGCCAGCGCCCCTGTCCAGACCCCTAGTGTTACCCACTTGTCCTATGTGCTGTCCCTCCGGCCAAGCTCTTGGCTGGCGGTGCCCATACTGGCCGTGATCTCCCCCACAGCCTGAGCAGCCCCCTTCTGGAGGTGGAGGTCTCTTTCCACCGCACTGCCCTCTCCCTGCAGCGGCATCCCTGTCTCTGCTGCCAGCCAATCCTACAGATCCCCTCCCGCCGCTCCGCAGGAGTGAGGAGAAAGATGGGAGGAGGGGGACCACCAGTGGGGATGAGTGGGGCCCAGTCCCTCTGGGTGAGCACTGCGTCCCAGGAGGAAGAGGAAGATGGTGGCAAGTCAGAATTACTACACCCGGTACAGACTCTATCTGCACCACTTAGTGCTGTCTGGCCGTGGGCAGGTCTCTAGTTTTCTCAAGCATGAAATGGGAATAATCTCCATACCCATGGGTCTGTTGAAAAATACCAAGTGAGCCAAGAGGTGTGAACATGATTTAAAAACTTTTAACACACTAGACAACCACGTGGCAGCATCGTTTCTCTATTCTGATTAATGGAGCAATAACTGACCCAGGCACTTTGCCCTTTGACCTCTGTGGGTCACCGTGCTGGCCTGTTCTACAGCACTATGTGCCCTGCCACTGTCCTCTCTGCCCCCGTCCACCCAGACCCCCCCGTCTCCAGGCTCAGCCTCACAGAGAGGCGGGCGACTCCTTGGAGATTGTGCAGTGGGGCCTAACGTCCTAGATCCTCAGGAAAAGAGTCTCACACGTTGAGAGAAGGGCCCTATAAAAGGGGCTGCCCATCACCGCTGCCGCATGTCAGTGGTGTGGCTTTTCCTCTGACCTGAAAGATGTTGTTCTGGGTGGGGGCATCGATGCCCAAATGAAGCATGGCCTCCCTGGTCACCTCGAAACAATCCTCTGAAAAGGAATCCAAGTCACAGCCTAGTGTCAGGACCAGAGGTCAGCAGGGGCAGCGAGGGGTGAGGGAGGCGGGCCCTGTCGGGATGGGTGGGTGCTGCCGGGCCGGCCCAGGGCGCTGGGTAAGTCTCCCCCTACCTTCCAAGGTCCTCTCTGGGTTGGGCAGCCAGGAGAAGGCGGCTCCCTCAGCGAGGTGCCACTGGAGCCTCTCGTCCGCACTGGCTCCTTTGCAGATCTGTGGGGATGGGGACGGGGGCTGAGCTGGGGCTGCTGGGGAAGCCTAGGCCTGTGTAAGCCTGGGGTTGGGATGAGAGCAGTGAGAAACGGCAGCAACGTCACAAGGCTGAGAGGTTCCCGTAGAGAGCCCAGGGCAGGCAGGGGGGCAAAAGCAGCAGCAAACAGTTCTGGGCGTCTCCACCCGATGCAAAAAAACTCACTGAGGGGGTCTGCAGTATGATGAAGAAAGCAAAACTCCACCTGGGGAGCCCCCAGTCCCAATCTGAGAGCAGAGAGACGTACTATCCATGCCTTGGGGGTCCCCCTGTCTGATGGAGGAGGCACAGTCTAGGGAAGTCCTTGTTCTCAGTTTCTGTTCGAGAACAACCCTCCGTCTGAGAGTGAGAGTTTCCACTGCGGAGACAGTCCCAGCCTCAAGGACCTTCTGATCTGACAGAGAAGGCAAGCACGTTCCCATGCCAAAACCATCCCGGGAGCCAAGATCCAGTGTGTGGCGGAAGTGTTACATAAAGTTTGCAGGAATAAGTGGTGGCATTGCTGAAACCAGGTGAACAGGCAGGCATGAAGCAAGGCAGGGAGGGGAAGGTTTAGGGGCACAGACCCATCTCCGCCCTGCATCTGGGCAGCTGTGGGCCCCACCTGGTACAGACCTGATAGAAAATGTGGAAGTTCCTCTCACTGGAGGCCTGGCAGGCCACTCGAGTTTTCTCTAGCAAGTAGGTCTGAACTGCAGCTCCAGTCATCTGCTGGGCCCTGGGTACAAGGAGGCTGGAGCCCATTAGTTGCCTGTTTATTCCATGGGCATTTATTGGGCACTTACTGTGTGCCAGACTGCAACCTCCCCCAACTCTTCTACTTAGGCAATGGGGGTTGTGAGGACTAGGGACCACTGAGCAGGTCCTTGGTTGGGGTCTGGGACATTGCCCTCCAACAAGCTCAGGGGCAGGACCAAGGCCTCTGTACATTATTTTGCCCCATCCAGAGGCAGGAACAGAGCCCCAGCTTCAAGCTCAGAAGTGTAGCCAAGAGGTGGCAGTTTAGCTAGAACTGTCTGAGCAAGGGTAGAAGTCAGAACACATGGGCTGCACGAGCATATTGCCCCAGGGTCCCTCAGGCTGGAGGAGTTAGAGTTCTCCAGGTTCAAAGATCACCCTCAGGTTCACTTATCACACATAAAAACATGCCAGGAGGAGCTGAGTTCTGCCCACAGGGGTGGCCCAGGCTGAGCACTGCCCCAGCCACTTTCACACTCCCCCGCCCCCAGCAGCCAGACTGGCACAGAGACTGGCAGCAGAGATTACCTGTTCAGCTGGAGCTGGATGAACTTCCCAAAGCGGCTACTGTTGTTATTCCTCAGTGTGCACGCGTTCCCTACAGATCACACCTTATGTTTACAGAGTCCCCAGGGGCGAAGGTGGCCTCAGGTCTGCTGGGGCCAGGTCTCTATCCTCAAGTCACCTAAAGGCCCCTTTGTTGGTTGCCATGTCACAAGGGACAGGACTATGGACTGGGCACTCGGGCTTTAGCAAATGCAATTCAGGTGAGTTAGAACTTCCTGGCAATGGAGTGGAAAGAGCCAATCTAGGCAGTCAGGGACTATTTTCTTTGAAGGAGAAGGATCAAAAACAAGCTGTTACTATTGAGGCAGACGGTAAGGCACAACATGTAGAATGCCAACATGGACACTAATTGTTGTGCATCCTTAGACAAGTCCCCTTCCCTGAACCATCAGGAAGCTGTTCAGAAGGCTGGGGTTTGGATTGGGTGAGCCAGAAGGTCCTCTCCAGCACCACTGCTACACCTGCTTAGGCTAGAGGGAGGGGACGACAGAGTGACGTCACCTCTACTGGAAGGAGGCTAAGGGTACCTGGGAGGAAGCTGGGGATCCATGGCAGTGAATGATAAACTATCCTCCACCCCTCTCCTAAAGAGAACACTGCTCCTTTCCCTGGAAGGTGGCAAACCACCGAGGAAATGGGACTGAGGTACCGTGCCGAGGACACCAAGCTCACCGAAAGCTTCCATGACAGGGTTGGAGTTCAAGATTCGCTGTTCAATCCTCTCTGCAATCTTGTGGCTTTCCCAGGATGTGGGTGATGCGGCCACCACAGCGTAGAACTTCATCAGGCAGCGGGACGTCCATGTCTGTGGAAGAAACAGCCCTGTGGGAGCTGTGTCCACGTTCCCTCCCACTTCTGAGCCTGCCTGCTGCAGCCCTCTTTTCCACCATGTATGCTGCTGACCGAAGGGTGAATGCTGAGTTCAACTGTATCCTTGGGCAAGGCACTTCCCCGTCTGTGAAACGGGGACACTTACTTCTGCTTCTCCTAGTTCCTGAGGATGCATTTAAGAAATGAAGGGGGGCTTCCCTGGTGGCACAGTGGTTGAGAGTCCGCCTGCCAATGCGGAGGACGCGGGTTCGTGCCCCGGTCCGGGAGGATCCCACGTGCCGCGGAGCGGCCGGGCCCGTGAGCCATGGCCGCTGAGCCTGCGCGTCCGGAGCCTGTGCTCCGCAACGGGAGAGGCCATGGCAGTGAGAGGCCCGCGTACCGCAAAAAAAAAAAAAAAAAAAAAAAAAAAAAAAAAAAAAGAAATGAGGGGGGCTGGGGTAGAGGAGGACAACCCACCCTGACCTGAGCAGGCTACTGACCTAAGGAGACTTTCCATGCGTTTTCTTGCCAACCCTACAGACGCAGATACAATTACATACTACCTGTTTTCAAAATGATGAAACTCAGGCATAGAAAAAAATTAAATTTTATTGAAGAGTACATATCTAGTAAATGATAGGGCTCTGATTTATACCCAGGCAATCTAGTTACAAAATTCTCACTGTTTTGTTTTTAATCACCTGAGATGAGGTCTATTTTCATTTTAATTTCCATTTGTTCATTGCTAGGACAGAGAAACAATAGATTTTAGTATACTGACTGTATCCTGCCACCTTGATAAACTCCCTACACCTCACTACAAGTTTTTAGCTTTGTTTTTGTTTGGTTTGGGGTCTTTTTGGTAGCTTTTTTGGTAAATTCTTTTAGGTCTCCCTCTGAGGTGGGAGGTGCTCCCTCTCTGCTATTTTCTGAAAGAATTTGTATAGAACTGGTAACATTAATTCCTTAAATACTTGGTAGACTCCATAAGTGAAGGCACCTGGGCCTGGAGCTTTCGATGAGGAAAGATTTTTTTTTTTTGTAAGATTCAGGGTCCCCTGCATATCCATGCTGTGATACTTCTCACTCCTCATGTCTCCCCTGTTCCCTTTGTGTTTTTGTGTCTTATTCCCTTAGTTCTTTTTTAAAAAATTTATTTATTTATTTATTTATTTTTGGCTGCGTTGGCTCTTCGCTGCTGCTCGCGGGCTTTCTGTAGTTGCAGCGAGCGGGGGCTACTCTTCGTTGTGGTGCGCGGGCTCCCATTGTGGTGGCTTCTCTTGTTGCAGAGCAGGGGCTCTAGGAGCGCGGGCTTCAGTAGTTGTGGCTCGCAGGCTCTAGAGCACAGGCTCAGTAGTTGTGGTGCACGGGCTTGGCTGCTCCGCGGCATGTGGGATCTTCCGGACCAGGGCTTGAACACCTGCATTGGCAGGTGGGTTCTTAACCACTGTGCCACCAGGGAAGCCCTGAGGAAAGATTTTTAACGATGACTTAAATTTGTCTCATAGATTTAGATATTCAGGTTATATGTTTCCTCTTATGTGAGCTTCAGCAGTTTGTGTATTTCCAAATATTTCTCCATTTTATTAAATTGTAGAATTTATTGTAATAAAGTTAATAAAGATCTCTTATCTGTAGGATCTTTAGTTATGTCTATTCTTTCATTTCTGACATTTGTAATTTGTCTTAGCTAAGTTTGACTAGATTTTATTAATCTTTTCAGAGAAATAACCATTGATTTCACTTGCTTTATTATTTTTGTTTCTATTTTACTGGGGTTTTTTAAACTTTATTTCCTTCTTCTGCTTACTTTGGGTTTACTTTATTCTTTTTCCCTTAGTTTAAGGTAGAGGCTCAGGTCAATTATTTGAGTTTATTCTTTTCGAATATAAGCGTTCAACGTTACAACAAATTTCCTACTAGGCACTGCTTTTTTTTTTAAGCACAAATTTTGGTATGTTTTGCTTTAATTTTCATTCAGTTCAAAGTTTCTAATATCCCTTGTGATTACCTCTTTGACCCAAAGGATATTTAGAAAGGTATTAATTTCCAGTCGCTTTGGGATTTTCTAGATATCTTTGTTATTTACTTCTAGTTCATTTCTACTCAGGGCAGAGAACGGTTTGTATTTTAATCTTTTCAAATTGAGATTTGTTTTGTGGTTCAGAAGATAGCCCATATCAGTTCCATGTGTACTTGAAAAGAATGCATAAATATCAAACTATTAATTTTGATTTTATTTTTCCTTCCAATTGTTTTTGCTTTATGTATTAATATAATTACTTCAGCTTTCCTTTGATTAGTGTTGGAATGGTATATCTTTTCCTATTCTTTTACTTTGAACCTATCTATATCTTTATAGCGGGTTTCTTTAAGACATTAAATAATTTGAGTCTTGCGCCTTTTTAAAGAAAGCCACTCTGACATTTTCTGTCTTTAATTGAAGAGTTTAGTCCACTAACATTTAATTTAATAATCGCTATGGTTGGGTTTAAATCTACCATCTTATTATTTCTTTTTGAGTTGTTCCATGTGATCTTTGTTACTTTTTTCTCCTTTTATTGCCTCTGGTTGAATTGAGTACTTTTATGATTCCACTGTACCTCTACAATAAATTGTTACTATCTTCACCTTAGAATGAACGATTTTAAAAAAAAATTATTCATTCATTCATTCATTCATTCATTCATTTTTTGGGTTGCATTGGGTCTTCATTGCTGCGCGCGGGCTTTCTCTAGTTGGCGGCGAGCGGGGGCTACTCTTTGTTGCCGTGAGCGGGCTTCTCATTGCGGTGGCTTCTCATTGCGGAGCACAGGCTCTAGGTGCACGGGCTTCAGTAGTTGTGGCTCATGGGCTTAGTTGCTCCACAGCACGTGGGATCTTCCGGGACCAGAGCGCGAACCCGTGTCCCCTGCATTGGCAGGCGGATTCTTAACCACTGCGCCACCAGGGAAGTCCCTATCATTCTTTTTTTTTTTTTTTTTTTTTGCCGTACGCGGGCCTCTCACTGTTGTGGCCTCTCCCATTGCGGAGCACAGGCTCCGGACGCGCAGGTTCAGCGGCCATGGCTCATGGGCCCAGCCGCTCCGCGGCATGTGGGATCTTCCCGGACCGGGGCACGAACCCGTGTCTCCTGCATCGGCAGGCGGACTCTCAACCACTGCGCCACCAGGGAAGCCCTCATTCTTATCTTTATTCCTCTTTATGTATATTTTCCTGCTTCCTTAACGATTTTTTCCTTATGTTTGGTTTCAGCAATTTGACTATAATGTGCCTAGGTGTGTTTTCTTTGTATGCATCCTACTTAGTGTTTCCTGAGCTTCTAGGATCTGTGCCTGTTATCTTTTGCTAATTTTCTAAGATATTACTTCTGACCCACATTCTCTCTCTTCTCCTGGGACATCAATTACAAGTATGGTAAACCATCTGATGTTGTACCAAAGCTCCTGAATGTGCTTTTCTTTTTTTCAGTTTTCTCTCTTTTTTGTTTTGTTTTGTTTTGGCCACAACACGTGGCACGTGGGATCTTAGTTCCCCAGCCAGGGATCAAACCCGTGCCCTCTGCAGTGGAAGCACGGGCCCTAACCACCGGACCACCAGGGAATTCCCCAAATTTCTCTTTAGTTTTTGATTTCTATTGACTCACTCTCAAGTTCACTGATGTATTCTTCTGCATGTCTAGTCTGCTGATAAGAGTTGTCCATGCTTTTATCATTTCCACTTAACTATAGTTTCTACCTCTCTCATGAAGAGATTGGAAGAATCTTTTCTGGAGATACTGACAAGCTCATAAAACAAATTATGACCATTCGGGGTCCCACCAGTTTAGAAAGCTATCCATAGTGAGGCCACCTGTCCATAAACATAAGAAATTCTAATCAGTTGCTTAATGCCTTATTCTGAAGTATGAACAGAAATTCAAGGATCATTAACTATTTGGTAAACTTCTTTTACATGAATGACAAATATCACAACAAAGGAAGAGAAGGAACTAGAAGGAAACAGAAATGAATTTTGGAAATAGAAATGAAAGGAACAGAAGACAAGTAAAAATCATGAAATATCCTCAAAATAAGAGAAGAAATAAGACCTGGCTGCTGGGGGGAGAATAATATTCAGAGAACAAGAAAGAACTCTTAGAATTAAAATTTTTTTTAAAAATTCAAAATTCAAAAGGATTGAAGGGTAGAGAATATCTCCCAGAAGATAGGACAAAATATTAAGAGACAGAAGAATAGATGAGGAAAACAGGACATTAGACAATTTATCAAACTTCCTACTAATACGAATTCCAGAAAGGGAAAACAGGGGAGTAAATTATTAAATTATTATCAACAGATATAGTATTTTCCCAAACTAAAGGACATGAGTTTCAAGGTTAAAAAGACCCATACAAAGTATCCAGAACAGCAAGTGAGAAAAGACATGCCACTGTGAATTTCAATACTTATGGATAAAAAAGACGACCCTAAAAACTTTTGGAAAGAAAACACAAATCACCATTTATGGATTGGGACTTTCAACAGCAACACTCAAAAGAATATATAAGAAAAGAACTTATAAATTCAGAAAGAAAATGATTTCCAATTTGAAATTATAATATCCAGCCAACATGTCAAATTAAGGCAGAATAAACATTTGCAGATGTGCAACAACTCAAAAATATGCCCTCCAAGTAACCTTTGTTGGGAAGCTACTAAAGAATATGCTCCATAAAAACAAGGCAGTAAAGGATGAAGAGGAATCCGCTGGGCTCCAACAACAAGATATTTATCATAGAACAGAGGACAATCTGGATCCCCAGAGTGAGGCAAACAGCTCCCAGGTAATAGCTGTGTGGCAGCAGCCCTTGGCAGCCACCAGTCTGGATGCAAGTAGGAGACGTGAGAACTCTAGGAAAGGCATCGCCAAGAAAAAAAAGCACCTGAGGGAATTCCCTGGCAGTCCAGTGGTTGAGACTCCGTGCTTCCACTGCAGGGGGCACGGGGTTCGATCCCTGCTTGGGGAACTAAGATCCTGGAAGCTGTGTGGTTTAAAAAAAAAAAAAAAAAAAAAAAAAGCACCTGTTGGGTAGGTGTTTTCCAGTTTTGGTGACAAGTTTGATAATGAACTAATAATAGGTATACAGAAACTAAACAAGTGAAAAAGTGGGGGCAATTATTAAGTAGAGGGAAAGTAAAAATTACACAAGAAAAGAAATATAATCATAGTATGTTACAGGGCTCTGCTGGGAACAATACATACATACTTGTAATTATAAGTACTATATGTTAACTTACCCAGAAATCGTGATATAATTATGTATGTATTTGGGGGCAGGGAAACAGGGCTAAATCCTCATCAAAGTAGGAAATGAACAGATAAGGTCAAAACTGAAAAATCAATAACTAATAATATAAGCATGTTGTTTAGAAATATGGATGGAGACACCCAAACAAACTGCTAAAAGATGTGAAAGCATAGGGTTGAGAGATATGGGGCAGGGTTGCTGTTTTTTTATGTAAGCCTTGTAGTATTGCTTGATTTTTGAGCTATGTCACTATGTTACTATTTATCAAAAATAAATTAAGGGCTTCCCTGGTGGCGCAGTGGTTGGGCGTCCGCCTGCCGATGCAGGGGACGCAGGTTCGTGCCTCGGTCCAGGAAGATCCCACATGCCGCGGAGCGGCTGGGCCCATGAGCCACGGCCGCTGGGCCTGCGCGCCCGGAGCCTGTGCCCCGCGGCGGGAGAGGCCACAGCGGTGAGAGGCCCGCATACCACAAAATAAATAAATAAATAGAATAAAATAAAATAAATTAAAATTGAAAAAGATACCAGGCCCAGCCCATGACCACAGTGGCTGTTCAATAAAGGGTTACTGAGCTCTGGTTGCATGGGTCTAGGGCCAGGTCCAGCCTCAGCTGCCCAGAGCAATTCTGGAGGACAATGGGCTCATCCAGGAGCTGGGCATCAGCCACGACACCGGCGACCTTGATATAGCTCTCAAAGATCCCCTCTTCACCCAAGTCCTAGCCCTCATCCCTACAGTTTGCTGTCTCCATCTGTTTCCTTGTCTGTCTTTCCCAGTGAGCTAAGAGCCCCCTGAAAGCCAGATGTTGCATTTTTCCTCTGTTCCTCCCCCTGCCACTGCTTGCTGGCTAGCCCGGAGCCTAGAAGCTGGCAGGTGCTCAGTGCTCAGCAATGCTTTCACATGTGCGTGCAGGCAGAGGGGGTTTATGGTCCAGAGAATCCCTTGTGAAGGTAATGCTGAGGAAAGGGTGGGGTGGCTGGTGAGGCTCTACAAGAAGGTGGCGAGGCCTGGGCCAGCAGCCTCCTCTGACCAGCCGTGCAACTCCTCACTCATCCTTGTACAACATTCTGTCTCACCCATTAAGATTTTGCCACCTAGGGACCACATGACCACATCAGGAGATTCTGTCCTTCCCCACAGCTGGCCCAATGCACTGCCCTTGCCATCAAGGGCAACCCAGAGATGCACGTGGGCTACTTCCTTATTGGAACGCTAACTACTTTTGGAGGAGTGCTGCCACGTGCCCAGCATGCCACCAAGTGCCTTATGCGCACTAGTTCATTTAACACTCACAAAAGTCCCATGAGTTACGTGTTGGTCTTTCCCTCCCTGCCATTTTACACGTGAAAGAAATGAGGTTTGCAAAAGCTAAATATCTTTCTGATGTGCTCTTAAGCACTATGCTGTAACCCCCAACAGCTGACTTTTGTTTCCAATGGTGTCAGAGCTGACAGAGTCCTTCAATGAGAAAATGAAGGCTCAGAGAAAAAAGAATCTCACCCAGGGTTACAGCAGAGCTGGTGGGAGAGCCTGGACTAGAACCCTGCCTCTTGACTTCCTGCCCAGCTCCTGCCCACTGCTGCACACTGAATCCAAGAGGAGTGACCTCCTCTGCCTCTCTGCCTGTCCAGCCAGTCACGAAGTTGACAGGGTGGGAAAGAGGCCCTCTTACCTTTCCAGCACCACTCTCTCCACTGACGACAATAGACTGGTTGACTGGCTCGATCAGGCTCTTGACATTCCTGTAGGTCTGTTCACCCACAGTGAAGATGTGGGGCTTCAGTTTCTGAAACATCAAGGGGTGAAAGGTCATGTGAGCAAACACCTGTCTTCAAGGAGTGTTTGATCCAATGACGGCTGAGATGGGGAGCCTGCCCACAGCAGTGGCAGAGGCTTTGTCTAGAAAAATTTCCCGGAAGTAACAATGTTAGGCCCAACTGTGGGCTTTACCCATTCATCTTCTCTCAGTTTGGAAACAGTGCTGGCCTTGACCAGTCTATGACATTAACACTTTATCCTCCCATCTTATCTTACCTCAACAGTCTTATTCTGTTATTTATTATTTTATGTTATTGTACTTTGCAATTTGCAAGAACTTTCTTACAAAGTATTGCCTAAGAAGTCTGTACATTAGTTGGATAGCTAACTGTATTTTATAGATGAGAAATCTGAGGTTCAGACAGGTTAAATAACCTTCTCAAGTCCACACAGCAAATAAGTGCATCCACGTGATTTGAATTCCAAAGTCACTGTTCCCCTTTCCATCAACGAGTATTAATTGCCCTCAACGTGCTGGGCACTGAGGAAACAGAGGGGACCAGGACATGGCTTTGCCTTTGAGGAAGCAGAGTCGGTAAGATATGGGTTCTCTGGCCAGGCCTCCCCTGGCTTCCATTCGGACACTAACCATGCGTGAGCCAGGCCACCTGCACAATGCACAGCCCGCGCAGCACCACCTGGCCAGGAATGATTGCTTACCTACGCCTTCTTGAAGGGATAGGGCATCACTCTGGATGGTGTCAGAACCGTCCCACTCTCCCCCTGCCTTCACCCCATCCACCTCCCACGTGGACTGTTACTAAGCCTCCAACTGTTCTCTGTCTCCTGTCTCACCTTCCTGAACCCAACTCCCCCAACTTCCAAGGTAATTATACCCATAGGCAGCTCCGTTCACAGCCCCACCCCAACGCCTGATGAAGAACCTCTGTGGACACTCTGCCTGCTGTGGTGCATCAGACCCTTCAACAGTCCTGGCTTATCTCATCTCCTGCCTCTCTCTGCAATACCTCCCTCTGGCCAGCAAGTCTGATCTTGCTTCTCCCTGTACTTTAACATCAACTGGTCTACTCCCTGCCTGCACCAGCTCCAACCTCACCCCCACAAGAAGTTACCTGGCGGACTTCCCTGGTGGCACAGTGGTTAAGAATCCGCCCGCCAGTGCAGGGGACACGGGTTTGAGCCCTGGCCCGGGAAGATCCCACATGCCGCGGAGCAACTAAGCCCGTCCGCCACAACTACCGAGCCTGCGCTCTAGAGCCCGCGAGCCACAGCTACTGAGTCCACGAGCCCAGAGCCCGTGCTCCGCAACAAGAGAAGCCACCGCAATGAGAAGCCCGCGCATTGCAACAAAGAGAAGACCCCGCTCGCCACAACCAGAGGAAGCCCGCGCACAGCAACGAAGCCCCAACGCAGCCAAAAATAAATAAAATAAAATAAATAAATTTATAAAAAAAAGAAGTTACTTGGCATTCCAATCAGTGGAGATGAACATGTGCTGAATTTTCTAGGACAATCCTTGTCACATGTAATTTTATCCTTTTCCCAAAAAAGTGGTTTGTTAAATACACAAATGTTCCCTTGTAAATTCTTTCCTACTAATAAATTCACAAAGAAAATAAAAATCACCTGTCCTATGTCCCTATTTTAAGTTCCAAAATCAGTTGAACAAATATTTATCTCCAACTTTGCACCTACTGGTATATGTCCAAACTTCTGTGAGCTCCTGGTGGGCAGGGCCATGGCACCAGTAGACTTGGAATGACTACATGGCTGGTGAATACATGGATAAGGACAGGGAAGCCGCAAGGTAGCCTAGGGGAGGAGGGCGAGCCCTGAGGCCACAGGCAGCGGTGAGTCTTACCTGGGGCTGAGGAGCAGTGTGGTACTCTTGCATCACCTCTGGTGAATAGAGCTGAGGGATGGGCTTGAAGGGGTTCAGAGCCACCAGGGTGCAGCCAGCTCTGGTGTAGAACGTGTCTGCCGTGTACCGGGCCTGCAGACACCTCAGGACTGAGGCAGAGGTGCCTTTAGCAAACTCTGGCTCAAATGGAGACATAACTGCGCATACAAACACCCGCCTAACAGCGCTCCCTCTGCAATTAGCCAAGAGCCATTAGATCCCAGCAGCTCCCTGAAGAGTAGGTACAAGATCTAATTAAGCTGAGCCCCACATCTGGAGCAAAGGCTGCACTGGGGAGCCCGGTGGCATCTGCCAGGCAGAGGTCTGGCTGCAGGTCAGGAGTCCTGCCTGCCTTGGTCTGGCCAGGGGCAGCAGTGCTGAATACCCTCATCACACCTCCGCCCACTGGAGACGGCACACCCGAGGAGAGGGGGGGCCCATACCTGTCTCCAGCGTCACAGGATTCACCTTAGTGAGGTCATCCAGCTGGTGCAGCGGGGCCTCCCCGCCCAGGAACGCCTGCAGGTCTTCTCTGAGGGATTCCCTGCCATGGGCATCAGAGCCTGAACTCTGGCCATTAACCTGGGAGGGAGTAACAGGGCCAGGAGAGCTGGGACTCAGACCAGCTGGCAGCTACATAAGGGTGGGGGCCTGTATAGTAGAAAGAACAGGCCTCTAGTATCATAGCTTGGTTGTTCAAACTTCAGCTCTGCCACTTACTAGGCCTGTGAGACTCGGTAAGTTACTTAACCTCTCTGAGCCACAGTTTCTTTATTTGTAAATTAGGAAAAATAAAATCAACTCACAGGGCTATTTGAAAGAAAAAGAAGAAGACATATACAAAGCACTTAGTCAAGTGCCTGGCACATAACATGTACTCAGTAAATCAATAAATGCTATCCCCTCTCCTCTGCAATGAGTTCCAGCTTCTAGCCGGGCCAGCTACCAGCATTACTGGGCTGGCAGGGGTGGGGCCCAAGGTGGAGGGCTGCTACAGGAGAACTGCAAAGGAAAAGAACCATGGTTTGGACCTTTTTTGAAAGAGACCATTCAGCTTGAGATGAAAAATCAGCTATGAGGTAGCCCCATGCCTTCATCACCCGCCTCTTGGGGCTTAAACTTAGCCTGGTTAATTAATTAGCTCCTGCTGCCCTGGTCTACTTGAGAAGAAGCCTGGCTCAGAAGTCAGATGAGGTCAAGAACGAGCACCAAGGGGAAGTGGCCCTTTCTCCCTCTCCCTTGCCCATCCTCGACGCCAACACTTTCCACATGTTTCCTCCTGGGACCCCATTGCTCCTCTCTTCTCCCTGGGGGCTGCAGGAAAGATGGTGTGGGTAACAGAAGAAGACAGTAACTTGGCTGAAATCTGCTTTTGGAGGAAGGGGTCCGTGATATAACATGTGTGGGTTTCTAATGAGACTACTTAACCTTATAGTTCAAACCCTCAAGCCAAGGAGGCAAGTGTCATTTGAGAAGCCCAGTAAAAAGTTTCTTTCCAAAGCTGTTGCCTGTTCTCTGAACTTGGGCCCACGATGATGCATGTACAAAGCAGGCTCTTGGCCTCCAGGATAACTGCCAAGGTCAGAGCATGACTGGGTCCATGCGAATCCCTCTGCTCTAGGGGAAAAAAGAAAATCACTCACAAACCCATCCATAATTTTTTTTTTTTTTTTGCTTTTTTTCTTTTGGCTGCGCTGGGCCTTTGTTGCTGCGTGTGGCCTTTCTCTAGTTGCGGTGAGTGGGGACTACTCTTCGTTGTGGTGCACGGGCTTCTCACTGTGGTGGTTTCTCTTGTTGCGGAGCAGGGGCTCTAGGCGCGTGGGCTTCAGTAGTTGCAGCACGCAGGCTCAGTAGTTGTGGCGCACGGGCTTAGTTGCTCCACGGCATGTGGGATCTTGCTGGACCAGGGATCAAACCCATGCCCCTGCATTGGCAGGCGGATTCTTAACTACTGCGCCACCAGCAAAGTCTTCCATCCGTAATTTATGAACAGCTCTTATCCTACCAGAGAGGCAGCTGAGTATCATGGTCCTTGACTTGGACTTGAAAGCTACATTGCCTGGGTTTGAATCCTGATTCTACCACTTCCTAGCTGTATAATCTTGTGTAAGTTTGTTAATCTCTTTGTGCCTCAATTTTCCTCATCTGTAAAATGGGAATGGTGGTAGCATCTACCTCATAGATGCTAACAAGCACATAAAGTATTTAGAAAAGGCATCTGATCTCTTCCACCAAAAGTGAGCTATTATAATATGATTTTGTTAAAAGCAGTCCTTCTAATTAGGCAATAATATATTAAAAGCCTTAAAACTACGTATGTCCCTTAAGTCTGCAATTCTTCTTCTAGAACATGATCCTATGTAAAGGTCATAAAAGTGTTCAGTATATATAGAAACATTTACAATTGCAAAACAATTGAAAATAACCCAAATGTCCAAATAGTAGCTTAAATTATAGTACATCCTTACAATGCAATAAAGCAGATTACAAAGAAAATGATACCCTTAAATATTTTAAAAATACATATTTAGGGAAAAAAATCTAGGATATTCTCTGAAATGTCGGTTATCTCTGGGCAGTACAATTATGGGTAACTTTAATGTTCTTTTTGCTTATCTATATTTCCCACATTGCTTATAATGAACTTGACCTTGAATAAGTCACTTAACTGCTCTGAGCCTTATCTCCAAAATGGGGATATAATAGCACTATATATATAACATGATACCTTTCTCAAGGACTAAACAAAACTATATGTGTAAAATGCTTAGTATAGTGCCTACTATATAGCAAGGGCTCAACACAGAGCAGCTGCTAGTACAGTTACGATAAATGTTACTGCTTTTTAAATAAGAAATAAGTAAAAAATGGACAATAAAAAAAGCCCAGAGCAGATGACTGTCCTGCCTGCTTCTCTCCAGCCTTCAAGCCTGTTTCATCAGCCAAAAGGAGGGGAGAAGGTCAAGCAGCAGAGTCTACCATGACTCCCTTGAGGCTGGCTGACCTCACTCTCGGTTATCCTGCCTTACCTGCCTAGGACTCCACTAGACCGTGATCTCCTAAAGGGCAGGAATCATCTGCCTCAGGCCAGTGGCAACACTCAGTAAATAAAAATTCAGCAAATATCTACTGGCATTGTCTTTGGACCAAGAGGTGCATGTGAAGGATGATATGGGTATGAGATAGGGCTCCACAGTGAAGGGCAGGACTGGGGCCATAGGAGCCTTTCAGAGGCAGAGGCCTGGAGTAAGGGCAGGTTTCAAGTCCCTACAGCAACCCACTGTGGACCCCATGATCCATTCATCAGAATTCTTGTATATTTCCACATAGGTCATCTTCTCTCACATTTTCGCACAGGCTGACCTCTTGGCCTGGACTGCTTATTTTTCTTCTCCACCTGGCTAATTCCTACTTTTTTTTTTTTTTTTGCCACCCTGCATGTCACGCAGGACCTTAGTTCCCCAACCAGGGAAACCCGTGCCCCCTGCAGTGGGAGGGCGGAGTCTTAACCACTGGACTGCCAGGGAAGTCCCAATTCCTACTTACTCTTTAAGGCTCAGCTTCAAGGAACACCTCCTCTTGGAGGCCACAGCCTTCCACTTGCCTTAATAACTCAGGCTGTGAGGGACATCTCTCAGGACTCCCTCATTGGTTCAGGCTTGTAAGGTCACCAAAATGCCCTAAGGATTCCCTCACCCAGCCCATCTTACCCATCCCAGGGAAAAGAGCTAAAAACCACACCAGGGGAGATTCAAATTAGGTATCTGGAAGAGCTTCTTGGAAACAGGTGAAAGGTACTGGAATGACTATCTGAAGACAGAAAAGAAGAAAGACCTTTAAGGGGTCTTTCCCTTCCTTCCAGGTCAGAGCAGTGGAAGCTTCATTCAGGTAAATGAAAGATGCGGAGGTGCCTCAGGTGCTTGAAGGCCAGGGTTATCGAAGGGTGAGGGTTTACCTGCTGGAGCATCCTGCTTCAATGTGGTCAGCCAGGGTTCTGGGTCGCAGGCACAAGGAGTGCTATCCACCTGGTCATAGGGGCACAGGCTGGGGCATGAGTCCTGCAAAGGGCTCAGTTCTTGAGGAATCTCTGAGACGAATCACCCTAGAGCCTGTGGCATGAGAGAGAAGACAAGGGGCACACACAGGTGAGGGCTTCTCCAGGGTGACTCACTCCTGCTCCCCCCACCAAGCAGGAAGAACCAAAATGAGAACCAGGGTGAGCCTGGGCAGAGAGGGAGAGTCTGTCCCGTCCGCTGCCAATGAGGGAACAGGGGAAACTTACAGGAGCCTCCAGAGGCGCCCTGGGCTCCTTCAGGGCCAGTTTTATTACAGGGTTTGAGGTGGGGCTGCAAATCTTCTGGGTCAGCGTGCCGTGCAGGATGAGGACACCGGAAGACAGAGATGCCTCGTGCCCTATCCTCTCCAGCACACAGAAATGTCCTATCTTAGTACAGTCAGTAGTCAGTGGGGCAGGGAGGCTGGAATCAACTTTTGATGTTCCAGGAAAGTTGCTGTGTGGGACGGAAGCCACAGCTCAGTCCTTCACTGGTAAGCCATCACACCTTCCCCACCCACCTTCATTCCTCATCTTGTCTACCTCACAAGGAGTGGCTGTGAAGGGCAACCAGGTGAAAGCACCCTACAAAGTACAAATCTTAATATTCATTCAGAGGGGAAATATTGTTAGTACTAAGGATGGATGATCCATTTGGGAGCACTAATCAGGTGGAACAGTTCAGTGTCAACTTTAAGAAGGCGAAGATTTCAGAGGAGGGGAACCCGTCCGAGAGAGGGGGTGTTGTGAAGCTGGGCTTAGGCCAATCTCTGAAAAACTGTAAGTGACTCACAGACTTGGAACTTCCCAGGCTTCACACCTCCCCAGCAAGGAAGGATGAGGATGAGAATGAGGGGTGTCAGTAATGAATTCACCTTGGTGGAGACTTTCTTGAGGCCCTGAATACATCTAGCCTTTCAAAGACCTCAGGGATAGGGGCTGCCATGGAAACTGGAAAAACGACAATTCAGGCAGAGGAGGGCATCAGGACTGTGGTGGACACGTTCACCCTGGACACTGACTGTACCCCATCCAGGGGACAGCCATGCAGAGGGCTCCAGAGACTCAAGGCCAACAAAGTTCCCTCAACTAGAAGCTCATCTTAAGAGAGAGGATCAGAGGGGAACGCAACAGGTTGTAGGGTTAGAATCCCAAAGCCCACACCCCCTCAAAAGCAGTTCACAAGACCCCTCTAAGCCTTATTCCGTTCCCTCATTTGCAAAAAGGACTACTAATACCCAGACCTCACAATGCTGAGTTAAGGATCAAATGGGATAGTACCTCTGAGACCGCTTTGCAAATGCTGGTTATTACGATGCAGGGTCCACTTCTTGCCAGAATCAAGTCCGATTAGAGCGGTTTTCTCCAGTTCTCCCAGCTCTTGCTCCCTGTCGGCTTCGCGATTACCAGCCAAGAATTTCTGGTAAGGGTGTGACCACTGTGGGCAGGAGGGAGGCGGTAATGAATAGATGAAAACCCCCTAGTCAGGGCAGGTGGCAACCTGAACAACAGCTCTCCCCCTCCCTCCTCCCCTCCAGCCTCCGGTTCTTCCTCGGCTCAGACGACAGTGGGAGGGCAGACGAGAAGAGCAGGGTAAGGGTCCTGGGCGCCCCGCCCCCAGGTTCCCGGCGGGAACGGGCACTCCTTGTCCCCGCGAGGTGCCCGCCGGGCCCAGGGCTCGGATGCCGCTCCGGAAGCACCTGGCACGGGGACAGTATGTCCTTCCTGGGAAGGTGGACGTGACCCCAGCCAAGGGCGCGGCTGCCCCGACGCCTCTCGGGGCCAGCCGCCCCCTCCCAGGTCCCTAGGCAAGGAGAGGAGAGGAGCAGGAGCGGGACCTTTCCCCCACCCCGGGCCGCCCCCTGCCGGCTCGGTGGTGAGTGACTATGAAAGGTCCTTGTTCTGGAAAAAGGCAAAGAGCTAGGCTACCTCCTTCCTGGGATTCGAGAGGGTCAAAAAGAAAAGGGCAAAGGGAAGGGAAACGGCGCTTTGGAAAGGGGAGGGAGAGACGCCCCCTTCTTCCCCAGCGCCGCGGGGGCCCACCGGCCTCCCCTGTCCCTTCCGGCACGCAAAGGGCTTCGGACCCGGCTGGGGGTGGCACTCACCGGTCCCACGGCCTGAGTCGCCGAGCGTGCGGCCCCCGCCGGCCAGACTGGAAAGGCAGACGGGCGGGACGGGTGAGGCGGCGGGAAGAGCCCGGGGAGGGGAGGGCGGAGGCGCGGGCAAGAGCCAGCCGGAGAGGAAGGAAAGCTGGGAACGCCGGGTCGCAGCCGCGGGCTGCAGCTGGGGCCAAGTGCCTGGGAGCCGGCACGCTCCTCCCTCGGGGCGGGGCGCGCACTCGCGGCGCGGGGCGCACGTGGCTCGTCCCGGGCTCCGGCATCCGGAGTTGGGGGCTCGCTCCGGGACAAAATATTCTGAGAGCCTGGGGTAAGATGCGGGGGAGAAGGGAGGGAGGGCTTCAGGGCCTCCGGGCCCTCACGGGGTTGTGGGTCTCTCCGTAGGGAGACCAGGCGCCCTGGCCACCCCCACCCCCCACTGACGAGGCCGGCGAGTGGAGTCTGAGGGCCAGTGGTGAGGTGCGGGAAGCGCTTTTCCCGCCCGAGCTCCTCTGACCGACCTGCCCGAGGCCAAGCCCCGAGAGCACCTGGGCTAAGCAAGCCCTTGACACGGAAGGACGCGCGTGCGGGGCGTGGGAAACAAGCACCCTCGTGGGCGGGGACGTGCGCGGGGGGCCGGCCCAGAAGCGCAGGCCGCCCGGCGTCGGCCGGAAGCGCTGTTCGGGAGGCGGAAGCGGCTGGCTCGCGCGTGTCCCGCCCTTGCGGCGGTTCCCCGCGCCCCGGCTCTCCTACGGGACCTTCTACCTCTGGGCGCAGAGACCACCAGGAACACTTGAGGTATAAAGGCCGGCGCGGCCGGGGCGCGTGTCTGTCGGGAAAAGGGCTCTTTTATTTTTAAGGGCCAGCAGGTTCGGATCGATTTGTTCTCGGGAAGTAATGTTGCTGGGCCCAGATAAGCCATCACGCATGCATGCATTCTTTTATTCAATATGGTTCTTGTTGGCCAACAAATGTGTTCTTCCCAGGTGCCACTTTTCAGACATAGATATGTGGCAGAGAGGTGTTTTATATCCCTTTACAACAATTAACACTAGTGTGTTACTTTACGGCCCCTACTCCTCCTCCACGATTAGCATCCATTCTCACTACCTACACCTTAACCTGTAAATGAGGTAAGGAGTAGTCTGGGGCTCAGGAGATCACTGGAGGATTCGCATTTTGTACTAGAGGCAGGATGTTCAGAGAGGCTCAGGACAGAAACCAAGGCCCCCAATTCCAAAGTGTACTTAAATACCTTTTCTTTCCCTGTCCCTCTTCTCCTCCTGTCTCAGATTTGACTCTAAATCACTAGTGAGGTGTATTCAATTTTCCTTATATTATCTTCATGACCTTTACATGCTTTGGAGTTGGAATTTCTATCCTACCGTGAGTCCATTCTCAGGTTTTGTATCTCAAATTCACTTTCTTTGTGAGTCTGCCTTATACTGAGAACAGCTAAAGCTTTTTAACCAGTAATTTCATACTATTAGTATGACATCCTTATCCTCATGTATTAGTGTTAAGCTTCTTCCAGCAATCCTTGTGAGGGGAATCGCAAGTCCTAGGTTCTGCTCCGAAACTCCGGAATAAGAGTAAAATCAAGTCAGGTGCATATTTATGCAAATTACCAAGTCATGTACATGTATATGCCAGTTCCACAGGAACGTTGCTTTCCACAAATGCATCTTAGTTCTCCTACCAGGGATCGAACCCGTGCCCCCTGCAGTGGAAGCAAAGAGTCTTAACTACTGGACTGCCAGATTAGCCCCATCCCTTTTTTCTTGTTTTCACAGGAAGAAGAAAAAATGTCCCAAAAGCAGATGAAGGAAGCTTTTGTCAGTAACCACAGTGGAACGAGCGTGCTGGAAATCACCGAGGGCTTGTGCTTGCCTGCACTCTGTATCCTGTGTAGAGGGCTCCTGATCATTCTCTCACAGCACTTATGTTCTTCTTCACATACCTGGAGAACTCGATTCTTCATTGACTTTGCTTTCCTAATAGTTCCCCTGGTGACCACTTTGACCATTTTCGCTTCATTTGTCCTCCTTGAGTATCTCATTGTAATTATCTTTGGGGCAGGGCTGCTCTATGAAACATACTGCAGGAGAACTTGCTATGCCAGAATGCCTGTCGGGAAAATCCTTGAAAAATTCTTGAAAATCAGTCTAGAATCAGAATACATTCCAGCCATCTCCTGTTTCCGTGTAATTAACAGTGCATTTACTGCTGTTGCCATTTTGGCTGTGGACTTCCCTCTTTTTCCCAGAAGATTTGCCAAAACTGAGCTCTATGGGACAGGAGCAATGGATTTTGGAGTAGGAGGCTTTATTTTTGGGACTGCAATGGTTTGTCCAGAGGTTAGGAGAAAATATACAAAAGGGTCCAGACTTTGTTATCTTACAAAGTCATTGTACTCTGTTTGGCCATTAGTCTTCCTAGGAATGGGACGATTAGTCATTATAAAATCCATAGGCTATCAGGAACATTTAACTGAGTATGGAGTTCACTGGAATTTTTTCTTTACCTTAATAGTTGTGAAATTGATAACATCACTGCTTTTGACTGTTTTTCCCCTAAATAAATCCTGGATTGTGGCTATCAGCATTACTGTATTCTACCAGCTAGCCCTTGATTTTACCCCACTGAAAAGGTTAATTTTGTATGGCAGTGATGGCAGTGGCACAAGGGTTGGTTTATTAAATGCCAACCGAGAAGGAATAATCTCTACCTTGGGGTATGTGGCAATACACATGGCTGGTGTTCAAACAGGATCATACGTACTTAAAAAAAGATCACATATCAAAGACTGGATAAAAGTAGCATGTTGTATTCTATTGACAGCTATTGGCTTCTTCATATCTCTTTACATAGTTCAGGTAAATGTAGAAGTAGCATCTCGAAGAATGGCCAATTTAGCCTTTTGTATTTGGATAGTTGCTTCTTGCCTGATCCTTCTTAGTAGTTTATTACTGGGTGATATAATTTTGAATTTTGCCAAATTTCTAATTAAAGGGGCAACAGTACCATGTTCTTGGAAACTGATCCAGTCACCTGCTGCAAATAGAAAGCATTCAGAATCTCTAGTCTCTGAAGCTGAAAGAAAGGAACCCACTCTTTGTTTAATCACAGCAATGAACAGAAACCAGTTAATTTTTTTCTTGCTGTCAAATGTAACAACTGGCCTAGTCAACCTGTTGGTAGATACATTACACAGCAGTACCTTGTGGGCCTTATTTGTACTCAATCTCTACATGTTTACCAACTGCTTAGTTATATATGTGCTGCACTTGCAAGATAAGACGGTAAAATTTTGGTGATCAGTACAGGTAGTATATGTTTTGAGCAATATTTTTTAATGAGGAAGAATAAATATAAAATGGGCTTTTGGCAATTCAGTGTTAAGTGTATTTTATTATAAAATTTTCATTCCTACTCTAACAGAAGTGATGCTTAATATTTTAAATGTATCTCAACACCATGTAAAACAAACCAATACAGAAGAAACAAAGCCTTTTGACTTGTTAGAATATTTATAAATTTCAGTATTTTAAAGAAACTGTTGTGTTTACAGTTGTGATACTGGAAGGTTGGAGGGTGAGGAGGAGGATTTTTACCTTCCATCTTTTTTTTTTTTTTTTTTTTTTGCGGTACGCGGGCCTCTCACTATTGTGGCCAATCCCGTTGCGGGGCACAGGCTCCGGACGCGCAGGCTCAGCGGCCATGGCTCACGGGCCCAGCCGCTCCGCGGCATGTGGGATCTTCCCGGACCGGGGCACGAACCTGCGTCCTTTGCATCGGCAGGCGGATTCGCAACCACTGCGCCACCAAGGAAGCCCTTTTTTTTTTTTTTTTTGAATAAATTTATTTATTTTATTTTTGGTTGTTCTGGGTCTTGGTTGCTGCGCGCAGGCTTTCTCTAGTTGCGGTGAGCGGGGGCTACTCTTCATTGTGGTGTGCAGGCTTCTCATTGTGGTGGCTTCCCTTGTTGCGGAGCACGGGCTCTAGGCACACAGGCTTCAGTAGTTGTGGCTCACGGGCTCAGTAGTTGTGGCACGCGGGCTCTAGAGCGCAGGCTCAGTAGTTGTGGCACACGGGCTTTGTTGCTCCGCGGAATGTGGGATCTTCCTGGACCAGGGCTTGAACCCGTGTCCCCTGCATTGGCAGGTGGATTCCTAACCACTGCGCCACCAGGGAAGCCCCTACTGTCCGTCTTAAATCACCTATTATTCTGTATTTTTTATTGTATGTATTTTATAACATTTACATTAAAATATCTCAGTTGTGGAACTGTCAACACTACTGCTCAATTTTAGTCTTTTTAAGAAACCTCAGTATAAGAAAGCAAATGTTTAAAATCAAATACTTATAAAGTCAGAAAACAGTTAAATGCTCCATAGAATAGCCAAAAGAACAAAAATGTAAAACAGAAGCAATATTGTAACAAATTCAATAAAGACTGAAAAAAAAACCTTGAAATTGGAGTTAAATGCTCCAACAAATAGACTGAATTATTTGTTGTGGTTTATATACTTAATAATTATGAGACAATAGTTTTGCCTTGAGACAAAGCTGTTGTCCCAAGGCAAAACTATTCATTTTTTTAGCCTACTCTCTCTGCTAGGGATGATAAGCAAACATTTCCTGATATCTTGGAGCCTGCAATCTAATGGGGGAAACACATTAAACAACTGTTATAAAGTCATGAAGTATAGGTTGCCAAGAGTGTCAAATCAAGAATTGACTTTACAGTAGAGTCAAGAACGTTTTCCCCACAGATGGTATTTTTTGAACTAGAGCTGATGGATGGGATGAGGAGTTAGTGTTTGTGTGTCTGCGGAGTATTGGGGCATATGCTGGTAAGGGAGGGGGTAAACAGCAAATATGACTATTATACTAATTAGTTTACTTCGATTTGTTATATTGATGGCTAATTTGGTATTTATGTGGCATTTTATCCTTGCTAACAACAATCAGTTATATTTGGAGGTAATCTATTATTGAAAGAAGTTTCCCCCTAAAAAAATCAGTCTATTGAATAGTTATATAGCTATAAAAACAAAAGTCAGATTTTATTTTCAATTAAAAAGGAAGACATGATGGACTTCCCTGGTGGTCCGGCGGTTAAGGCTTCAACTTTCAATGCAGTGGGTGTGGGTTCAATCCCTGGTCGGGGAGTTAGGATCCCACATGCCTCAGGGCCAAAAGAACAAAAATGTAAAACAGAAGCAATATTGTAACAAATTCAATAAAGACTGAAAAAAAAAAACCTTGAAATTTAACCAATAAGATTATAGTATGTAAATTAAGCATGACTAGGAAAGGTGATTGGTTTTCCTGCTATGTCACAGTGCTAATATCCTACAACTTACCTGTTCAAAGCATTCATAGGAGGCTGAGAGGCTCTAACCATATTGTCCTCTCATTTAAAAAATAGTAATTTAGGGCTTCCCTGGTGACACAGTGGTTGAGAGTCCGCCTGCCGATGCAAAGGACGCAGGTTCGTGCCTCGGTCTGGGAAGATCCCACATGCCGCGGAGCGGCTGGGCCCGTGAGCCATGGCCGCTGAGCCTGCGCGTCCGGAGCCTGTGCTCCGCAGCGGGAGAGGCCGCAGCGGCGAGAGGCCCGCGTACCACAAAAATAAATAAATAAATAAATAGTAATTTAAAGTATTTGATGACTTAATGAGCATGGGTCTAATTGGTCTGCTGCTTCTTGTCCTAGGTCTTAAATATCTCTCAGTAAGTTTGTCTCCCAGTTACAGACATTGAATCATAACTAAGAACGAAATGTACTGTGTGTTTATTCCACCTCCAGTTAGGAAAGTCATGTAAGAGAAAGCTAATGAAATTGCATTAATAAAAACAGAGAAATTAATAAGAAAAAAGAAGACCATTCTGACTTGATTTTAGTTTATAGAAGAGAAAGAGATCATTCAGTAAAGATTTACTGAGTTCCAGTGTGCCAGATATAGGTCCCAGGGGAAACAAAAGAAAATAAGACCCAGCCCTCAAGGAGCTTACATTTTAACTTGTGGATCTTATTTTTCCTTTAAAATTTTTTTTAGTGGGGAAAATATACCTCTGTTTTTGACAGATAGAACACAACTTCCCACTGTCAGGTCATGAAAAAGAAAACCCAATTCACAGATACTCAGATCTGGACAACTGTGGCCATTTAAATAACATCCTGCTGTTGATTTTGCTACCACATAAAACAATGTGGTTATTATAGTGAAAACAACAGTATGTATTCTAATGAATTTTCAACTGTCAATTTTGAGGACTGAGAAGTGAGGGGGAAAGAGAAGAAAGGAAGAATATAATCTAGTCTAGGACCTTATCCTATGACCTTCAGAAAGTGACTCATTCCCATGCCTTTAATTTTACACAATCAGAGACTAGGGATGTCTACCACATATATATTAATAGCTTTGTGTTCAGAAAATGACAATTTTTATTGCGCCCCTTGTCCAATAGGTTGTATAAATTATACAAAAACATACTTTGCTCCCTAGGAATTTGTGTATAGTCTATGAAGATAGGAGTATAAGGAACAAGTCAATATTCTTTTCTTTTAAACCCAGGTAGCTTGGAGACTAGTCATATCTCATTTATGTCTGAGTTTTGTGCTTGGCTTCTCACACATTGTAGACCTCCCAGAGAAGAAAAAGAATGGTATTTTGCTGATAATTTACCACATCTCCATCACACCAACTGTTCTTTATGAGGTACCAGCAAAATGTCTTCTGCTGTTGATTGCCCGCTCTTTCTTGGCCTTTAAAATTCTTTAGCCTTGCCCTTCACATTGCCAATATCGAAATTTAAAAAAGGCAACAACTGGCTTTTTTATGCAATCTTTTATTTTGTCAATTAAAGGTAAGCTTTCTGAGGCAGACACTTAGTCATGAAATATTTGCTGCAGCACTAAATATTATATTTGCTTAGTTGAAGATAGACCAATAGCGAAAAAGAGTGCCTGCTCTAAAATGAAGATACATAGTTAAAACGTCTAAAAATTGTTTTACAGGGAAATAATTTTCTAAGCAGTTTCCCCTCAAATGTTGGTTTTATCACATTTGTAGCGCCCAGGCTACCTCCTTGAGAAAGAGCAATTTATCAAGCAAAATTAGCTTTTTAGCCTTACAATAAGTACTTATTAAATACCTCTAGTATGTGAAACATTGTCCAAAGATACTAAGCAGTGTGCTCAGTGGATCTAAAAGACAAATCCAAATCAGGGAAAGTAATCTCAGATGGAAAGAGACTGTTGTGGTCTCCTCGTTTTGTTACGTTTTATATCTGGGTTTTAATGCCTTTTCTAACTTAGATTTAAACCCCCAGGGTGAATACTCTTTCTTTGCTAGTACCCAGTGTGTACCCAGTAATGAAAGTTATTAAAGTTAGCACCTATATATTGAACTTGTCATTTTCAATGTCCTTTACCAACCGTCATCCAAAGTAAGTTTAAAAGGTATAAAGTAGGCACATTAACTGACATAGTCTTTAGAGGAGCACCTACAGATCTTAAAAGCCACAGTATTCTTTTTTTCCTTAGGAGCGTTTTACATAAAACACAAGATTCTCTAAAAATGTGCAGATTTTGGCTATGTAGTCTAACTTGTCAGAACCTACATGCACATCCTATATGCCTGTTGAATTTAAGCTAAGGACCATACACCGTTCTGCTCTCCTAACATGGCCAAAGACATAAATACTTACTGGATAATCACACCTTTGGGACTAAACAATGGTTCTTCCAGTTTATTATGTCACCTAACAGTGACCACACAATGTCGTAAGTCAACATGGCTAAGGGGCTGCACTCGCACTATTTGTTGCGAATCTCTACGGTTTCATGTGGTGACCAAAATACTTTTTAAAGATCAGTATCACAGCTCTAGCCTATTCTACCAGGATTAGTTAGTTGTAAGAGCAGCAAATGTATTGATCCTTAAAATCGTGAAGACTTTTATAGGCACAATACTTTCCAACAACTATATTGGCCTCCAAAGCCTTCAGGGTAGGAACCGAGTTCATGATGGCACGCCAGTGTCTTGACAGCAGCTCTGCTTCTCAGGAGAGGGTCAGAGGGAAGGGCCTTTGGCCAGCACCAGCACTTTGCCCAAGAGAATCGGTGTCCTTTCTGAGCCTCTAAGTTAATATTAACCCAGTCCAAGAAGTTTCTCTGCCCAGGACGCATACACAAGCCACTCTCCACGTAGTCTTCTATTTGTCTCTAGTGTTAACAACGACAACAAAAAGCTGTCAGCACTTAAATATTTTCTGCCCCCTCGGCGGGATCGCGACTCGAGTCTGGGAAGCAGTAATGCGGGGGGCTCCTGGTAGATCAGGGGGTCAGGGAAAGCGGCGTCAAGGACCCTGAGTTTGTCCCTTAGCCCCCAAATGCACGTCTCCACTCCCTCACTCCCACCTTTTGCTCTCACTGATTTGGAAAGCCTCAGCTCCTCCCCACTTACCCAAGTCCTCACTGGGCCCCGACCCTCGGATCGGCCCGGAGAGCGGTTTCCAGGTCCGCGCAGCGGAGGACTGAGTTTAGGCCTACTCATCCCTCCTAGCAGCCCTATTTCGTATTTATTTGAGTAGCTAGACTCAGTGGAGGGTGCCGGTCACGCGTTGGAGACAGCCAGGGGAGCACCCCACCAGGGAGCACCCCACCCCCTCCGCTAGGGCTTCGAAAAAGGCGACTCCGGAGCGTGGGTCTGGAGTCTCGCGAGAGGAGGCGGGGCCCCCGCCCGGCGCTGTCGGCCCCTCCCTGCCCCACCCTCCCCACGTCCCCCGCCTTCCCTCCCCCACTCCCCGTGGCGCCAGCGGCTGACTGAGCCTGGAGACGAAACGGCATTCGGAGCCGCGCTCCCGCCCAGGCCGGCCCTGACGCGGGCCTTGTCAGCCGGTAACGGGGAGCCGAGGTGGGGGTCAGGGAGGCGACCACGAAAACGGAGAAGGTCAGAACCGGGAGGCCTCCTCCGAGAAGGGCTAAGAAAGGGTCTGAGCCTCCCATCTCCGACTCCGCAGAGCTGAGGCGGGGTCGACCCCTCCCAGGGGCGGGGTCGCGCTGGGCAACTGCAGCCCAGGGGACTCACTGGGCGGGGCGCGCCCTTAAAGGGGGAGAAGGGGTCAGCTGGGGGCTGAGGGCCCCCGGGCAGCGGGCTGCGGGCAGTGGAGCGGAGGCCGGGGGTGGGGTCCTAGAGCCGGGACTCCGCTGACGGGCTAGGGAAGCCCCGGGGCCGGCGGGTCCCCTTCGCCTCTCCTTTGGACCCTGACTGGAGGCCGGCGGGGTGGGGGTGGGGGGTGGGGAGGGAGAGCGGCGCGAGGGGGCGGGTCCCGGCGTTGCTCGGCGCTGATTGGCTGAGCGCGTGTGGAATCGGGTGATGGGAAACGCAGCTCAGATCTCCCGTCTCTCCTGCTCCTCTCCCTCCTCCCCGTGGCGAATGTGCTGCGCGGCGGCGGGTGCTTACGCTCGCGGGGTTTGGCTGTTGCAGGCAGGAGCTGGGAGGAGGCGGCAGCGGCAGGAGCGGCGGCGGCGGCAGCAGCTGGGAGGAGGTGGTGACGGTGGCAACGGCAGCGTCGGGGACGATGGCGCGACTTGTGGCAGTGTGCAGGGACGGGGAGGAGGAGTTCCCCTTCGAGAGGAGACAGATTCCCCTCTACATAGACGACACCCTCACGGTGAGCGGGCCGGGCCAGGCTCGCCGCTCCCCTGGCAGCTGTTTCCCCTCCTCCCCCTCCCCCAGGCCGAGCGCTGCGCACTGGAGAAAGAGTGTGTTGCAACTCCTAGGCGAGGCCTTCTCTCCGGCAGGCCCCGCAAACTCGCCTTTGCAGTGGGTGGCTCGCTAACCTTTGCGGGGCCCCAGGCTAGCGCTCCGTACGCACTTTGAGCCCCTCTCCCCAGCTCTCCCTTCCTTTTTCAACCCTCTAGCTTCACCCTTTGCCTTTAGCAGACGGTGCTTTTGCCAAAGCACGCGCCTCGGAGACGGGTTGAAGGATATTGGGCGTCAAGGGCCTATCCCTTACAGAAACCACCTACCCTCGGGGAGGCTTAATTATCTGGAAATGTCGCAGCTGCACTGCTACCTGTCTATTTTCTATCTTAATACTACAGCTCTTAATAAGCATAATTATTGAGGGCAGAGTGACATGCTCTTGCACAGTAAAGATTCCACTAAAATGATCTGATTTCGTTATAGTCTCAATATGCCCGTACATTAAAACTGTTCGAAACGATTGTATTGCTAGGCCATGACTCTTCAAAATGGGCTTTCTTGTCATTAGTTATTCTTTACAGGTAGCCTTTTCTAAGGAAGCAAAGTGATTGAATGTGTAAGAGCATTGTAAAAAGCTGATTGCTCATCTTGAATGTCAAAACCCAGTTCTGAGTAGTTTTCCTTTTTAGCGTGGTACAGCGTTACAGACCCTCTGCCCTGTGTTGCTGTAGTATTTCCTTTAAAAGGAAATGGTAGAAATTTGAATTGAATCTGAACAGGAAATGAGTGCAGTTGCTTGCCACAATTTCTTAAGAAATGAAATGAACCTTTTCTGAATATCTTGAAATCTGCGTTTTGATGATGCTGAAGCTTTGGAGTACACATTTGCCTGCTTTGATAAGGTGTTAAGTGTCTTCATCGTAACACCTTTGGCTTTTTTCCTTTTCAAAGTCAGTTGATCTGTTTTGTTCCTGAATTTCTTTTTTGCAAATATCTACTGAACTTTTTTCAAATTTTGTATAAAATGCAAGTCATTGTAGAGATGCCAGTCTGTGCCTTTCTGTTTGCCAGTCTCAGTTAAGACTTGATTGAGCTGCAGTACCTTTAAAAGGATTAGAAGAGCTATTGAATGACTTAATTTGTTAGAACTTTTTAAGTGAAAGCATCTATAATTATCCAAGTGCATTTTTTTTCATGGAAAAAGGTAGAATGATTTGGGCTGATATAAGGTAAATAGAATTTGTGTTGATGAATTAGAAAGTGTACTTGTATGCCTTGGTCATGATTTCTGCACTTTTTGCATTAAAAGTATAATGGACTTGTATTTTAAGTAGTTTTTTAAAAAACTAACACTGATCAAATTAAATGATGCATTTCTCAGTTTGAAAACTAATATGAGTTCATGTGTTGATATTTTCTTTCTTCTCTCTCCCTCCAACCCAGACACTTTTCTAGAGCACATAGTTTGGTATCAACCTTTTATGTTTATTGTCCCAGAAAGCCTTTGAAGTTAAAAAAAAAAAAAAAAAAGTTCTGTGTGTTTGGACATAAGATTACTATTGAGTGTATACTGTCAAAACAGGGGAAATCAAACATAAGTTTGAGTATTTACAAAAATTTAAAAGACACTGATTCTCCTGCTCACATAATCACCTTTAATGTGAATGTAGCATTGATACATCCATCATGTAGTGCTTTAAAATAGTCAACTGTGGGGGTTTTATACTCTATTCTCTGTACAATGATGAATTTCCAAAATTTTCCAAAGAAAAAGAGGTAACCTGCCCTGTGATTTGTTATTGTACTTATTTCTCTAGAGAAGTTGGGATTGGACTGACCTGGTGGTTGAGTTTCGTTTTTATTGTATTGTGGACTTGTGACCCAGGCAAATAAAATTTAGGCTTACTCAACTTAAATATCTTAAAATAGCATTTTATTTAGGAAAAGGTGCAGTTTTTCTTTACTGTGGAAGGGTTTTTATCACTGGGGAATGGGTGGGACTATTTATTGCTTTGTTATGGAACTTATGCACGGTCATTGAATGCTGGTTAGTGAAAAATCTTGTCAAGAATGCATCATATTTAGGGAAACAAGTTTCAGAACCATTCTACCAAACACTACTTAAAGGAATAATGTAGAGCAAACACCTGTTGGGGAAGAGGGAGGGGAGAAGCCTGCAGCAGAGGGTTATGCACGGGTCCATTGTTAGTTTGATGGCATTGTCACCCTGAAGTTAACTTTTGGTTTGGTCTTTGTTCCTAGGGTCCATAGGTAATACACTGAGGAAACATTGTGTGATCATTATTTCAAGTAGTCTTAGAATCTTGTTAGCTTCTAGGTGTTAAGTCTAGTTGTAATGTTTACAATCAGTTACAAATATTTATCGTTTTAGTAACAGAAGCTGAAACCTCTAGCCTTAGGTAAACTGGACGATTTTAAGTTGGATTTGTAAAATGAAATTAACAAGCTTGTATGTGAGGAAGTAGTCTCCTCTTTTATGTGGTATGTTGTAGCCACATTTAAAAGACTCATATGGCAGTTTAGTGGGTTTGAATACTTGAGTACAATGCTGATGTAGGTGTATTTCAGAAAATCTCAAATAAGTAAACTGGTGGAATATTCAGGAAAGTGGTATGCTATGTAGCCAAAATGCTTTTCAGTGTTATTAGAATTATAGAATGGCAGATGGACAGAATACAGATTTTATTTTAAAGACATCTTTGAAGAATTAAGATTTTTAAAGTATTTTTAAAGGAATTAATAGTCAAAATATATACTCCTTATAAAATAATCTTGAAAAATAATTGCAAAACAAATAAATTATCCTTAACCCTACTTCCCAGAGATAGCTAAGAGTATAGCAGCATTTGGTGTAGTTCCCATCATAGACACACACAGATGCAGAGTTGGGATGTATCGTTTTCTGTAACACTTTATATCTTGCTTTTTTCTCACTAAATGTAATATTGAGAACATTTTCTCTTGCCATTCTTAAACAGCTTTAGTGGCCATGTGATACTTTGTTGTGTGACATTCCATAATGTAATCATTCTCCCTTTGTTGGACATAGAGGTGGTTCTAGTTTTTACTATAATACTCTAAGAATATAAATAATGCATAAATCTTTGCATTAACAATTTTTTTCAGGGTTTTGGAGGAAAATTACTGTATCAAAGGATAAAAACCTTTTATAAAATTCTTGATGCATACTGTCAGATTGCTACAATATTTCTGGAACACAGTTTACCCCTCTAATTCAAACCAATCTAAAAGGGACTAGAAACTCTGATAAGGGTTTTTGATTGAGACTTAAAAAAGATTTTAAAATGTAGCATATCCTTTTGGGGATTAGGTATTTAGCATCAGTTAGAAGTTTAGTATTTATTGTTTGCTTTCAACTCTTGATTAAATATTTAATTTACCAAAGGTGATAGATGTTGCAGGTGGCTGTGAGGATAAGGAAGTAAAAAAGTAAAACTAAAGGGACAATGATTTTTAATAAATACAAGCTTAGTATTGTTGGGTTAGAGCTTGTGAGAATATGCTAAGAACAGATTATTTGTGGTCAGGAGAAACCAGGACAGATACTTAAGAGTGAAAGTGGGTAATGGATTCAGTAAACTTTGTAAAGCAGTAATTGCAGGACAGTGACTTGTTCTATCTTTGGCTAGCTAGGGATAGGCAACCTCATGAAGCCAAACACTAATGATTCCTCTGTGAGACCACACCTGAAATACTTTACATGACTGTCTTCCTTTAGGTAACCTAGAATCTGAAGACTAAGTCAAGGAAGTGGTTTTAAAGAATGGGGGAAAATAGTGCTGCTATCCTCTATCTTCTTCTTTCTTTGTTCCCTTTTTCTTATTGTGGTGTCATCATTGAAGAGCATATAGTGATTAGCCAGTAAACAGCAAGGTAAAAAGCCATTGTCCTAAGTGAAAGGCAAGGACAGTAATTACTTAGTGTGAGTGCAAAGTTTCTAACCCGGTGGTATTGAGTATGTACGAGAGAAAATTTAGTGTTATCCAAGCTAGTGAAACCCAGGAAAGATGCAGTAATAGACCTGATCTTGACATTTATCTGTACTAGTTAGGTGAAAATGAAATGGTTGGAAATGAGGGGTTTTTTTGCTTTTTTAAAATTTTAACCCTGTTTATAGACTTTTTTTTTTTTTTTTTCGGTACGCGGGCCTCTCACTGTTGTGGCCTCTCCCGTTGCGGAGCACAGGCTCCAGACGCGCAGGTTCAGCGGCCATGGCTCACGGGCCCAGCCGCTCTGCGGCATGTGGGATCCTCCCGGATAGGGCCACGAACCCGTGTCCTCTGCATCGGCAAGCGGACCCCCAACCACTGCACCACCAGGGAAGCCCCCTGTTTATAGACTTTTTAAAAAGGATTCCTAAAGTAGGTATTATCCATTAAATTTTATATACATATATATGTGTGTGTATATATGTCCCCTGCATCGGCAGGCGGACTCTCAACCACTGGGCCACCAGGGAAGCCCCATATACATATTTTAAAGGTCAGCTGGTAGGTCTCAATATGTTAGGTGTATTCTTTGACCTCTGCTTTAATTTTTTTTCTATAAATTTATTTATTTATTTATTTTTGGCTCTGTTGGGTCTTCGTTGCTGTGCACAGGCTTTCTCTAGTTGCGGTGAGCGGGGGCGGGCTACTCTTCATTGCGGTGCGCGGGCTTCTCATTGCGGTGGCTTCTCTTTGTTGCGGAGCACGGGCTCTAGGCGCACAGGCTTCAGTAGTTGTGGCACGTGGGCTCAGTGGTTGTGGCTCGCGGGCTCTAGAGCTCAGGCTCAGTAGTTGTGGCGCACGGGCTTAGTTGCTCCGCGGCATGTGGGATCTTCCTGGACCAGGGCTCGAACCCGTGTCCCTTGCATTGGCAGGCAGATTCTTAACCACTGCACCAACAGGGAAGCCCCTGCTTTAATTATTAAAACAATAAAATATAGTTGATCAGAATAAAAATAATTCACTTCCACAGAGTCAATTTAGGATTTCACCTGTGAACTGGACTGGAGAGACCTTGATTTGGTAAATTGAGTAGCTTTGATTTTAAAGTAGTATAGGTAGTTGTCTCAGTTTTTTTTTTATGGTGGCAACTAATACGTGGTGAAATGGTGTATATTTGTATCAAGGAAGTGGAAATGCAAATCAAGGTATTAGTTGCTTAAATGGTAGATGTGGAGTGACTTGCAGTGTTCTGTTGAGCTATGTGGCTTTAAAAGTTTATCCAATACCTTTTTTATGACTTGACAGTTAATTTCTTTGTGTTTTAAACCATGTGGTGATTCCAGAAAACATAATGTGAGTTAAATGCACTATTATTTTTTCAGTCTTCATGGGCCAGGATTTCTAATACCAGGATTATTAAGATGACTAGATGACCAGTTTTACTTTGTACTGTTGGCAAAGTTAATATATGACAGTGTTTAGAACAATGGCTAGTATGCATAAAGCTACATTAAATGTCTTTATTATTACCACCACCACTCTTTGGAGATAAGACAACTCTGAGAGGGAAAACTGGAGAGAAGTTGATTAACCTGAAAACTGGATAATTGATCCTAAAATTGTGAGATAAGGACATGTAGTCTGTATGTATGGAAGAAGAAACTTCCAGAATAGTAAAAGCTATTGAAATGGAAGCATGTCTCTGAACATGGTATAATGAATATAGAATTGTAAACAAGGAACAGTAGCTCTTTCCCCGGTAATAAGTGGTATATGTGTATTATAATACATTTGGGAAAGATAGGAACATGTAAAGAAAAAAGTCATCTATCTTTTCACTGCCTAAAGATGGCCACATCTAATATATTATGTATTTTCTTTTTCTGTAAGAAAATATACACATAAAAATTTGAATCATATTGTACATGCAGTTTTTGAGTCTGTGAAATACACCGAAGTCCTCTGGATTGTTGAATCGGTGTTGCATCATTGTCCATCCTTAGTATCCACTTGTCTTTCTAGTTCACATATCCAGTAGTCCCTTCTTAATAAATAAAGAAAAGGTCTTATATCTGTTGCTTACATTTGCCTTAGTTGTTTAGTCCTCAGTTTACTGCTAGAACAAGCATGTTTTTAGGCTCTCATTTCTAATGTGGAGGGGAAAGAATGGTCGCTTGATTAAAGAAGCAGGTCTTTGTGGTGCTGGCTGGTGAAGGGAGGGATCTTTTTAAGATCACATTCAGGTGGGTGGGGTTTTTTAGTTTTTTGGTTTTGCCTCAAATGGTCTCTTTATCCTGACTTCACTCTTTGGGTGTGTTAGAGTTTGTGGCCCTTGTCATCTGGAAATAGAAGTTTGTTCTAGTACAGTATGTTTGACATGTTTAACAATGTTTTAGTTAAGATACAAATGTGTTACTTTATTTCATTGGTTTGAAGGCATACTTTTTTTCCACATTTAACATCTCTGAAATTGGTATGCTTCTTTCGTTTGGTGACATCTTCCAGTTATAATGGCTCTTTCCTTGTGGTACATAACTAAGGTACTTAGGTGGTGTCACAAATCAGTGAAATGTGCTGATTACTAATTCCCATTATCTGACATCCTGAGACATCCTTAAGCTTTATGTATCCCTCTTCCTCTGGTAGTGAATTTTGATAATTGAGTATCTCAGTGTATTTTTTTCTGTTAACGATTAGAGCAAACGTTTACTATGTGCTGGGTATTATTCTGTGTGTGTGTGTGTGTGTGTGTGTGTGTGTGTGTGTGTGTATAGTGAAGTCATTATATATATAGTCATTTACATGGTAAGATTTATTGTATTCTGTAGTTGAGGAATAACTGAAAATATCAGGATATTTAATGTAAGATCAGGTTATTTCACTTATTAAGTGCTATTATTAGCCACTGCAACAAACATTTTAAAATATAATTTAATCCTCACAACCCATTTGATGAGAGATATGAAAAATTATTATTTAATCTCATTTTACAAGTGAGGAAGCTGAAAATCAGACAGGTTAAATAACTTGCCCAGAATTATGACATAAATTGTAAGTGATAGAGCTGGGATTTGAATTCAAGTCTGCCTGACTTCAGTGCCCTTGCTTCTAATGACTATACCATTTCTAGCTTTAGAAACTGTAACTTGGATTTTTTTTTTTTTCTTTTAACTTTTTGATGGCGGTGGGAGGGAGCAAATCGGGCTTTAGGGGTCTATTTCTATCCTAGGAGACTATAAAATAGTCTGTATCATGTGCTCAAAGAGGATAAAATAATTGATTTTTATTCTTTTGCATATTAAGATGGTGATGGAATTTCCTGACAATGTGTTAAATCTCGATGGGCATCAAAATAATGGTGCACAACTAAAGCAGTTCATTCAGGTAATAGTTTTAAAAATTAATGTTTTAAATGGTGTGCGTGTGCGCATGTGTGTGTATGTATGTGTGTGTGTTTTAAAGAGTCATTTAAAATTTTACCTGTAAATATTAATTTTGTTTTACCTACGACTCTTTAGGTCTTAAGATTGCAGTGAGGTTGCTTTCTTTTACTATTGCTCCAGGTATATTTACATACCTGTGATGTGAAAGATTTGGTGGTGGTGTGTTATCATTTTACATGTCTGTAAGGCTTTAATTTCACCAGTTTAAATTTAGTTTAAATTTAATTTCCCTGTTTTTAGAAGGTAGGGCAGACAACTTTTCATTGAGAACTTCTTTTTTTTCTGTAGTAATTGTTTTGTTCAGTAAAAAAAATTAATCTTGTATAGTGAATTTTCTGATTTTTATTTAATTGTTTTTTAATTTAATTTTTTATTGAAGTATAGTTGATTTACAATGTTGTGCTAATTTCTGCTGTACAGCACAGTGACTCAGTTATACACATATATATGTTCTTTATATTCTTTTGCATTATGGTTTATTCCAGGAGATTGGATATAGTTCCCTGTGCTATACAGTAGGACCTTGTTGTTTATCCATTCTAAATGTAATAGTTTGCATCTACTAACCCAAAACTCCCAGTCTTATTTAATTCTTAAACAGTGTGATACTTTGTAAATACACTGTATATGATCAAGATAAAGGAAGATAAATGGTTACTTTATTTCAAAATTCTATTTCAACTTTTGGAGAAAACTTTGAAATAAAGGTTAATAGTAAATGTGAGAGTATCCTTTATGGGAGTTACCTTACTTTCTCATCTGTTTTTTTTTTGTAAATTGGAGGTATTACTTGTAGTATAACTATAACTCCATCTAAGTAGAAGTTATTTATGAGTTTTGCCCATTTCTCTACAGCTTTGGTTCTCAGTCATTTCTCTTCCTTGTCATAACCAACAGATAACATTCATATGCACCAGCATTTTAGTTACTCACTGCAGGCTCCTACATAGATAAGATAGGCCTTGTTCTCTCCCACTAATCCATGACACACCTGCCCATACCTCCAGGTTGAGAATTGCTGCTCTACATGATCACTATCCTAACTTGACTTGTGTAGCTAAACGTAGTGTGTTGCTAAAGGTTGAGAAAAAAGGCATGGTAAAGCTGCTTTGTGTCTTTATTCTTTCCTCTTTTCTTTCCTTTCTAAAATTTTTTATTTTAAGTGAGAGTACTAAGCTTAATGCACATTTGACAGGCACTAAATTTCCACATGCAGGACTTCTTTTTGCTATGCTGGGTCACATACTGCATAGCCCTGGCATCCTAAGTGGAGTTTTTTATACCCTAGATTCTAGAACAGGGGGATTTGTCGAGCAGACTCAGTACAGCATGGACAAGGCCGACTGCCTTGCCTTACTGACTCAGTTGCAGATAGAGATGGCAAGCCCTGCCCAGGCTATACTCACTGCACAAGGATAGGAACCGGAAAGAGTGGTGAAAGAGTTATTTCATGTCTTTCTTACTAACTCCTCTTTATTTTTCTTTCCCTCTTCTCTCAGCGACATAGTATGCTTAAACAGCAAGATCTAAGTATTGCCATGGTGGTGACATCACGTGAAGTCTTGAGCGCACTTTCTCAGCTTGTCCCATGTGTTGGTTGTCGTCGAAGTGTGGAGCGCCTCTTTTCCCAGCTTGTAGAGTCTGGAAATCCTGCCCTTGAACCCCTGACAGTGGGGCCCAAGGGAGTCCTATCTGTAACTCGAAGCTGCATGACTGATGCAAAGAAGCTTTATACATTATTTTATGTACATGGGTGAGTATAATCAATTAGGAAACAATGAGTTTGTTAAATTTTTAAACTTGGTGACAGTGGCAGCTTTTTTTCTAAATTTGGTTGGGGCAAAGCTTGAGTCCAGATTCAACACTTTTATTGAGTAACTTCTATGTGCCAGTGACTGTAAAGTTTCTTTTCTCATGTGGGGAGAGGCAGGCAGTAAACAAATACATAATTTGTCAAGGATTTTAAGTTACAAAGACAAACCAGTAAGGGAGATAGACAGTGAGTGGGTAGAATTCATATGGAGAGTGGTCAGGGAGGGCCTCTCTGATAAAATGACATTGAATATAGACTTGAATGAAGTGAGTGAGTGTACCATGTAGATATCTGGGGGAAGGCAAAGAAGGAGCAGCAAGTGTAAAGGTTCAGAGGTTGGAGTTTTCCTGGCATGTTTGAAGAACAGCAAGGGACCCATTGTGGCTGGAGCCAGATGAATGAAGGGAATGGTAATAAAAGATGAGGTCACAGGAGTACTGAAAGGCCTAGTTATGGAGTGCCATCTTGAGGTCTTTTGTTTTTTTTAACTCTGAGATGGAAAGATTTAGGAAGGTTTTGAGCAGAGGAATACATGGTCTCCCATGAAGTTTTGCTTACCGTCACCTGTGTTGAGAATAAGTAAAAGGGTCATGGAAGGATGGAGAAACAGGCTTGTTTAATAGTCCATGCAAGAAATAATAGTGACCAGTATAGTGGCCACGGAGATAATGAGAAATGGTTGGATCCTGGATATATTTTGAGGAATGAGCCAACAGGATTTTTGGGTAGATTGGATGTGGAGGAGGGCATCAAGGATGATTCCCAGATTTGGGGTCTAAAGAGCAGGACAGATGGTTTCCATTTACTGAGGTGGGTAGGACAGGAGGAGGGAGGAGCAATTTTGCAGAACTCACTTTTGGATGTGTTAATTTGAGATAGCAGTTGGGCGTCCAGGTAGAGCTCAGAGAGTTCTGGCCTAGAGATATAAATTTGTGTCATCAACATATACATGGTATTTATATGTATATTTAAACCCGTGAGATGAGATGTGATCACCAAAGGATAGGTGTAAATAGGAAAAGAGAAGAGGTCTGAAGACCAAACCTACTTAGAGGTGGTGGTAGAGTCTTTGGATTTTTATTCTGCTTGAGAAAAGAAGCCTTGGAGGGTTTTTGAATAGAGAAATAACATAATGTGATTTTTGTTTTGAAAAGATGACTCCAGCTGCTAAGTGAAACATAGTGTGTAAAGGCAAACTGTAGAAGCAGAGAGACCATTTGGGAGGCCAGCTGTTGCAGTTGACTAAGTTAGAGAGGCAAGTTGGACAAGGGTGGTAATGGTGGAGGTGATGAGAAGTGATTTGATTCTGAATATATTTAAAAGTTAGAGTTGACAAGCTTTGCTGATTGATGGATGCAGGGTTTGGATAGTTAGCCTTATGTATTTCTATATTTGCATAAAATTTCTGTTGAAGGCTCCTTATCAAGGATAGTGTATGTTTATTTTATTTTATCTTTTATTGTTTCCTTTTTTTTGGGGGCCGCACTACATGGCTTGTGGGATTTTATAATAATTCCCCGACCAGGGATTGAACCCGGGCTCTCAGCAGTGAGAGCACAGAGTCCTAACCACTGGACCGCCAGGGAATTCCCAAGGATAGTGTATGTTTAGATATCTAATGTTTGGACAAGGGAGTATGGCTGAGAGTCAGGTAGCAATCAGTCATAAAATATTTGAGTGCCAGGCACACTGCTAGATACAATGCAGATGCAGGGATGAATGAGACACATGTAGTCTAGGGGCAAGAGTATGTTGAATAGGGCAGGTCTTCAGCGTTTCGATAGGCTGGGAATGGAAAGGGAATATAAATGTTATTGACTCTTGGGTTAGAGTTTGATGAGAAATTTTCAAAGTAAGTGATGTGTCTAATACTTTAAATATACTTCTCACTAAAAGGCATAGAGATTTTGAAAATTCTAAAGAAAAGTTAATATTAATCAAACCTTTAATGGTTTATTTTTAATTAGGTCCAAACTAAATGACATGATAGATGCTATTCCAAAAAGTAAAAAGAACAAGAGATGTCAGTTGCACTCCTTAGATACGCACAAACCAAAACCTTTGGGGTAAGTAGAATTGATTATCAGGATGCTTTGTCAGTGTTAAGATTATAAATGTTGATCACATTTGGTAAAAAGAAAAGAAACCCTGCTAGTTTTATTTCATTAATTGTTCACACTATAACATAAAAACCATATAATTGGTCAAAATAAATATGTATCCTGGTTCTGTAGGCCTTTTTGCATTGGGACCATATAGGTTTGATTTTTTTTTTTTTTAAGTTTTTTTTTTTTTCCTTGTATTAAATATGTTTCAGAGAAAGGAGGTTGAGATCTTTGTGGAAATTTATGTAGCCAATATTAAATTTTTCAAAGTCGTGGTATCGTTTTTTTAATCTATGTAATAGTCATAATGTATAAATTATTTTTCTTGTCTTCCTTGTCTCTAGGTCTCCCTAATAATTTATCAAGGATTTTAAAAAAAATCTTGAATCAGTTATAGCAATGTGAATTTATGTAACTAATTTGCAGTTTTCTTCTTGGGTAGGAGCTACAGTGTCCAAGGCTGCTTCTGCCCCCATCTCCTAGCACAGTGTCACAGTTGTTCCTCAAAATTGCTTGGGGTTGGGGGTGGTAGGGAGAAGCAGTGGAATTTGAAGGGAGTTTCTTTTTTTTTTTTTTTTAACATCTTTATTGGAGTATAACTGTTTTACAATGGTGTGTTAGTTTCTGCTTTACAACAAAGTGAATCAGTTATACATATACATATGTTCCCATATCTCTTCCCTCTTGCGTCTCTCTCCCTCCCACCCTCCCTATGAAGGGAGTTTCTAAGAAGTAACTTTTGTTTGGGGGGAGAATGGGATGATGTAAAACTATACTTCTGAATTAATTTTAAAAATTAGTTTTTTTGGATATCTCATTAGTAGTGTTGACACCATTGTTAAATTGACATTTTCCGCTCTGGTAAAAAGACCTAGATGACCAGGTGGTGGTGTGTTAATAGTTAATAATCCTTTTTTTTTTTTTCTATACTCAGGAACAAAAAAGTTTTTAAACTTTTATTATGAAAACTGTCAAACACATAGAAAAGTAGAGAGACTATACAAGGACCCTCTTACCCCCAAATACCTTCACCCAGACTCAGTAGTTATCAAGATTTGCCACATTTATTTCATTTGTTCACCTTTTCCTTTGCTGAAGTATTTTAAAGCAAGTTCCAGGCATCATGTTATTTTACTACTACATATTTCCACATTCATCTCTAAATACAGTGATATTTTCTTTCATGACAGTGCCATTGTAACACCTAACAAAACTTTTAACTATAATAATCTAATACCCAGTTCATACTCACATTTCCCCAACTCTCTCTAAAAGTGTCTTCTTACACTGATTTGTTAGAATCAAGATCTAAACAAGAACCACACATTATATGATTTCTAAGTGTGAGAGCTCTGAACCCAGTAAAGCTCTACACATCCTAAAGTGCTTATCTAAGGATAATTATTTCATATACCTGATTTACCAATATCTTTAAAGAATTCCTGACTTTCTGAATGCAGAATCCATTCTAATTTTCTCATTAGACAGTAACCTTTTCTGAATAACCTGTTGACTAAAGCCACAGAGTAGTATGATATACTACAAAGGCTGCCTTCTGTGTTTTTGTTATGAATATTCTTCATTGAGCTGAAAAGCAACAGCTACCCCAACATCTTAAACATCTGTGCTCATTGCCAGCTTCCTTCAAAGACCAGTCCTTCCGCTTTTGCTCCGGATTCCAGCTCTTCTCTTTTTCTCCCTGACTTTGCTTCATCAATTATCTACTTTTATTAAAAATTGACATACAGCTATGTTTTCCTATATTTCAGCTTAAAAACAAAAAACAAACCTCCACAGACTTCACATCCTGCTTCAGCTCTAGCCCCACCACATGGGAAGACATGTTTTGTAAGGTTGTTTGCTGAGTTATGCAGTCAGTGTGAATGGAGTTAGTTAAGCAACACCTCCTAATGTAGCTTCAGTTATTCCCACATGCCATGTGGACAGCAGGCCAGAGAGTATAGTCTGCTTAGCCAAGACTTCTCCTCCACTTTGGATGGTCACTGCCATTCTATGCTACTATGACTTTTCTTTTTATATTTTCCCTGTGTTGTTCCCCCCTTTCTCTCTTTAGATTTTCTTCAGGGGAAAGTGTAATACAGTTAATTAGCTTTTAGCCTAATCAGTAGTAACAATCTAGTTCAGTCTTCTTGAGAGTATTCTCACATTCATGCAAGTAAACCCAAGTTATTGTCTGTCTGGGAGTAAGTGTGAGGTCTGAAAGAGAGGTCTGAAAGAAAGGTCTAGGCTAGAGTTGTAGGTCTGTAGCTGATGAAGGATACACGGTTGACTCTTTTTTAAAAAAAATTTATTTATTTATTTGGCTGCGTCGGGTCTTGGTTGCGGCGCATGGGATCTTCATTGGGGCATGTGGGATATTTTGTTGGGGCACGTGGGATCTTCGTTGTAGCACGCAGGCTTCAGAGCGCCTGGGCTCAGTAGTTGTGGTGCGCGGGCTTAGTTGCCTTGTGGCATGTGGGAATCTTAGTTCTCCAACCAGAGATCGAACCGGCATCCCCTGCATTGGAAAGCAGATTCTTAACCGCTGGACCACCAGGGAAGTCCCTACAGTTGACTCTTGAACAGTGCAGGGGTTAGGAGCACCGACCCTCCATGCAATGGAAAATTTGAGTGTAACTTCTAGTTGGCCCTTTATATTCGTGGTTCCTTCCTATCCTCAGATTCCACGAACTGAAAAGTGTGTAGTACTGTGCTATTTACTACTGAAAAAAATCTGTGCATAAGTGGATCTGCGCAATTCAGCCTCATGTTGTTCAACTGTATAAGATCACCTAGAGGAAGAGTAGAGTAGTAGAAAGGAATGCTGAGGAATTCAGTTTAATGGTAAAAAGAATAAGCCTAAAGAAACTCGAGAAAGAATCGCCAGAGAGATAGGAGGAAGCCAAGGGAAAAGAGTGTGGGGCGGTGGTTGGTAAGCTGTGTTGAAGGTTGCTGAGTTATCAAGGACCCAAAAGTGTCTGTTGGATATAGCAACACTGAGATAATTGGTGATCTTGATGAGCATATCTGTGGTTGAATGGAAACAATCTAGATCAGCATGGGTAGAAAAGTGCATTCAATGCAAGGTTGTAATGGGTTAAACTGTGAGTGGATGGTGTGGGAGTAGAACAAGGAAATGAAAAGACTTCCTTTTTTAGAGAGCTTGATCTTGAAAGGAAGGAGTGATATAAAGACATTTGGTCTGGAGAGATGATGGATAAAATCTTGATTTGAGCTGTAGAATTTTTTTTCAAGCTTTTTTTAGAATAATGCTTTCACATTCTGATGGTATAATAATCATTCCCCAGCTCTGATTTCATGAACCTTTTCCTCAGTAATGAGAACTTGAGTTTGAGAGTTACTCAGTTTTAGATTATGGGTCACTCAGGCGTAGAAAATTGCAAATTTGGGAGATGAGAATAGAAGGATATAACATGCAAGGCAGAGCAGGAGTTGAGGTTTTTGTTTCAAAAATCAGGAACATTGATCCTTGGCCTGAGCCCTTGTGAGATGGGAGTAGGGAGCTGAATTGTACGTATGACCTTATAGGGTGGGCAGGGGGTTGAGAGATACTTACTTAGCTATATAGAGTAGGTTAAGTAAAGATTCAGAAGTTTTTCCATCTCAAGCATCCCAGGTAATGAATTTCTAGGACTGTAGTGAGACCCTGCAGAAGAACAGGCAGGAGCCAGTTGTTCAGAATCATGAAAAATCAAGAAGACTATCATTGAATGGAATATAGAAACATATTTCTCTTGGAATGCACATCTGCAACAAAGCAAAATGCATGACCAGCGCCACATTGCAACCTGTGGGGGAGGGAGAGTCTGGGAAGTTTTTAGTAAGTTTTTATAAAATTATTTGTATAGTACTTACTACTAATTTAGGCTGTGTAAAGTGTTCATCTTAGTATGCTATCTTTATTTTAGTAAATATAAAAATTTATTTACTATAATTAGATTAATCTGTGACTTTCCCAGTTACTTGTAAATGTGAAGGTAGATAAGAATTTTGTTGCCATGGGCTAGCTATAAAATCACATTAAGTAGATCAACACTTGTTAGTATTTTCAATTTGTGGAAGATTGATCCATGTTTATAGGTGAAAATATTTAATCTTTTTTTTCCAGCCCTTTTGACTTTAAAACATTCCAAGTAGATTTGCTCATAAAATGCTTTGTATGTTAACCAGTTACTATCTTGATAAGTGTAAATGTTGTTAAATTATATCAGGTAAACTTTATAGTTGAGGAGAAGTTTTTGTGTAAAGATATGAGCACCTGTCTAAGTAACATTTTAATATGGTTAAATATGTAATTATATACAAATTTGCAAACTTATCCTTCTAATATCTTAATGTATTAAAGAGTTCGTGATTTTAATTTAGACTATAGAAATTATTCCTTCAGATCATCTCAGTGTCACTAAGCTTTGTACTGTACTGTACTACAGTGAAGGGAGCAGTAGCAGTGTCAGTTCAGAGAAGTTAAGTACAGATAAGAGAAGTAGTGAAGACCACAGGAAGGACAGCAAGTGTAGGATCATTTTCCATTATGGACCTTTCCAGGGAACAGCCAGGTAAAATCAAGCAATCCTTTACTCACCTTTTTTGAATGTTTTACCCTTGTGTATTCCTTCTTCTCACTAAGATTTGTTTCTTTCTGCAGAGGTTGTTGGATGGACGTATGGGAACTAATGTCCCAAGAATGCAGGGATGAAGTAGTTTTAATTGACTCTAGTTGTCTTTTAGAAACACTAGAAACGTATCTGCGAAAACACAGGTAAGTCCAAAGATCATCATGGTGTAGTTGGAAGGTGCCTTAGCTGTCAGTCTTCCAGACTGAGCTGTCACTGACCTTCTTCACATAATAGTACTCCAGCCTTCCCGTTAATACCTGACATGAGGCGGAGTTTAATGTTAGGGTAGGCAGTTCCTTTATAGGATGACTCTCAGTGTTGGCCATCTTGTGTTAGGCCAGCATTTCCATTTTTTGTAATTTCTACCTGTTGGTTCCAGGCCAGCCTTTCAAGAAACGCAAAATAACTGTAAATCAAGTAAAGTGTACTTAATCACTGTGGAAATTCTAGTACTCCTTGTTTTTATGATAGAAGCATTTCATGATGTCATTTTTCAAAATTAAAGTTAAAATAGCAGCTATTACTTAGTAATATTTTGAATTATTTTTTCTTTAATTGTCAAGACCTAAAAATAGAGTTGGAATTCATGTGCTTCCTGTACTATAAAAGTAACTTCAGATTTTTCTTTTTAGAATACTACTTTACAAAGGAATTTTCTAAGTGTCATTAACATTTGGAAATTCGTAGGGAGGGAGAGTGCAGTAGGAAAGGAAACTGGTAAGGGAGCCATCTAGAGATGGCGTTCTTGGGGGGGGGAGTTGTACTGTTTTCATATAAATTTGTCACATGTTGGGTTTGTGGTTGTGTGTTCTTGGACTTTGGGAGAGATATACACAATTACTTTGGGGATACTTCTAGAAAACATGTAAATAATAAAAACTGGCATTATCAAGATTGATGTTTATATGGCAATGAGCTAATGACTTTACCTGCATACTAAGTTTATTAAGTGTTTTTTTTTTTTTTAGAATTACAAACTTTCTTGTTTTTTTGCCTTAGTTGATTATACCCAAGAGAGTAGAGAATATGTCAATTATTTGGAGTTTGGGAGGGGGATTTTTAACCGTAAAACATAAATGTATAGGTCTGTTGTAGATTCCTTTCTCTTTCAATATGAATTGATCCTTGTATTCAATATGAATTGGTCCCCAAAAGATAGCTATTTAGGGTGATAAATTACTAGTTACTATAGCTAATGTTTTGGAATTTCCTGTATTGGTTTTAGATATTTCCTGTGTTTAGGGGGCAGTAATTTATAAGAAAGGTGGAGTCCATTTTATAAATATGTTAAGGATGAGGGGAGAAGTATAATTAAGAGAGCAATTAAGGGAGTTTGCATTGAATCTGGGTTCTACTGATTATAACTTTGTACAAGTTACTTTTCTGTGCCTCAGTGTTTTTCTTCTTTAAGACAAAAATAATGATAGAAATGGTCTTAATAGGATTTATTATAAGATTAAATTTGTAGTGAGGATTGATGATACATAATAAGAATAACTTAGAACAGTATCTGGCACACAGTAAGCACATCAGTGAACCTTTGCATGCCAGATTTGCAAGTCCTTGTTAATCTTGTGTATCTAGTTCTTGTTTTAGGTACAGGTTGAGTTTTTGAGGTACAGTCAGTTGAAAATGATTTCTAAACGTCTGAATAATGGACCTTCTTGGCACTTCTACTTTATTTAGGGGACTTTTCTGAGCACTTTATAATAAAGATTTTATAACACTATTTAGCCAGTTAAATATTATGATAGTACATTATTAGAAATGAGGTGTTAGGAAACTGAAACCTCTGAATTAAGAAAATGTTTTTTAAATTTGTGTGCAGGGTTACTTTTGAAAACAGGAAAAACCACTTTCATTCTTGTGGCTTACATGTAAATTTTTAAATTGCTGTTTACTTATGCTTATGTTACTTATGATTACGTACAAACATATTAGACTGAAGATTTAAAGCAGTAAGATATGTGGAAAATATTTCAAGTTTCATTGTTGGTACTGTATGACATTTAACCATCTATTTACTCAAAAATCTAAACTTACCATTATAGCTTGAAAATGTGGAAGTATTTTTATTTCTGTGTCCGTGACCATTTCTCCCACCAAGGGGAAGATTTTTTTAAATTGTGATAAAAAAACATAACTTATACTTGCCCTCTTAACAGTTTTTAAGTGTTCAGTACAGTATTGTTAACTGTTTGCTCATTGTTGTACAGTGGATCTCTAGAATTTTTTCATGTAGCATGACTGAAGCTATACCACATCCATTGAACAATAACTCCTCATTTACCCCTCCTCTCACCCACTGCAAGCCACCATTCTGTTTTTTGTTACTTTCAGTTCAGTTACTTTATATAACTCACCTGAGTGGAATCATGCAGTATTTGTCTTTTTGTGTCTGACTTATTTCACTTAGCATAATGTCCATAAGGTTCATCCATGTTGTAACAGATGACAGAATTTTCTTCTTTTTTGAGGATAAATAATGTTCCATTGTATGTATACACCACATTCACCTGTCAGTGGACATTTAGGTTGTTCCCACATCTTGGCTATTGTGAACAATGCTGCAGTGAACATGAGTGTGTGCAAAAAGCTCTTCGAGATCCTGTTTTTAATTCTTTTGTATATATTCCCAGAACTGGGATTGCTGGATTATATGATAGTTCTGTGTTTAATTTTTTGAAGAGATGCTATGCTATTGGATTGGCCAAAAAGTTCATTCTGGTTTTTCTGTACAATGTCATGGAAAAACCCAAACGAACTTTTTGGCCAACCCAATATAATATTTGCCATGCTGGCAGCACCATTTTACAATCCCATCAACAGTGTGCAAGGGTTCCAGTTTCTCCAGATCCTTGCCAACACTTGTTATTTTCTAATTTTTTGATAGTAGCCATACAGTGGGTTTGAGGTGATACTGTGTGGTTTTGATTTGCATTTCCATGATGATTAGTGATGTTGAGCATTTTGTCATATGCTTATTAGTTATTTGTATATCTTCTTTGGAGAAATGTCTATTCATGTCCTTTGTCTATTTTTTAATCAGGTTCTTTTTTTGTTTGTTTTGTTATTGAGTTGTAAGAGTTCTTTATTTATTCTGGATGTTAACCCCTTATCCAGTATATGGTTTGTAAATATTTTCTCCATTCCATAGGTTGTTCTTCACTCTGTTCATTGTTTCCTTTGCTACCCAGAAGTTTTAAAGTTTGATATAGTCTGATTTGTCTATTTTTTCTTTTGTTCCCTGTGCTTTTGATGCCATATCCAAGAAATCATCATCTATTCCATTATTATGTTTTCTTCTAGGGGTTTTATAGTTTCAGGTCTTAATGTTTATGTCTTTAACCCATTTTGAATTAATTTTTGTATATTTCTGTGTCTATTTTTTAAGCATTAGTGAAACATAATGATTTAACTTTACTTGTCAGCATTATTGCCTCTGTTTACAAAATGGGCTTAGAGCTTCCGTTTTAACATATATTCATTTCATTTCATGTCCATCCTTAAAGAAGGCTTCTGCAATTCCCATAACTAGAATTCAACTTTCCTGTGTGCATGCACGCACACACACCCACACACGCACGCACGCACACAGTGGACTACTACTCAGCCATAGGAAAGAATGAAATAATGCCATTTGCAGCAACATGGATGGACCTAGAGATTATCATACTAAGTGAAGTAAATCAGAAAGGCAAATACCATATGATATTACTTGTATGTGGAAGCTAAAATATGATACAGTGAAACATTTACAAAGCAGAAACAGGCTCACAGACGTAGAAAACAGAAACAGGCTCACAGACGTAGACAAATTTATGGTTACCGAAGGGTGAAGGGAATAGAGGAGGGAGGGATAAATTAGGAGTTTGGGATTAGCAGATACAAACTACTATATATAAAATAGATAAACACAAGGTCCTACTGTCTAGCACAGGGAACAATATTCAATATTCTATAATAAACCATAATGGAAAAGAATATGAAAAAGAATATATATATATTTATATATCTGAATCACTTTGCTGTACACCAGAAGCTAACACAACATTGTAAGTCAACTATACTTCAATTAAAAAAAAAAAAAAGTAGTCCATTGTATATCTGGTATGTATAGGGGGGTGGGGTAGAGTAGAGGGACCATGAAGGGAGAGGTGAATCTTGGGAAATAAGGCTGGAAATAGTAGATTGGGTAAGAGAAGTCACTGAAGGCCTTAATGGGTTTGAACTTTATTCATAGACAGTGGGGAGGTTTTTAAGCTGAGAGTGAGGTAATGAGATTTGTTTAAAAAAATTATTTTGGTATGAGAGATGCATTAGAGCTAGTAAGAGTGGAAGCAGGGAAACCTGTTAAGAAGCATTTTTTAAAATTGTCTAGGCAATTGAAAAGAATTGACCTTCAAGAGAATTTTAGAAAGAATTGATACCAATTGGCTCCACCCCTAAAAGCAGGACCTAAGGAGGAGTTGGAATTGACTGAGGTTTCATCCTGGGTGACTGTGTGAATGGTGATTTCTTTTTTTTTTAATTTCATTTTATTTTATTTTATTTTATTTATTTATTTTTTAACATCTTTATTGGAGTATAATTGCTTTACAATGGTGTGTTAGTTTCTGCTTTATAACAAAGTGAATCAGCTATACATATACATATATCCCCATATTGAATGGTGATTTCTTAACACAGATGGAAGGGAACATAGGAAGGGAACCATGTTGCCCTTGGTTTTGGACAACAAATTTAATGTGTTGCCTTTTGGACGTCTGTGTTGCCGCCCATTTTTTCTGTATGGGTCTGGCCCTCAGGCAAGGACAGAGACTTGAGCAGAGCTGTAGAGTTGAGAGACATGTTGACTGAAGCTATGGGAATAGATGAGCTCATCTGGGTAGATGAATCTAAATCAAAGAGAGCAAAATTTCCTCATTCCACCACAGCTGATCTTCTCAGAATTATGAATATTGTGAGCCTGGCTTTTTCGCCAGACCGAATTCTTCCTTATTTCAGAAATTCAAAAATAAAGAAACCAAGCTTTATTCTTTTTTCTTTTCTGATTGAATAGTGAATTGTATGTATATGATATGTTACTCTTGATTTTATTTGCATTTCTTTGATTACTATTGATGCTGTTTATAGTGGAATATATTGCCCACCACCTTAAGTTACTTCTCTGTAAATTGCTCGGTTGTAGTCATAATTCTATTATTTGTGAGTTATTTTCAATTGTTTATAAAGTTGTATTTCAAAAAAAATGGTTTATAAAAGAAAACTTTTCTACATCCTTCTCCATTCACATGCTCTTCTGTACTTTTACCACATTATGTACAGTCAAGTTTAAACCACATTTCTACATATATGTTGTCTATATTATGACTGAGTGTTGAGAAACATGCATTTTCTTTTGGAGGAAAGAATTTGACATTTTGGAAATTACCAGTAAAGTAAAAATTACATGTACCACTTTCCCATTCTTCTTGGCCTTCCCACCCCACATACTTAGCTAGTGATGTATTAAAATGTAAAAATTTGAATCAAGGTTTACTGGCTGAAGATACCAACTATCTTCAGAGGCTGAAAGGAGAGGGATCCTAGAGTCATTGGTTGGTAGCCTCTCTTGTTTTATTTTCTGACCTGCACAAATAGCTCTTGAAGTGAAGATATGCTAGTCCTTGGCAACTAATATTTTCTGGCCATGTATTTTATGCACTAACAGGTATTTATCTGCCTCATTCTTTTAGGCCCATGTGTTTCTCTAGTTTAAAAAGCATTTGCAAATGGAGCTCTAGTTTTACCCATGTAATCCCTAAATGTGTATTTACCTTATATGTGTATGTTTTCAGTGTGTGTATGGAGGCTTTTTTTAATGCTCTATATGGGAGGGGGGGAGGGTCATTGTCTAGTACACTGTTATATACCTCATGAAATAATTACACAGCCAGTTCTTAATTTTGAGGTTTTTCTTTTCAACAGGTTTTGCACTGATTGCAAAAATAAAGTCCTCCGAGCATACAATATCCTTATTGGTGAACTTGATTGCAGCAAAGAGAAGGGCTACTGTGCTGCACTTTATGAAGGCTTGCGGTGCTGTCCACATGAGCGACACATACATGTTTGCTGTGAGACAGACTTCATTGCACATCTTTTGGGTCGTGCTGAGCCAGAGTTCGCAGGAGGGTATGAGTATGTAATTTGCTAGAATGGGCTATCTAGCGCTTTGCTTCATTTTATCCTTCTGCCTCAGTACATATGATATATGTATAAATTAAAGTGTGCCTGTAAAGATTTTGCTTTCTTTAAAATATGCATTTAGTTGACTGAGTAGAAAAAGGGAGAAAATGTCGATCAGTTGTCTGCTCCTTGTTGCTTGAAGTAGGCAGGCTTCTTTTGGCTTTCATTATTATAGCTTATCATTTTCATTTGAAAATGATTAGAAGGGATTTTTTTCCCCCTCCATCCATGCGTTTCCTTGTTTAAATTTTGTTTATAATGATGGTTTTTGCATAGGAAGTGAGATCTTTGCAGCAGGGGGTTAAGAAATACTTTATTGAATGTAATTCATGAACTGTGTATATTATTACTAAATTATATAGGAAGCTAAAATTTTATCTCTGGCTTTGTTGTAGAAAGAAAATCAAAAAAATTGTTCACAATAAATTGAACCCACCTCCCCTTGTGTTTTGTGTATCAGCTCTCATTTGAGTGCCTACTTTCTGCTAGGCATACAGAATACAAACACTTCTTTTATCACTGAAGTTCATGAACACTTCTACTGAAGACTGGCCTAGAGGGCTTTTGCCCATGATTGAATCACTTTGGTATTGTCTTTCTCCTCAAAAAAAAAAAAGAACAAAAACCAAACAGGCATTTGCTGTAATTGGAAGGTGAACTGTCATGCCTACTTGAGCTGGACACTTAACATATGATGACTTCTCTGTGCTCCAGAAAACCTCTCCTTAGGGCCAGTTCCTGAATTACCTTATGTTTAGCAATATTAAGGCTGAGTTCTACCTGCATGTGTATTTCTCATTGGTTTTATACGTGTGTGCTCGTGTATTTATATATACATTGAGTTTGAATGTATAACTGTCTTGTTATTAGTTTGTTACTAGGCATGCAGACTGTGTTTAAAACCTGAACTTGCACAGGTGTTATCCATCTTTTACTGTTTCAGCTTAAGGGTATTAGGAAATATGTGTGATTTATTCTTCTTTATAGGAGAAGAGAAAGGCATGCTAAGACAATAGATATAGCTCAAGAAGAAGTTCTGACCTGCTTGGGAATTCATCTTTATGAAAGACTGCATCGAATCTGGCAAAAACTACGGGCAGAAGAGCAGACGTGGCAGATGCTTTTCTATCTTGGTGTTGATGCTTTACGCAAGAGTTTTGAGGTAAGAACAGTGGACTGCTTCAGTGTCCAGATTGCTTAGTTAAGTTTGGACTGAATCTTAATGTTAATCACCACTCTTACCTTGCCTTAGCTGTGATCTACTGGTCATGGCTTTTGGGGGGTTAGGAGAGGAGTTTGCTGGGGAACTGAAATTTAGAAGTTGTTTATGGATTTTTTCTTTGTTTTTTAATCCCGTTACTCTGCCAGCCTTGATTTTTAGACATTCTGAGAGTAGAAAACTGAAATTGATGATTATTTAATGAGAAGCTGCTATGAAACATAACTGTTGACAAGTTAAAAGCAACCCAAAAATAAGCATCAAAATTAGAAACATTTAATGAGTCCAGTTTGCCTGCTTCTTTCCAATCGTATGGAGTAAATGGTGTCTGAATGCCATGATATAAGAGCTACTTTTTAGAAGCACACTGAAGGCTCTTTATAATGCTGGTATTGGGTTTCATGCTTGTCATTTGGTAACATTATTTTCAGTTATACTCTGTAGAACATAAATTTTTGGCTAGTGAATATTTTGTTATATTCTAGGGCATGGTTGTAACTCTTTAACTGGTCACCAGTCCTTTTTGAAAATGGTACGAAAGCTATAAACCCTTTTTTCAAAAGCCCATCCCTGAATTTTAAACACTGTTCTGGGGAGTCTGAGATTTGTGCTAGTTTTTGCTAAACAGATTTCTTACTCCTTTTCTCTTTGAATGTTTGTGTCTTCAGAAACTAGATCATTTAATCAGGTTATTCTTCTCGTTGTATGAAGAAATAGATGAATATTTACCTTGCTGTGTTAAAATTCTGAAATTTGAAGCTAGAATATTTCTGGTTTGAAATTGGAGTATGTGGAAGTCTACCTTTCCCATAGGAATTAGTTGTATATTCATTTCCCGAGTAGATTTTAAGACTGTCATCATTTAAGGTATTAAAATTTAAAATTCTTTGTGGGGACTGCCTGACAAAACACAGCAAAGTAAATATTCATCCATTTCTTCATACAATGAGAAGACCAACCTGACAAAATTGCAGCATGAAATACCAGTTTCTGTGTGTGTGGTATCATTTAAAATTAACAAGTGAGAATTTCCATGGAAAATAAAGGGAAGTTTGGGCCAGTATTCAGTCTCAGCTTTGTTTTATAATAGATGACTGTGGAAAAAGTACAGGGTATCAGTCGATTGGAACAACTTTGTGAAGAATTTTCAGAGGAGGAACGAGTAAGAGAACTCAAGCAAGAAAAGAAGCGCCAAAAACGGAAGAATAGACGAAAAAATAAATGTGTGTGTGATATTCCTACTCCCTTACAAACAGCAGATGAAAAGGAAGTAAGCCAAGAGAAGGTAGTATTTCTTGATATTGACTCATAAATATATAGCTTTTTTCCAGATTTCAGCACTTTTACTGTGCTTTCCCAGAATGTGGCTACTTTGGCTTCTTTATTGGCTCTTTTCTTACTCTAATCTGTATAAGCGAAAATCTTTAATGTCGTGTGTTTGTTTTCTAGAGACAATGTTGGCTAGTTAACTTATTACGTGACCTTAGTATTCTGCTAGATCATAGTCCAAATGTGAAAAGTTAACTCCATGCATGACCTAGAGCAGTTCTCAACTTTCAGTCTCAGGACGCCTTTGCATTTTTCTGTTTTGTTTTGTTTTTGGTTTTTTTGGCCGTGCCACGCAGCATGCGGGATCCTAATTCCCCTACCAGGGATCGAACCCATGCCCCCTGCACTGGAAGTGTGGAGTCCCAACCACCGGACCGCCAGGGAATTCCCTCCTTTGCATTCTTAAAAATTAGGGAGCCCAGTGAGCTTTTGTTTATGTGGATTATACTTATCAGCATTTACTGTATTAGAAATGAAAATGGACAAATTTAAAGTTATTTATTATTCTTTTAAAAATAATAAGCCCACTATATGTTAAAATGAATAACATTTTTTGAAAAATAACTAGAAAAAATTGAGAAGGGTGGCATTAATTTGTATTTTTGCAAATCTCTCTAATATTTGGCTTAAAAGGAATCAGGTAAATTCTCATTCAGTCTGTTTGCATATGTTGCTTGGTTATAGCATGTGAAGAAAGTCTGACTTCACCCAGATATATATAGTAGGAAAAGGGAGGAGTATTTTAATATAAACCTTTTCAGATAGTTGTGGATATTCTTCTTTGGCATTATAACTTGACAGGTGGTAGTTTCTTAAAGATTAGTTGCAATGTGGCACCTGACACCTTATCAGTGACCTTTTCATACTTTTAAATTAAAACGCACTGGTCTGTCTTGGCACTTTGAATAGATTTTATTTATGCATGATTCTGTAACGTCATGCGTTGGTCATTTGAAAGATAATGGTTCACTGAGTTATGCAGATCTTTCCAGATATTGACATTCATTATATAATATCATATAAACATGTTAAAACCACTACTCATCCCATCAAAAAGGTCTTTTAAGTATTGGGAAGCTTCAAGCTCATTGTGCTTGTGTATGCAAGTTTTCAAAATTCTGATTGTAGTTTGCAAGTTGGAATTTTATCAATGACTGTCCATTTTTTTCCTTGAAGAGATGGGCTGACTTCATTCATTTTTGAGAAAATGTCTTTTAAATATCCAAGTCTGAATAACCATAATTTGTCTCTTATTCTTTCTTTCAAGTGAGATTGATGTTCCAGGAAAAAGCAGCTAGTTTAGCTTGCAACTTAAACAGTTGCACAAGTACTTTTACTTGAGACAACTATTATACATTGGTATGCATCAAAAGTGCTTTAAGCATTCTTCCCATTTATCACAGAGTAATAAAAAGACCTCTACGCCATGAGTTCATATTTAATAAAATTCGTATTTTTACTGCTTCATCAGAGACATTCATAAGTGAAATATTGTTTTATCTATTTATTTCCTGATGAGAGTGCTTGACAAGTGAAGAATACGGTGACTGTTAGTACACACTTTGGTTGCCTCTGCCTTGGTTTGTGCTAAAGAAACTTTTCCCACCATTGCTTTTATATTATCAGTGTAAGTGTCAAGACAATGAAAAAGGCAAATCACATCTCAGTGTTATGATGAAATTGGTTTTGACCTAGGGAACCCCTGGGGTCAGCAGACTGCACTTTGAGAATAGCTATCCTAGACTTCCCTGATATCATTAAGTCTTAACTTACTTTTGTTGGTTCTTGGTCTTGAAATGAATTAGTGATTTTTCATGAGAATAATTTTTTTCAATTTTTAACCTTGTAACTCCTATCTTAGGTTAAGGAAATTAAAATATAGCCATTATGGAGGTAAAGCTTTTTACTATCTCTTAATATTGATCCTTAAAGGAAACAGACTTCATAGAAAACAGCTGCAAAGCCTGTGGCAGCACTGAAGATGGTAATAGTTGTGTAGAAGTAATTGTTACCAATGAAAATACATCATGTACCTGTCCTAGCAGTGGCAATCTTTTGGGGTCTCCTAAAATAAAGAAAGGTAAGTAAATAGTTGAAAAAAATTAACCCTTAAGTTTATTCTTTTTTTTTTTTTTTTAATATAAGAGCTTTTAGAGATCCTGTAACCTAGAATTTAGGAACTGCTTTACAGCCCTAAGAATATGATAAAATTTAGTCAGACACTTAGTATTTCCTTTTTCTTTATGGTGTTTGATTTGTTAAATAACAAAATTAAAAACTGTAAAGCTCCAGTCATATTTTCATTATTTGATGCACTTTTTACTTTCAGTAAGCCATCAATTTTGAAATTTTTCTGTGGTCCCCAGGTGGTTCACTCTTTGTCATAATATATTTATTGGCATGTTAATTGTAACTCTCACTTGATTTATTCTCAGGCTTATCGCCACACTGTAATGGTAGTGATTGTGGATATTCATCTAGCATGGAAGGGAGTGAAACTGGTTCTCGGGAGGGTTCGGACGTTGCCTGCACTGAAGGCATTTGTAATCATGACGAACACGGTAGGTTCAGATTAAGCTTCCCAATTATTTCTGCTACATGGCTGATTTAAACACCCAAATAAGAGATTATTGATTTCTGCAGGTGATGACTCCTGTGTTCATCACTGTGAAGATAAAGAGGATGATGGTGATAGTTGTGTTGAATGTTGGGCAAATTCTGAAGAGAACACCACCAAAGGAAAAAATAAAAAGAAGAAAAAGAAAAGCAAGATGTTGAAATGTGATGAACATGTAAGTGTCATAACTTGGAATCCTTAAACCTTTGTTCTTTTCCTTGGAGTGGCAAGTGTGCAGCTTAGCTGCTAGGATTTTTTTTTTTTTTTTTTTTAAGAATGAGTACCTATGCAGTTCCGTTGGTTGCTCATCTTGTGAATTTATATGCATGTGTGTGTCTGATGTGGTCATTTGTCCAACCGTTGATGTGAGTCATAAATCCAATTCATTCTTTTCATAATAGTTTTTAATCTTTTAGCTCTGTAATCTTGAGCAGTTTGCTTGATCTGTTTTCCCATCTGTGAAATGTAGATAATAGTCCCTGTCAGGTTAGGTTCTGTGAAGATGAAATGAAATTATATTGGTGGGTTAGCATAGTGTTTGGTGTGCAGTAAATGCCTAGTAACTGTCAGCTGTTGCTGTTATTCAGTATTCCTGCTAAAATCTTAACACACTCTCAGGGCATTTTTTTTCTTTAAAAAATAGTAATTGCTATTATTCCCTGCCTTTTTACCTGAGAAGTCCTTTTGCTGTGGTTTCAGATCCAAAAGCTTGGAAGCTGTATTACAGATCCAGGTAATCGAGAGGCCTCAGGAAATACCGTGCACACAGTGTTTCACCGTGACAAGACCAAAGATACACATCCTGAAAGCTGTTGCAGCTCTGAAAAGGGTGGGCAGCCACTGCCTTGGTTTGAGCATAGGAAAAATGTACCACAGTTTGCAGAACATACAGAAACGGCGTTTGGTCCTGATTCCGGAAAAGGTGCCAAGAGCTTAGTTGAACTCCTTGTAAGTAAGCCATGATTATCTTTTTGTGGATAACTGATTGTTCATGGGGTAGATGTGGGAGGGAACGTATTTGAGGGTTTAACGTTGGGAATGGGAGGAGGCTTTTAAGCAGTTAAGGGCAGTATTTCATTATTTTTTGGTGACTTCATTCCTGCTCTTCCACTTAACAACTCTGGAGCACATTTCCTCGTCTTCCTTTGTCTCAAAGGTAGAAAAGATTAGTTGGGAGATGGGGATAGAGTTAGTATTGTGTCCAGGAGTCTGACTCCTTGACGAGGGTTATTATAAGCAAACTGCCTTTCTGAGTGGCAATTTATGGTAGCCACCCTTCCAGACCAGGAAAGAATATAGAATCTGAACTAGAGCCCACTTTCTAGGTTACTTCCTTTAGGTGTCATGTAGGATAAAAGCATATAACTGAACTTGGAAAATCTTTTATTACTGACTCCAATCCTTGATACTTTAGATGAATTATACCTGATTCCAAGCGACCCAGTGCATAGTTTGTGTGGGACTTGGAGGAGGGGCAAAGAAGGAGAAGGATGGTATCTTTTCTGTAGTCATGGGATCCCAAGGGAACCAAATCCTTTAGAATATTAGCTTTTTTCTTTTTTATATGGTTGTAAAGTTTAATGGTGATGCTGTGTATTTCATAAGTTTAAAAAAGGTTATATTTTACTTAATAGAGTAAAAAGAGATAGAAGTTGTAGAGATAAAAGTTTCAACTTAGAACCAGCCAGAGATAAGTCAGGTTATTTAAAATTTGGTAGCTATTTGTAACCATCCCTAATCACTTTTGAAGGCTGAAGTGTGTTGGGAGTCTGCTTGTAGGCTTCTAGGACAAATTACAGATCCAGAGTTTTAAACCAAGTTGAGTTGCCTTTTATTCTTACTTAGTACTTTCTAAGACAGAATGACATTATGCTTATCCTGTAAACATTCCAATTAAACTAAAGGTTAGACTGCTTTAATTTTTCTCTGTCCTCCATCACCATAGCATTTTGCATTCTTAATTTAAGTCATAGTCTTAACTACTGCTTTAATTTGCAGGATGAGTCTGAATGTACTTCAGATGAGGAAATCTTTATCTCACAAGATGAAATACAGTCATTTATGGCTAATAACCAGTCTTTCTACAGCAATAGAGAACAATACCGACAGCATCTGAAGGAGAAATTTAATAAATACTGCCGCTTAAATGATCACAAGAGCCCCATTTGTAGTGGCTGGTTGACAACGGCTGGAGCAAATTAAATAAATAAAATAGCTCTGTCTTTCAATGAAACACTCAAGATGACTACTGCGCCTTCTCTTTCAAAAAAAACCTCTTAATTTAGTGACCTATGGCAAAATTTTATCTTAAATCAATGTGATTCTTTCTTGTTTTGGGAGACGGTGGAGGTAACCTCCTTAGTTGTTCTTTCTTCAGGCTTGTGTCTTTAGTTGTGTGGCTGCGCAGGCCTGCCGTATGATTTCAGCCATCCCTTTTCATTAAATGTTTCTCTTCCTGTGAGACTTACTAAAAAGCAACTTAGTGGCAAAAAGTAATGTTGTACTTATACTTCTGTACAGAAATGACAATGAGCTGAATATATGGTTTTACAAAGTAGACATCCACTTGCGAAATGTTTGGATGTAATGTTAAAGCGCAATGTGCAAAATTTAAAATAAAGAATATTTATTAATATGCATAGTAAAATTTGGTGTACATGTTTCTGCTTAATGTGTGGCAGTATTTTAATTTGCCACCTGTGGTCTTGGTACTTGGCCAGTGTTGATGTTAGAGAGGATGAAGAGCAAATGAGGAGAGAGATACAGATTGCTGAAGACAAAATTCTTCCCTTCATCAGAGTTGACAACCGAGAAAAGCAGTTTCCAGTCTTTTGTTTTGAAAGAATAAGTTTGCTGCGATACCTTTAAATACTGGCTAGCATCTTACTTCCTCATGAGACTTTTAATTGCTGCTATTAATAAAATTCCCTGATACATAACACAAGGCACCTTAAATTCAGAGGTTCATATTGAACTAGAAGAATGAGAACAAAACTTGGCAGAATTTCGACCAAAGATTTCCTGATAAGTAATTACTCAGCATGTAGAGAACTGGGAGCAGAAGGCCGCACTGAGAGCCAACCACGCTGCAGTCTGTGTAAGTGCCTGTTCCTTACCTGCTTTCCAGCAATAAGGCCACTATGGCATTACACTTTACTGCTTTCACAAGCTGTCTGTGAGTGCTGAAGAAGGAGAGATTCCCCTAGGAGTAGCATTTGGCTGCCATTTAAAAGGCTGAGTCAATAATTCAGTAAACTCATGTGCTTAGAGCTTTGTGTCTACAGGTTGATAATACTTGGTGGGCAGCAGACAAATAGTGGGACGGTCAATACCTCTGCGGTGGGGATGGAGTGAATTTTATAGGCTTTCTACCACTTAATCAGACTTCTAATCAGATTTCAAATGGGCAACGGCAGGGCTTCCCTGATGGCGCAGTGGTTGAGAATCCGCCTGCCGACGCAGGAGACACGGGTTCGTGCCCCGGCCCGGGAAGATCCCACATGCCGCGGAGCGGCTGGGCCCGTGAGCCATGGCCGCTGAGCCTGCGCGTCCGGAGCCTGTGCTCCGCAACAGGAGAGGCCACAACAGTGAGAGGCCCGCGTACCGAAAAAAAAAAAAAAAAAAAAAATGGGCAACGGCAGGAGCTTAGTGAGATTTAACTTTTGTAGTTGGTGGCATTTTTTTTGATCCACCCCTGAGTTGTCTTTTCAAATCAAAGTGTTGTATAGGGATTGGGGCAGAGATAAAGTGAGTCATTCCTTTCTGACTCTTGTTTGCTTTCATCCTGGAATCCATAAAAAATGACTAAGGGTCTCCCACAGCCCTTGGCTCTGAGCCCAAACCCCTCTCCACCACCTGTCGCAGTCAGGTTCTCTTGAGATCCCTAAATTAAGCAAGGGCTGGTTTTGTTTTGTTTTAATCTTTGCCCCTGGGGCCAAACACAGGAGTGCTTGTTGAATGAATAAACCAGCCACATTCACTGCTTATTCCATTGCTTGCAGTAGCAGGATTCCAGTAGTTATGCAGAGATGTTTTCTCTTTGGAAGGATGGCTATATAAAGAATGCAGTAGTGAGGCAGTTTTCATGCTTTGATGGAATATCCTTAGTGGTCAGAAAAGTAAGTTCTACTTTGGACAGAACCAACAACCTAAGAAGAGACAAAGAATGGAGTGAAGGCAGTTTAGGAGCACATCCCCTGGCCTAATACTGGACTGCTTGCCATCCAAGCCAGGCTTCACATTTGTCTCAGTATAGTCTATAAAATGAAAGTGTTAATAGGTACTATCTCATATGGCTCTTAGGCATATTAATATATTTAAAGTGCTTATAAAAGTGCCTGTCACACAGTAAGCGCTCAATAAATGTTAGCTATTGCTTTAATCTCTTACATACACCGTGATACATTTGCTCCAGTGGGAGTGGGAGGGCTTAGGAAAGTTGTAGACTGTAGGCCATTAGGGACACAACCCCCGCAATACACGTGTACTTGGGGGTTTTCGCATTTCTAACCATCAGTTCTCCTTGGTTAGTAAGGCCAAGGGATCAGGTAGGGTTGAAAGCCCTTCCCAAGATCACCCAGCGTTGATAGCTGAGACACTCAGCCCTTTCTGAGCTGAATCCTTCCCATCAGCCGCCGGCTGGTTTAGGAAGGCGTTGGAGTCACCTTAAGTGCCCTTAATTTCTCTTCCTGGCCTTAGGGGTCAGAAACGGGGAAGGCAGACCGAGCAGGAGTACGTGCGTTCTCGGGCCTGGTGCAAGCCTCCGCCAAACTTCGTTTTCCTCCCCGAAGGGTAGGAGCTCACCAGGAAAGCAGGACCGTGAACTCCCAGCACCCTCCGGCCCTGTCCCGCGAGGAGCGGTTTCCTCCCGTGCAGACTGGGCGGGGCCGGAGGGGGGCGGGGCCGTGCCCGCGCTTCAGGCGCAGGGGGCGGGGTGCCCAGGCCGCTGTTGGTCCTCCGGTGGGATGTGGCCATTTGCGGAGCAGCGGAGGGTGGAGCCGGGGGCGGAGGCAGGCCAGAGTGGAGGCAGGTCCAGGCGCAGCTCTGACTGGGGCTGGTCGGCGGCGGTTGCCGCGGTGGTGACAAGAGAGTGGCCGGGCCCCTACGACCCGGGGCGGAGCTCTGCGATCCAAGTGCTCGGCTCCCCAAGCGAGGTGGGCGGGCGGCTCGGGACCCTGGCCAGGGCCGGCATGGAGCGGTGGCGTGACCGGCTGGCACTGGTGACGGGAGCCTCGGGGGGCGTCGGCGCGGCCGTGGCCCGAGCCCTGGTCCAGCAGGGACTGAAGGTGGTGGGTTGTGCCCGCACCGTGGGCAACATCGAGGTAAGGCCCTGCTGGGGAACGGGTCGCTCTGGGTGGCGTCGTTTCTGCCGGGCTAGGGTCCAGGTGGGGGATGGGGAGTGGTCGGAGCCAAGCTGTCACGCTGCCCTCACTTGCCCGCCACCCCAGGGTCACTTGCAGCAGGCTCAGGGGCAAGAGAGACGGATGCCTAGGTGGAGGGGAGGCTGCTTTTGGACCCCTCAGGGCAGGACTCCACCTTCGCTTTTCAAAGTCCAGTCTTTTAAGGAGCCTTTTCTCCTGACAGCCTCTACTGCAGTATACCAAATCTCTGACTCACTGGCATCTTTCTCCTCCCCGACCTGCATGCCCGGGTTGGCTGAGGAAGCGAGAAGCCAGAGATCAGGGGCTAAGCCAGGGAGAAGGAAAGAAAGCTTTCCCGCCTCAGTGGCTAAGTTGGCTACTGGATTGCTTCCTCTGGTCCCCACAAAGCCAAGCAAAGTGAGCAGGAGCTAGAGGTTTTGATCATGATCATTTTCACCCAGGACTGCGAGTGGGGTTGGGGTGGGAGTGGAACTTTTCTGAAGAGGCTCAGCTCCATCTTCCCCTGAAATGTGAGGGTTAGCTCCTACCCAATGGACATAAGGGACGAATGGGATATATAGGTAGACCTTTCTTCAATCTCACTGTCCCAGGTGGGACTGACTAGGTGAAATAGGGCATTGAACATGTGAGCCCTGGGGGACAAAGCATTGTGCAACTGAACCTCCTGGTTTTTCTCTTAACGTGGGTTGGGAGCCCCAAGAGTTGTGAGCAATAAGAGCTCAGAGAAAACTGAAATGAAGTTGGCTATGTTGGAGCAGGGAGGAAGAATACAAGAAATTTCCGTCATAGGATCACTTTGGATTTGCTCCTGGCAAGACCCCTCTCAGGGATTGGGCTAGTGCTTAGCTTTATCTCCACCCTTGCTCAAAGTCCCTGGGCAGGGAGAGGGTGAGGAGGCTTTGGGTGGGGGCAGAGATGGAAGGTGTACCGGAAGGAGGACGGTGTC
>NC_041227.1:100571323-100574539 GCF_002837175.3 Physeter macrocephalus | reverse complement strand
AAAGAGCTTGGCTCTCCCAAATTAGAATAGAAAATGCTCTTCTAAAATGCACCTTTAATATGTAAAAGCCTGCCGACTTGGGCTCTAAATAAACCAAACATGAACCAGATGCCAAATAGAGTAGATGAAGGACAGGTGCACAGAGGGTCCTGGGGTGGGGAATGAGGCCTAAACAGCTATTTATATTAATGCAAAGAAAGTTCAACATTCTTCCCCTTGATATATGCTGCAGTGGGAGGTGGTTTTTGTCCTACCAGCGAGAATAAAACGCACAGCTCATGATGGGCAGGGTCACGTGGGCGAGATAAAAAGCTCTGGGTGTAATATATGTCCCCGCCGAGTATTCTCGGCAGACTTCGAGTTAGATCTGCGGATGGCAACAAGAAAACACTTACTCAAGGTTAGACTCTGCTCGCCAGGCTCCCCATCACAGCTGCCTCTCCTAGGGAATGTGGCTGCCTCAAAATGGGCCCAGCAGAGCCCCGGGGTGAGGTCCTGGGGCATCCGGCCTACCTTGGTGTTGAGCTAGCAGAAATCTCAAGGGCTGCTGGCTCAGGTCAGGAATGCCTGCGTGTGCCTCCTGGGGGGCCGGGAATGCATGTCCTTTCCCCTGGGGACACCCCTGTCCATCCACAGACTCCCTGGTTTAAAAGTGCCCGGGGAGAGGGTGGGGTGGAGGTGGGAGGGGGTATGGAGGGAGGGTCGAATGAGGAATGACTGCTTAAAAGGGTACAAGGTTTCCTTCTGGGGTTATGAAAATGTTTGGGGACTGGATAGAGGTGATAGTTACACAACAAGGTGAATGTACCAAATCCACTGAACTGTTCACTTTGAAACGGTTAAACTTTGTTGGGTGAATTTTAGAAATTCAATGAAAGCAAATCCCAGGCAAAAAACCAGAACAAACAAAAAAACCCAGACAAGTGAACAGCAGCCTGGGCAGTTTGCAAAGCGGGCATATGTGACTCAGGCAGGAGGTGGGCTTTCACAGGTATGTCCCACGAAGACCTGGCCTCTGTGTGTGTAAGTCAGAATTCACTTATTCACTCATTCATTTCATGCAGGCAACCATTCATTCATTCAACAGAGTATTACTGAGAAATTGCAGGACCATAAGGGGAGGCCGTAGGATGGAGAGGTTCTGGAGGATGTGAAGTGAAGATGATGATAATACTCATTCAAGGAGGTCAGCTAGGTACGATGTGTAGCGGAGGCGGGGCAGTGGTAGGCGATCAGTAGACGCTGGCCTCGTTGTGCTGGTTGTTGGAAGCAATGTGTGGGAGGGAGGGGGAGGCCCAGTGATGACTGAGGAGCTAGTCACGCTGCGAGGACCCTACCGTCTAGGGAGGACTGAGCACACGGACAGATAAGCAAATAAGTAAAAGTTCATGTGGGAAGTCTACAATAGAAGTATGTGCCATGAGGGGTACTCATCAGGATTGACCAGGGAAGCCTTCAAAGAAGAGATAAGACTTGACCTGGGACCTTAAAATACTTAGTAGAATCTCCTCAGGAGGAGGTGTGACTGGAAAAGCATTTTAGGCAAAGGGAACAAGCAAGTATAAAGAGATGGCTTGATATGCTGAGGGAATAAGGAGGAGCTTGGTGTGTCTGGGCCTTAGATGTGGAAGAGGGTTGGGAGTAGCAGGAAATGTGGTTGGAGGGTAGGCAGGGGTCAGCCCACCGAGAGCCTTGCAAATAAGTTAAATGTTTATTCTGTTGAGAATAGGAAACATAAATTGAAGAACTGTTTTCCCGGATTGAGGCAAGCTATGCATTTGATCCAAAGGCAACTAACCCCCCACATTGGCTCAGGTAAGGTCTTAGCTGGACCAGCCAGAGGCTCTTTTTTGGTGGATTAGTCAGGACAGGCTAAGTTACACTGTGGTAACAAACATCACCCAAATCTCAGTGGTTTAACACAACAAAGATTTACTTTTTGCTCATGCGAATTCTTTGCTGGGTCTGGGCAGCTCTCCAGAGCAGTTGCCACCATGTGTGGTTTGAGCATTTTGGGCCACTTCCACCATGGCACCTCCATACCAGCAAGTGCTTCCATAGGGGCCGGGTAAAAAGACACACAGAATTGAAGATCGGCTCTTAAAGACTTCTACCGGGAAGTGACACATACCCCTTCTACTCACCTTTCATAGGCCCATGTAAGTTTCATAGCCTTGTCTAACCTCAGTGGGGCCAGGAATACAATCTCGCCCGGAAGGCAAAGCAGAACCGAGAATACCATTGAGCACTAGCCATGTCTATCGTACCTGGGAAATGCGGAGAGAAAGAGCTAGTTCTCAGTGAGAAGAGAAGCTGACAAGAGATTGAGAAGCAGAGGAGCCACTGACCCCATGGCAGCTGTGAACAAGAGATGGTCCCGTGGTTGGCCGCTGAGCAAGCAGGTCTTTTGTTCCTGACCTCTTGCTTGGTGTGGTTCTCACTTGCTCTTTTGTAATGTTCCTCCCCGCTCTAAACTGTGAGGATTCCAAGATATCCCAGAAGCCTTGTGATCTCCAGGAGTGGGGAGGGCATGCTGATAGTACAGAGGAAGGGAGAGGGGGGCCCAGCCAGCATTTCAGCAAACCTTGGAGGAGGCTTGGATTGTGCCAATAGGCCTGGGGAGTCGCCATTCCAGGCTCCACATCATCTTCTAGTAGAGCTTGATTCATAACTCAGAAACCTCTGGTTGACAGAAAAGGAAAGCTTGGGTAGAGGATGTAAGGGCAGGGCTTGGTTTAGAAGCCCTAAACGCAAAGACCTAATCCCCCTAAGTCCTGGAGCTGGTGGCTGTAAACTTGGAAGGGTAACAGTCTGGGGGGCAGAGGATTTGGGGTGGTGCAGGGATGGGGAGCAGGGTTCTCTAACTCCCTCGGGTCCCAGGGGGCCCCAGCAGATGAGTGAAAGGCCAATGGAGACCCTCTCAGGGGCGTTTTGCCAGCAAGGCGGACACCACATCCCTCTGCTTTGCCTCCCACTTTCCCTTCCCTCCGAGGAGGAAGGGTGGTGGGAGTGGGGTCATAACCCCTGCCCCTCATCCCTCCAGCACCTCCAGATTGCTTCAGTGTCTGGCTCCCAAGGAGTGTAACCGATGCTATAAATCACAGGGGTGGCAGGTTAGGCTAGATGGCCTCTGATGGTCCTTTACAATGTGGATGGGAATCAGGGGCCAGGGGCTGGGTCCTGCGGGAGGGGAGGGGAGGGGAGGGGAGGGGGAGG
>NC_041227.1:100564546-100571121 GCF_002837175.3 Physeter macrocephalus | reverse complement strand
AGGGGAGGGGAGGGGAAGCAGTCCTGTGTGCCCAGCGCTCCTGAGGGATCATGGGAAGGGCAAGGAGGAGCCTGGTCCTGGGGTGGGAGCTGGGAGGGGGAGCAGGGAAGAAAAGATGGAGGAGGAAGAGAGAGAAGAAAGCAGTGGAGGTGGAGGAGGAGGAAGGAGAGAAGGAAAGAGGAGGAGGAGGAGGTAAAGAAGTCAAAAGGAAGAGAGAAAAAGAAGGAAAAGTGAGGAGGGAGGGAGGAAGGAGAATCAAAGGTTGAAGTAAAAACAAAGAAGAGGAAGGAATGGGGAAAGAAAGAGGAAGAAAGAAAGAGCCTCGCAGCACTCCTGGGCCCTGGGAGCGAAGTCGGGGCACCCTGGCTGCCTGCCGGCCCTCCCTCAATAAAGGAGAGCACAGTAGGCCGCTCGGAAGATCTATTGGGCCCCGCAGTGCCATTGTCTTCAGAAGGAATTAAAAACAAATTGCTGAGGGCCAGCACATAATTTAAAGACTCACGGCAATTTTATGACTTGCTAATGTTCCTAATTACATGCCCGTGAAAGGCTTAATTAATTGGGGGATGTAGCAAAAAGTGGAGCCTGTGTTTGTTATCATGGTTCCACTGCATTGATTTTAGTGCCTATGGAGAATTTAGGGCCTCTTTATTTGCACAAAGAAAATGCAAGTCTCTCAAAAAAATGCACATTAAGATCAACCCCTCGCTGCTATCTAATATACTTTCCTCTACTTAACCAAAGCGCTTGAAATCATATTTTGTAAATGTTGGTGCTGTTAATTGCATTGTGAGGGAAAATAGGTTCCGCTTGGCTGGTTGTGGAGAATTTTATAAAGTTTGTTCCTTGCACCCCATTCCAGGGAACTCTTCCTGGGGAACTTGCAGAGAAGTTGGGATGCCCAGGCCCGGAAGTTGGTGTGGCTGCCCCGAGTTTCTTTGCTCCTGGCTGCAGCTTGGCTGTCACTACCTATGCTGCTGGGGCCCTGACCGGGAGCAGAGGGCAGCTGGGTGGGACCAGGAGTGAGGGCAGTGGACATAGTGGAAGGCCCGAGGGACATTCCTTTCAAGAGCATTGGAACAGAAGACTAACTTCTGGTGTGGGCCCAGCCACACCTTCCCTGTGAGGCCTCGCATAAGGCACTTAGCGTCACTGAGCCTCAGTTTCTTCATCTGTGAAATGGGGTAATGATCCCGGCCCCGCTGACATCATCAAGTAAGGGAATGGAAGTGAAAGAGGCCCAGATCTAAGGCTTGTGGTTATTATCATTAGCTGCTGTCTCCTCTCTTCCTTCCACAGTGGACGACAGGGAAGTTCTCTTTCAGCTGAGGGTTCTTGGTAGGAGAGGTTCAACCATCCCACTCTTTTAGACAGGGGCAGAAATGTTGAGCGGGAGATGTGGTGGGTCCTGGGAGATGGAGGGGAGGAGCAGCTCCTGTTGCCCCCTCTAAGAAATTATTCTTGACACTGTCTCTCCCTGAGAACAGACCCTTACCCTCCCTCTGTGCTCCCAGAGGCTTTCCCTAGCCCAGAACCTTCCCCAGGGGTTGCCATTCTTTGTTAAATGCAAACTCCTGGAGGGCAGAGACTGGGCCTCACAGCTCTCCATCCCCAGCAGGTAGGATGACTATGGTTACTCCTGGCACAGAGGATACACCCAGTAGCATTTTACTGAATAAGTGACTCAGTGGATTAAGTCACTAATTTGGGCACTGGGGCTTGGTCAGCTCAGCTCTTTATTTCTGTCTCTGTGGTTGAGTTTACAGAACAACAGCTTCTCCCCCAAACCCCACCCCCACCCCCATCTCACACACTTACTCCCCATATACTCCTCTGGGACCCCTGTGTGGGCGAGGAGAGTCTTCTTCTAGAGATGATTAGAGTTGGAGTCTTAGGCTCTGACATGGACCCCGTCACCTGCTTTCTCCACATGGCAAACCAAAGTGATCTTTCATTCTTTTGTTTTTGTTTTTGTTTTTGGCTGCACCGCGTGGCTTGTCCTAACCACTGGACTGCCACGGGATTTCCAAAGGGATCTTTTAAAAATGCAAATCAGATCGCGGCATGCTCCTGCTTTAAGCCCCGTGCCTTCCCATTGCATTTACAATAAAAACAGGCTTTTCACCGGGACCTGCAGAGCCCATCAGTGTGATGGCACCCCTTCCTGGCTCTCTCACCTCATCCCCTATCACGGTCCCTGAAGGTCATCCCAGACGGCACACTGCCTTTTTTCTGCTCCCCAACAGGCCTAGGGCGGTCCTGCCCCAGGGCCTTTGCACTTGCTGTCTCCTCTGCCTGGACTGCTCCTCTCCTGTCAGGAGGTCGGCTCCTTCTCATTCAAGTCTTATCTCATAAGTCTTTTCCTCACAAGCTCTTCCCTGACCACTAGTCCAATGTGGCCTCTTTAGTCATACTTAATTCCCTCGTAGACCTCTTTTGACAGGTTAACTATATACATTTGGGGTTCTCTGTCTGAGAACTCCACGAGACGAAATTCACAGGGACGAAACCTGCTGCTCTTTGTGTCGGCAGGCTCTCACTCACGGTTGCTGATTTCCTTGTAGGATGTGTACTATGTGTTTGGAACGTGGGCTTCTGCTTGAAGAGCTTATTTATGAGATTTCTGAGAGGCTTGGGTTGGAGGTAGGTCCCTCCAGAGACAATCTGTCTTTCCTCAACCCTAAGGCGAATACCAGCTTAGGTCCATTTTAGCTCACTTCTTGCCTTGGGTTTTCCTACTCCACACGAGTGGTGGAGAGGAGACCCCTACCCATTTGAAGGCAGGCCTGTGCTTATGGAATTCTCACCAGAGGCTTTTTCCTTTTCAGTCAGGGTCCAGGCGAAGACAGGAACAGTCACGTTTCTCTGTTGATTTCCTTTGAGTAGGTAGATCCCCACCCCCAATCCCCAAGTTCTCCTCTTCACTGAGGGTGTAGCTTTTCAAGGGTCTAGGCTTTAGTGGTGTGTGTAGGAGATGAGTGTCTCATTCCCATCTCCCCAGCTTGTCTCCTGTCCCTCCCAAGACTATTAAACCTAAAAATTGCCAAAACCAGCAGTGGAAGCTTCAGAGTTCCAGGTTCCTCTTTGGTTTTGACCCCTGATACTTCCCTCAATTTTTGCCACCTCAGCTCTCCCTGTAATGGGATAGATGCATATTTTACTCTGGGTTTCTAGGTGTTTTGCCTTAGAAGTTTGGGGCGGGGTGTCCAGTTCATTGTATTGTAAGGAATGGAAGTCCCTCGGGCACTCTCATTGTGCACTTTGAAGCCTCTCGGGCACTTTGTCTTCATAGCACTTGTCATTACTTGAAATAACGATCATCAGCTGTTTGCTCACTTACTGCCTGCCTGCTCCAACTAGGATGTGAGCTCCAGTAGGGCGGAAGCTTGCCCACCCTGCTCACTGCTGTCCTTAGAGCCTGGAACAGTGCCTGGCTCCTACAAGAAGTATTTGTTGTTAGAGAGCCTGGGTTCAGATTCCAGTTGAGCAACTGGGATTGTCACTCGGCTCCTCTGCACTCAGTTGTCTCATTCATACAATGGGAGTAGTGATTATCACCTAAGGGAGTTTGTGAAACGAGATGTTTGTCAAGCACTTCCTTGAATCACTGCCAGACACACAATAAATGGTAGTTACTGTGCTGATGGCTTCTGGGTCCCCTGTTGCCCTGTCCCACCCACCTCCTGTGAAGCCAGTTCTTCCCACCCCCTGGGCTCTGCCAATTGGAAATCTAGGCTCCTGCCTTCCCTCCCTCTGTGCAGGAGCTCGTGGCCCTCTCTGACTTCACAGACACAAGGGATGAGACTTGCCTCCAACACATGGCAGGCCCGCTTGGCCCTGTGTCACTCAGAGTCCCTCCTCCCTGCCCAGTGGGAGGTGAGGGGTCGGGGTTGACAGAAATGTGCTCTTCTGTGTAGACAGGTGTGGGAGGAAAGCCCAGGAAGAGGGACCCGAGTGGGAGGCCAGGAAGGGTGCAGAGGGTGATGGTGCAGAGTGTTTAGCTGCATCCTGGCTCCGCCACTTTTACTCTGCTGGTCTTAGGTGAGATACTTAACCGCTCCGTGCCTCAGTTTCCCCATCTGTAATATGGGATAATCGTGTCTACTTCACAGAGCTCTTATGAGGATAAATAATAAATGTAAAGTGTTCTGAAGTGGCTGATATTTATGTGTTAATTTTTATCATGTCTACTTCATTCCCTGTTGAGTTTCCAGAATCTTGCACAGGGCCTGGCACATAATAAGCACTCAACAAATGTTTTGGGAATGGATAGGTGGATGGATGGACAGATGCATGGATGGATGGATAGACTAGCCTGAGGGGAAGTGTGTACAGTGGACACCTCAGATGTGCCCTATTAATTTTGCTGACAATCCTAACGTAATTTAGATAGAGACTACCACATCCTAGACTCCCACAGTGCTGGGCCTGGAGGGTTCTGAGAGGTCATCTTGCCCAGGTGTGGGTACCACAGTCCCCAGGGGCTTTTTCCAATGCCTGCTTCCCTTGCCTTATGGAGAGAGACTCTGGTCACCTTGGCTGGTTGATTCTTATAGCTCTGTCTGGTTGATCGTCCCTGATCTGATCCGCTAATCTCACACTGCTGATAAGGAAACTGAGGCTCAGAGAGAGACCTTGTGCAAGGTCATGCAGGGGTTTGTGAAAGAGCTGGGACCCCAGCTCAAATCTCCTGAGTCTTGGTCAGGTGTCTATTACTGGTCTGTTTCCCTGCACACCCCTCCCTGCATGCCCTGCCAACCCCCCCGCTGAAGGCGGAAGCAACTTAACTATTTGAAGTTTTTTTGTTTTTTTTTGTTTGTTTGTTTTAATAGAAGCAGAGTCTCTGTGATAAGCTATGGGGAGGACTTGAATCCATGGGCAGGAATGCAGCTGCCCTGGGAAAGAGGAAGCTGGGACCATGCCTAGGAGGCATCAGAGCCCTCTCTCCAAATCTATGTCCTCTTTTTTTAAAAAAAATTTTAACTTATTTATTTATTTTTGGCTGCATTCGGTCTTCGTTGCTGCGCGTGGGCTTTCTCTAGCTGCGGCAAGCGGGGGCTACTCTTCATTGCGGTGCGCGGGCTTCTCATTGCGGTGCGTGTGGGCTTCAGTAGTTGTGGGTTATTACAGGCTTAGTTGCTCCATGGCCTGTGGGATCTTCCCGGACCAGGGCTTGAACCTGTGTGCCCTGTATTGGCAGGCGGATTCTTTTTTTTTTTTTTTTTTTTTTTGCGGTACGCGGGCCTCTCACTGTTGTGGCCTCTCGCGTTGCGGAGCACAGGCTCCGGACGCCCAGGCTCAGCGGCCATGGCTCACGGGCCCAGCCGCTCCGCGGCATGTGGGATCTTCCCAGACCGGGGCACGAACCCGCGTCCCCTGCATCGGCAGGCGGACTCTCAACCACTGCGCCACCAGGGAAGCCCTGGCAGGCGGATTCTTAACCACTGAGCCACCAGGGAAGTCCCTCCCTAAAATCTTATTTTACCGTTTATCACCCTTTACAGACCCAAATTTGAGTTCTAGACAGGACTAGATTACTCAACAGACAGACTTAGTGGTGTGGGGGTACCCCTAAAACAAAGCCCAACCCCCCCAATTCTCACTTTAATAAACTGAACCAGAATTCTGCAAGCAGAAAATCTAGAAAGAAGGGATGTCCAATTCAACAACGAGTAGTCACACGCGGCTATTTCCGGGTAAATTTAGATTCATTTAAATTAAATTAGATTAAAAGTTCACCTCCTCGGTCACACTAGCCACACGTCAAGTGCTCTAGAGCCCCAAGTGGCTACTGGTCACCATAGGGCCATTTCCACCACTGCAGAAAGTTCTATCTGATTTTTATTATTAGTTCTATGTTTCACAGTTTAATGTTGTTTCTATTTTGGAACACCTTTGCTGGGGGAGAAACAAAATCAGTTCATTATTTAGGTTTCCAAAGACCTAAATATTGCCCTGGTCCCAAGCCACGAATGTGCTCTGTGACTTTAAGAGAGTCACCCTCTCTGGGCCTCAGCTTGCTCGGCTGTAAAATGAAGGAGCCTACGTAGAAGGCCCTTCCGCCTCTGACTCAGTCTGGTTCCACCTTGGGAAACACTTATTTGTGTCCCGGCAGGAAGAACAGAGGGAGGGGTGGAGAGCGGGGAGCCGGAGGGAGGAGGAGGAGGAGGAAGAGGAGATCGTTAATGGCTCCCAAATTCTTGCCTTTGATCAGGTAGTCTGGAGTGAGGTGAGGGGTGGTGGGAAGGAGAGGAAGCAGAGTGAGTGGTCAGGTGAGAGACTCAGCTGCCCAGCTGGAAAGAGTGGGGGTGAGCCTTCCACCTCGGGTTCTCTCCACCTGAGAAAGAGCTGAGTCCCTGCCCAGGGGCCAGCCCCTCCCGTCCCTCCTTCATTCTTTTTTAAAAATAAATTTATTTATTTATTTATGGCCGCGTTGGGTCTTCGTTGCAGCGTGCGGGCTTTCTCTAGTTGCGGCGAGCGGGGGATACTCTTCGTTGCGGTGCACGGGGCTTCTCATTGCGGTGGCTTCTCTTGTTGCGGAGCACGGGCTCTAGGCGCACGGGCTTCAGTAGTTG
>NC_041227.1:100557457-100564536 GCF_002837175.3 Physeter macrocephalus | reverse complement strand
TGCGGTGGCTTCTCTTGTTGCGGAGCACGGGCTCTAGGCGCACGGGCCTCAGTAGTTGCGGCACGTGGGCTCAGTAGTTGTGGCTCGCGGGCTCTAGAGCGCAGGCTCAGCAGTTGTGGCACACGGGCTTAGTTGCTCCGTGGCATGTGGGATCCTCCCGGACCAGGGCTCGAACCCGTGTGCCCTGCATTGGCAGGCGGACGCTTAACCACTGCGCCACCAGGGAAGCCCCCTCCTTTATTTTAAGGAGAGTTCAGCGCTGAGGCTGGGTTCCCTGCTAACCCCACTGCCAGCTCTCCAGTTCTCACGGCCATGCAGCAAACACAAAGGCAATGTGAGCGCCGATGTGCCTCCAGAAGAAGGAAAACTGGGGTCTGTGGTGGAGCCCTGGATGCCTGTTTGTCCTGCCTGTGCAGGTTGGGGAGGGAGGAGAGGGCCCCCTGACATTAGCCACTTTGAAATAGGAAAATGGCGGCCTTTTGCGAGCTGTTGGCTTTGGGGACTGAAGCGTATAACTGGGTTGGTGACCAAGAATTGAAAATTACCTTTCAGGTGGGAGTAGGACTTTCCAATGGGGAGATAGCCCTAGATTTGGGATCATGTCTCCAACCCTAACTCCTTGGATAAGTTATTTAACCTCTCAAAGCCTCAGTTTCCCCATCTGGAAAATGGGACAGAAGACACAATAACAACTGCGAGGAAGAAATGAGGCCAACCACGTGTGTAGACGCCCAATACCTATTAGGGAGCATATGTGTCTTGGAGCCCTGAAATCTGGGCCTGCACTCCTGCAGGGGACCCTGTGCACAGCACGCCCGCCCCACCCCCCGAGCCCCGCCACAGTCACTCCTAACCCAGGGCTCTAACTGCACGGTGGGGAGGGGCCCAGGACCCTTTGATCTCACAGTTTGCAGCATCTCTGGAGGGGGGGCTGGCGTGGCGGCTGGTGTGGCTGAGGAGAGGGCACTAGCGGCTGAGCCTGCTTGGCTCAGACCCAGGAACCCGGGTTTCAAAGGTGAGCTTCAAAGGCAGGGCTGTATTAATGTGGCTTCTTTTGTACCTGCTCAAGGAAGGAAAACAAGCCAGTGCCCCCTCCTGCCCAGGATGGCAGCTCAGATCCAGGAGATACTCCCTGCCCCGATTCATGTCCCACTACAGTTAGTTTGATCTCTCCATCCGCAGGATTTCTGTCTCATCAGAGCGGTGATGAAGGAGCAGATTAGGGTGGGCCCTGTCCTCGTTCCCCTGGGCGCCAGGCTTCCCTGGGGGTTATGGTGACAAGTGGTGGGGGTGGGGAAGTTGAGGGAAGGAAGGCCAGGACCTGTGCCTCCGATGGGAGGGGAACAGCAGCAGTGAAGCAGAGCAGGCGGGAGAGGTTTGAGAACCAGGAAATTGGCTGGGAGTGGTGGCAGAAAGGTGCCTGCTGGGGCCTGGAGGGGAGGGGAGGGGAGGCTGAGAGGGATGTCCCACCACCCCCTCCCCTCCTCCACCCTCCTCCAGCCCTCTGAGGAGGCCACTTACCTGCCCCCGCCCCCATGTTCCTCTGCTGGCTAGACCTCACCCTGGCCAGCACGGAAAGGGGGCCCCTGCCTGGCTTCCCCACCCCAGGGGCCAGCCGTGCCAGCATCTTTGTGACCCCACAGGTGCCCTGGCTGGGCTCCAGCGAGGGAGAGGGGTAAGGGGAAGGTGAGCATCCAGGCCCTCCCACAATGGGGCCAGAGCCACTCCAGTGGAACCGCGCTGGGCAGGAGGCGGCTGGCAAATGAATGAAGCGCTTATTCTTCTGTCAAGTTACCCACACCTTGGCCTGAAATCCTGGGGCCCCTTGAAGAAAAGCCTCCCACTGCCTGGTTCTCTGCCGTGACCCCTCCCAGTAGAAGTTTCAGAAGTTCTAGAACCTTGGACAAGCAGGTTTCTCTTGGGATTGGTTTGCAGATTTTAGATTTCTAAGCAGAGAACCCCATGCCAATCCCAGGGAACAGTCTAAGTGTGAATTCATTCACCATCCATCCATCCATCCATCCATCCATCCTTCCTTCCTTCCTTCATTCATGTGGCAACATTTTATTGAGCACCTACATGTGTCAGGTACCCTTACTATGAGTCTATCATTTAGGCATGATTATCCCCATTTTATAGGTGAGGAAACTGAGAGTCAGGCGGGTTAGGAAACTCACCCAAGGTCATACAGCCCTGAGGCTGGTAGACTTGTTAGTGCCTAGAGCCCACTGTGTTGCCTGGTATGTTCTGGTCTTGGCTCGGCTGCTGTGGGACACTGAGTGAGCCCTTCTCTTGGGATGCAGCTACACTGTTGGATTATCTGGGCCACACATCCTCATCAGGAAAGTGAGGTCGATGGACTGGCTCAGTGCTTCCTTTTCCCTCGCTGCACATTAGTCGGTATTTTTAAAATGTATTAGTTAAATATTTAAATACATATTAAAAATGACCCTCCCCCTTCCCCCACTAGCCCAAGAAATTCTGATTTAATTGGCCTGGCCTGGGCCAAAAGCATTAGTATTCCCTAAGGCTCCTTAGGTGATTTAGGTGTGCGCCAGGGCTGAGAATCCCCTGGACTAGACGATGACTAGGGGCTAAGGGTGCAGCCCAGCCCCTTCCCCAGGCTTGGAGACGGCAGCTTCTGCGTCTCTGTGCTCAGGGTGGATACGCTGCGAAGAAACATGGCACAGCTGTCTCTTTAAGGAGATGGTGCGCTAGGAGCCAGCAGAGGGCCCAGCCCGGTTGGCCAGGTGGCTGGGGCGCAGGCTGGGGAGGGGTAGATGCCTCTGCGGGAGCTGGGAAAGCAACCTTCCAAAGGCAGGCAGGGAGGAGGGGAAACTCCAGGCCTGGGGCAGGAGCAGGGGACAGAGGTCCCCCCTTTTCTGGAGAGAAGCAGCTCTTTGGTCTGACCCTCTGAGACCAGCTCTGGGAGTACCGGCCTGGGAGGGACAGGGACAGACCATGCGAGCCCTGGTGCCTCTGGGGAAGGTGAACCCAGCGCCCTTGGCCACCTGCCCTGCCATCTCTGCACACGGCGTCCTTATACTCGGTCCCCACGTGGGAGGGGGAAACTAGGGGCACCTTGACTCTCCTTCCAGAAAGATGTGCTGACAAAGAAAAACTTCCCCACCCCCACCCTCTCTGGCTGTGGCTAGCAGGCACCTCCAGTGGTTCAGGTTGGGGAGGGCCTCCTCTCTCCCTCCTTCCCCTGTGCCCATGGCCACATGCTGTCAGGCTTCAGGGATCCCAGGGTCTGTGTGAGCTGCTCAGAACTTGGGGACCCAGGGCAGGGGGAGAAGGGGCTTTTGAGACTCAAAAGGGGCTTTTGTCCTTCCTCTATTCAGATTTTAGCTAAAGCAGGGCTTCTGCAATTGTGATGGGCAGACACATCACCTCCAGGTCTTGCTAAAATACAAATTCTGACTCGGTAGAGAGGGCTCTGCATTCCTAACAAACTCTCAGGTGATGCTGCCAGAACACCCCTATGTCTGTTCTCCGAGCCCAGCCCTCTGATAGGCCTGCAAGCAGCTGGCACTCACCAGGGCAGGGCCAGGCTGAGCGGCGGCCACCAACCCTTGGTGCCTCTAACGAACAAGTGGTCCTCACCAGCCTGCCACGTGGCACCACTGATGGCTCAGTGCCCAGAATGGGAAAACATAAAATCTCATTTCAAGCCCCAGTGATGGTTTGGTTCAGCTTTCCTGGCTTTTTAGGAACTTAATTCCATGCATTTTTCTTAAATGCAAGGCTGTAAGTCACCTGCTTAAAATGACTTTTTTCCCCTCTACATTCGAGTAGAGACGGGCAAAGGGGAGAATGCTCTTCCTTCCCTTTGCCTGGTCTCTGCTGTGTCTGTTTTGACATCTGTGTGTGTTGCCTTCTCTTGTCTATTTCTGTTCTTGAACTAGTGCAGGGCTTTGTCAAGTACAACCTGAGTTGGAGACCTTCTCTTGCCAGTGTGGAATGACACTGACTTTGGGCAAGTCTCTTAACTTCTCTGTTTCTTCATCTATAAAATGGGCTTTTTTTTTTTTTTTTTTTTTTTTTGCGGTACGTGGGCCTCTCACCGCTGTGGCCTCTCCCGTTGCGGAGCACAGGCTCCGGACGCGCAGGCTCAGCGGCCGTGGCTCACGGGCCCAGCCGCTCCGCGGCACGTGGGATCTTCCCGGACCGGGGCGCGAACCCGTGTCCCCTGCATCGGCACGAACCCGCGTCCCCTGCATCGACAGGCAGACTCTCAACCACTGCACCACCAGGGAAGCCCTAAAATGGGCTTTTTAATAGGCACCTCATAGAGCTGTTGTGAATATTTTTATAAGGATCATAAACATTAAAGCACTTTGTAAAGTGAAAAGGATTGGCCAATGATACGGGGTCATCATAGGGTGGCGGTTAAGAGCACAGGTGCTGGAGTCAGAGCGTCTGGAATGGAATCCCGACTTCACCACTTATTAGCTGTGCAGCCTTGGGTAATTTATCTAACTGCTCTGAGTCCCAGTTTCCTCATTTATAAGAAAAGGATAATATTATTGCCCCACAGGATTAGGTTGAAGAGGTGTGGATGCTGCTTAGCGCTAGGGCCTGACATAGAGTCACACGCACACACCCCAAACTGGGCTTATACTGTTTCCATTCTGATTCCCACCCGCACCCTTGATGTCCCTGTGTTATTATATACTGTTAATGGTCCCATAATAGTCCATCAGATGAATGTATGGAAAATGGTGGCCTAAATCCTTTATTGTTGGTCATTATGGTTGTTGAGCTGAGATCGGGAGTGAAGGTTTACGATGAAGACAAGGAGGGCCCAATAACCATACCCTTTCCTTTTCAGCCACCTGGATGAAAGACCACTCCCTGGACTAGAAGGCCCTCACTCAAGGCTCTGACCAGCTGGCCTCCTCATTCTTAGCACCTCCTTCTAGTCGGGGAGCACAGAATCCTTTTCCTCCTAGGGCGTCCTTTGTTAAGCCCTGATGCTGCAGTACTGGGGGCCGGATGTTATGATTTGCCCATTGCTGCCAGAATTGGACAAGTGACCCAACAGAAATACTCAGGATACACAGGCAGACAAGCCAGCAGGAAGCAGAAACCTTACTTACTTACTTATTTATTTACTGGCTGTGTCGGGTCTTAGCTGCGGCACACGGGATCTTTTGCTGTGGCACGTGGCCTTCTCTCTAGTTGAGGTGCGCAGGCTCGGTAGTTGTGGCGCTTGGGCTTAGTTGCCCCGTGGCATGTGGCATCCTAGTTCCCCGACCAGGGATCGAACCGGTGTCTCTTGCGCTGCAAGACGGATTCTTAACCACTGGACCACCAGGGAAGTCCCAAGCAGAAGCCTTCTTGATGCGGAGAAAAAAAGTGCAGGCAGGGATGAGTGATGGGCGTATGGGCAACCCCCTCACGTTCTGCTTCTGCTGGAGGACTTCTTGGAGGTGGAGGTGGTCTCTGGCACAACCGGGTGAGCCTAGCTGAGCAGGGAAGACATGATTCTTTCCCATCCTCTCAGGAAGTTCAACCACTTACAAGTGGTGGAGTCTGGGAAAGATTTGACTCCTCTGGGCCTCAGTTTGCTCATCTGCTAAAGGGGAATAAAAGAGAATGTACTTCCTGGGACAGTTGGGAGGATTTCACAAAACCATGCCTGTAAAACAGCACATGTGAGGGTTCAGAGAATGTCACTGCTGGTCCCAGTCTTAGTCTGTCCATCCCCTCTCTCTGCCCCTCCACCCCTTTCCCAGCACATCCTTTTGTCAGCAGCATTTTTACAGCCTTCCCCTCCAGTAAACTCGGGCTCTCCCATGGGGGACATCACCGAGAAGCAGGACTTACTCTGGGATTGTGTAAAGAGCCACTGCAAACCCAAAACCCTGGTGTGAGGGCCTCCCTCATCCTCACCGGAGCAGCATGTCCAGAGGCCACAGGGACATGGACTGGGTGTGATGGGAAGGACATACGTCCTGATGGGCAGGGTCCCAGGAATTGGAGGTTCCCCATCTTCAAGAACACGACCTTTATTGTTGGTAGTGTCGTTTCACAAAGGACCAAATAAAAGTTGCCTTCCATATCCCTGGAAGACCCAACAAGGGTGGGTGGATTAAATTAAAGCAGCAGAGATTTGAGTGGGCTCCAAGGCAGGCTCTCCTGATAGCCTGGGATAACAGGCAGGAGAGGCCGGGGGAAGGAGGCTGTACTTCCCCGTCCCAGGAAGGAGGCCTGAGAACTGGCGCGGGGGACTCCCGCGGTGCCGGTCCACTTCATACACTGGAGGAAGGAAGGCGGGTCATATCACCTCTCCTGGTCTAGAATTCAGTAATTGTGCTGTGATACCGAAATCTCCTTACAAGCTTAAAGACAAAAATAATCTATGAGCTTGAATGTGGCATTCAGCAAAGGCCTTTATCGACAGGGGTCCCCACCCTCACCCTCCAAGCTTCCTTCCTGAAGGCACGTTTTGGCTAAGAGACAAAGTTCGAGGTGTGAAACCCAACTGTCAATACAGCCACTCTCCGCAATCAGGCAGAATTAATTGTGTGAACACCATTGATCAAACCACTTAATACTTACAGGGGCTGAGAAGGAGCTGAAATGTAATTTCATTACCAACCTGCTCACCCCTAATGAAACTCCTAATAACTCTCTAATTTTTCTTTCAGATAAGGGCTGATAGGTGGAAATGGTGGGGGGGGAGAGGCGGTGGGGGGAGGACAGAGAAACTTCTCTTCTTTGCTCGACTCTGTCTCGATAGATCCAAGTTAAATACTCACTCCCAGGAGCATGTGTCAAAAGTCACATTAAAGGTTGTGGTCAACCCTGAGATCCATGCCGGGGATGGGATGGGGGGTGAGGAAGAGGAAGAGGGGCACAGTTCATCCTAAACTGCAAGCCAGGTTAACAAAAATCAATTCTGATTTGCCTTCAGGTGATTATTCAGTGATTCAAGGGCAGCTGATACCTTTTTTTTTTTTTTTTGCGGTACGCGGGTCTCTCACTGTTGTGGCCCCTCCCGTTGCAGAGCACAGGCTCCGGACGCGCAGGCTCAGCGGCCATGGCTCACGGGCCCAGCCGCTCGGCGGCAT
>NC_041227.1:100524156-100557357 GCF_002837175.3 Physeter macrocephalus | reverse complement strand
GCTCGGCGGCATGTGGGATCTTCCCGGACCGGGGCACGAACCCGTGTCCCTGCATCGGCAGGCAGACCCCCAACCACTGCGCCACCAGGAAAGCCCCATGCTGATACCTTTTTAGGCCGAAAGCAAATGCATGTGGGCTCTCTGGGCAAGGGATGGGGGTGCTGAGGTGTGAGCAGAAGTGGTCACAGGTTCAAAATGTCACAAGGTGATAGTTCTGAGGGTAGGATGGGGAAGGTCACAATGTAGTACAGTTGCAGAGCGATGTGAATCCTGGATCGAGTTCTGAGCGAGTCCTTTCTGGGACCTGCACACACGGACACAGAACCCAGAGAACACACAGCATGAGCACTCACTGCACACCTATGTGTACACACATCTGCGTGGGCCAATGCAAGTTCCACGGGGGCAGAAACACCGTCATGCTGGCTCTTTTCTCCTGTGCCTCATAGGTTTAAAATGCAGCAAGGGGACTTCCCCGGTGGCGCAGTGGTTAAGAATCCACCTGCCAATGCAGGGGACACGGGTTCGAGACCTGGTCCGGGAGGATCCCACATGCCGCGGAGCAACTAAGCCCGTGCGCCACAGCTACCAAGCCTGCGATCCAGAGCCCGCGAGCCACAACTACTGAAGCCCGCGCGCCTAGAGCCCGTGCTCCGCAACAAGAGGAGCCACCGCAGTGAGAAGCCTACGCACCGCAACGAATGTAAGCCCCTGCTCGCCACAACTAGAGAAAGCCCGCGTGCAGTAACAAAGACCCAACACAGCCAAAAATACATAAATCAAGTAAATAAATTAAAAATATAATAAAATGCAGCAAGCACTCAATAGATATTTAGAAAATATGCCCAAATAGCACATGCATACGCGTACACATGCCCTGCATGCACACAGGCCTGCATACACATGAGTGCACACACATCTCCATCCTTTTGTTCTCTGGGAGGGCAGGGAACCTGCTGGTCTTATTTGCCATTTTGTCCCCAGCACCTTGTGGGCACCTGGAAACACCTGCGCAGAGAAGAGCTGGATGAAGCCCGCCTCGAGGCTCGATCACCCTTCATTCAAAGCCCTGCTCAGACCCCTCTCCCAGGAGGCCTCTCCTGCTCTGTCATCCACGGGGATGGCCCACTCGCCTGCATGATGTCTATTTACACTGGCTGCTCTGGGTGTCTTCAACATGCACCTCTCTCACCACTTTTGTCTTCCCAGGCTGCCCCCTACTCCTCGCTCTCCACCAGACCAGGAACTTCTTGAGAGGAGGGACCCTTTCCCCTATCAGAGTGGGATCATCTGATCACATTCTCAAGCGCCCATCAGACTGCAGTTCCCCGCATTGGTCTGAGAGTTCCAGAGGGGACAAGCCTTCCTCATTCGATTCTTGTAAGAGATTCCCTCTCCATTTGTTGGGGCTGGTGAGATGGCACCCCCCTGTTTGTTTAGCTCGCTGCTGGACCCACTGAAGTCCCCCAGTGCCCGACAGATTCCAGAAAGCCTGCCCCATGCCCAGGTTCCAGGGTTAAGCTCACAGGGTGGGTATGTAGGCAGAAGAGGGGGAAACAGCACAAACTACTGGGCCTTGTGGGGTGTACGTGCGTGTGAGCACGCATGCACTGTGTGTGTGTGTATGTGTGTGCAGGCAGGTCCTGCCTTCCTGGACTGAGCCAGTTTGGGCAGTAAAACCCAGGTCCCTATGACCCAGCCGCAACATGCTCTGCCCAGGACTCCCCCCAGCCCACCCCAGGTCCTAGGATTGTGGCCTTTCTGGGGTTGGGATGTCAGCAGGGCACCCCCCGCATCCAGGTCTCACCTCCACCTCTCACAGCCTTCTTTCCGGCCCTAGCTCCCTTTACCTGGCTTCTGAGGTCTGGGAAGGAGGGAGGAAGGGGCAGGGTGAGAGGTGGGGGCAGCGGAGGGTAGTTATTTACAAAGCCTGTGCCCTGGGGACCCTTGTCCTGGACAACAATTACAGCCCCTTAATTAACTGAAATGCAGTCCGCCTGTCGATGGAGGCATGTCTCCCACCGAAGTTTGCTGCGCCTGCCACTGTCTAGTACTGGTTAATGAATATAAATCAGATAGTTTATAGTTAGCAAGCAGGGAACAGGCTGGCAAGGGCCTGAATTCCAATGCAGAATGCCTGAGGATAGGAACATACCCACCATAACAGAGGCCAGGGCACCCATGGGGGCAGCTCGGGTCGGGGCTGGGGGCTGGGGGTAGGGTAAAGCCTGTCCACCTTGCTCTCAGGCTCTGAGTACAGCCCATGCACAGAAGGGCCACCCGGGGAGGCACAGAAATGAACGATTCTGCACGGCCCATAATCAGAACAAGACACATGCAAACACTGCTGAAGCACAGCCCCCAAGAACCCCTGGCCCCTGCCCTCTTCTGAAATCCACAGAGCCTGGAAGCTTCTCCCTTAGATGCCAGAGCCTATGCCTACTCTGCATCTGCAAGAGCCAGATCCAATCTGATCCCCAGGTCAGCTCTCCCTGATTCTAGGGGTCAGCCCAGGCCAAGATGCTGACCCACTTCCCCCTCCCTGGGCTAGAGCTGCTGGGCTGACTGCACCTAGCAGGGGCTGCAGTGGGGTCATGGTGGCTGTAGAACCCTGACTCCAGGCAGAGAAGCTTCTAGAATGTGTGTGGGGATTTTACTCAAGGCCTTCACAGCTGCAGAGGAAGTAGACTGACCTGGTCCTAGCCCAGGGCAGGGTTCATGGGCTGGTGATGTGTGCACAGCGCCCCACAGTTAGAAGGTTTAATGGTTTAATGTTCTTCTGCTACTGTCTTGGAAGTCTTAATCACTGGGAAAAAGGGGCCCTGAAGTTTTATTGTGCATTAGGCACCCCAAATGCTGTAGCCGGTCCTGTTCTCGCCCTTGACACAGGGCCAGTGGGACAAGGCTGTGTGCAAAGTGTGCGTCTGGGGTTCTGTTGTTTAGGGGGTCTCTGGACAGAGCTCTAGAGAGGGGGGTCACTTGTGGAAAATGCACTTTACCCGGACCTGGAGCTCTGTCCTGCTGTCTTTGTCACCTGGGCAAGTCACCTCACCTCTCTGGGTCCCAAGCTCAGGCTTCCAAGGAGATGACCTCTCAGCTCCTTTCTAGCTCAGCCACTCCTTCCTGGGGAAGAGGCCAAACCTTGTAATCTTGGCACCTACTGCAGGGACACACACACACACACACACACACACACACACACACACACACACACACACACCCCAGAGCCAACAGCTTCAACACAGAGCTGTATCACTGCCTCTGGAGAGATGAAGCGGGGTGGGGGGTTGGTGTCCCCACACCCAGGCAAGTCCAGACAAGCTGCTTCTGAAATCCAGAGACCAGCCAGCACCTTTCCCAGGCTTGCCTCCCCTACTAGAGGCTGGGGAGCTGCAGAGGGTGCCTGTGGTTATGGCTGGTGGGGGCGGATAAAGTAATTGGTATCCACTGCTTGATGACACCCCCGCGTTCCGCCTGGCTGCTCAGGGCCGGGAGGGGCGACAATTATTTACTTCTCCTGGGCTCCCCTGCAGGGAGAGCTACAGAGAGGAGGGAGAGGATCTGCGGGTTCTGGAGACAAAGAAAAATGATCCTATGACGGGGGCGTGAGTGGCAGGGCGCAGGGACGCGAGAGGGCGACGCGGCTCGGGGCCAGGGTGGCGGGGCGTCGGCTGGGGGTGCGGGGGGTGCAGGGTGTGCACGGTGCGCATGCGCAGACAGTCCACAGCCGGGGCGTCCCCATGGCCCAGGCTGCCGGAGGAAGGGGAGGGCCCCATACGGTAACCTGGGTCCCCCACCCCACCCCCGTGTTGGGTTCTGGTGCCCCGTCCTGCCGTCCTGCCGTCGGGGAAGGCCGCTCCTAGGGGCTGCTGGTCTGCTGGGGAGGGGCCCTCTCGCACCCCCTGTTGGCGCCCCTCAAGTCTTGCAGCCTGCTAGTCTGCGTGAGGGGGCAGCGCTGCAGAGCTACCCCCAGCCGCCACCCTTCTGGGATGGCCCGGGGAGGGGCAGTTGCTTGTCCAGGTGCTTCATTTTGATGGAGCTGACTGGGGAGGAGCCTGGCCGTACTCACCTCAGCCAGAGCCTCCTGCCTCTGAGGGTGGGTCTTTCACAGACACATCCCCCAATCTTGGCTAAGCTAATGTCACTATGCCCATTTCACAGATGGAAAAGTAAACAGAGAAGGCACTCACTCCCCAGAGTCCTGCAGCCACATTAAATGTTAAAGGTCAGGGGACTGCTCCCTGATTCCAGACTGGGGCCCTGCAAGGAGGTCAGCACCCTACCACCCCTAATCCCTCCTCCACATACACATCTCAGAAACCCAGAGGTGGACAGGAGCTCGGGAGAGGAGGGCCTCCTCATGGGGGCTCCAGTGCTCTGTCCAGTGTGCCCTAATAAACCCTTTCACGGACCAAGAATATCCACTGATGGTCACAGCTCCTCCTATCCCCATCCTCGCAGGTGGGTGGAGACAGGGAGGGTGTGAGGAAGAGAATTCATAAAGACTGAAGCCAGGGTAGGTGCTAGAATAGGTTGGCACTGTGACTCGTTTGGAGTTGAAATCCATCTTGTCTCCTAGCACATACACACACCTGAGACAAATAACGCCTCCTCCTAGGGAACTGGGCCCCCAGCTCTGGGGTGTGATGGGCAGAGAGGCGGAGGGCGGTTTGGTTTGGTTTGGTCTGGAGTCTAGCCGGGCTCTGAGAGGCACTTGGTCCTCGGCTGAGGCCATCACATAAAATGAGTTTCTAAGACACTTTCAGATGCCAGGGCTCTGTGGTCTCAGCCAAGGAAGGCTTCCCAGAGGAGACAGTATTGAGGGATGCTGTGAGCCGGGCAAGGCTGAGCCTGGGCGGGGTTGGGAGACCTGTGCCTGAGTGGACCAGCCCCACGCTCCTCCCAGGCTCTGAGCTCAGCAGGCGGCAGGAACGGAACGGCCCTTCATCTTGAGGTGAAATGAGGAATTATGAGCTCAGGAAGCCAGTTTCTGTTAGAGGATCACTGACATCACCCCATCAGACAGCGAGACAGATGGCACGGGGAGGCCCTTTCAGCTCAGGCCTGGCTCAGAAGTGCCAGAGTCAGGGTGCCTTGGATGGGCCCAGGCCAGGCATCGGTGGCTGCTGCCCCCTTGGCTGGGGGGAGGGGGAGAGGCAGCTTTAGTGCATGTCCTCCCCTTCCACTCGGGAGCCTCGGTCAGAGCTCACCTCTTCTTCCAGGCCTCCTCAGACTGACCCCAACCTGGCCCCCCCTCACCTCCTCCTTCCAGGATTCAGGGAGGCAGGAGGGCAACTCCAAGACTCACAGACCAGCCGGTGAATTCCGCACTCCTCTGAGGATCGTGGGAAAGAGGGGAGGGAGAGAGGAGAATAGGAAGGACCTCATCCACCCCTGACTTGCTGAGTTGAGCTCCACAAGCCAAATTCTCAGCCTGTTGGGGGAGGGACGGGGAACTGACCCCCAGCATCACCCAGCGGCTTAAAGACAAGGATCTGGGTCTGCATTCTGTCCCTGAATTCACTGGTTGACCTTGGGGCTCCGGGGCTCTATGGGTGCTACTGGACTCCTGGAGAGGAAAGGGGGGAAAGGGTCTTGTGCTGGGATCTTCTTGAGTCTCCTCAGACTCGTCCCTTCCCCCTGGACTTTCCAACTCAGCTGCCACGTGACCTTAAGAAAGCTCCACGACCTCCGTAGCCCTTGGTTTGCCGTCTGTGCTAAAACCCCTGCAAGGGCTATTGGGAGCCAGAGATATTCGGGCTCAAAAGCCTGGCCCACAGCCTGGTGTAGTATTATTAATTATTATTTTTCCCGACCATGCTAAGCATACGCTTATACATGATTGGCACGGGGATGTCTTTCTGCAGCCCCAGAAAAGGCCCAGACTCTTTTCTCTCCAGATATGATAAAAACCTCCAGCAGCCCAGCCCACGCTGGGGAATGTGTGTTTGGAGACAGCCGAGGAAAGCGAGGGAAAGGTTGACTGCTTTCTTCCCCCTCCCTGCCTTTAGCGTGGGTGACACCGGCGAGAAGCGAGCAGCTGACCCGGGTTTGAATTTAGAGTGTTCATTAATACGATATTATGCCATATGCTTCCACGTGCTGTCTTCCTCTAATGCAGCCGCCAATTTGCTGAGCGGCCCTAATTAGTAATGGTATAATGAGAGTATTCAGAGGGTAATGTGGTGGGTAGGGACGAGAAGGATGGGATTACTCCTGGCCAGGGCTGGAGGGACAGGGGCTGGCTGCAGAGGGTTGGAGCTGGAGCCGAGGGTCCCCCGGCAAGGGGTCATCTGGACCCAGGGCTGGCTGAGGCCCAGGAAGCAAGGTGCCTTCCTTCCCCCCCTCAATTCATTAGGGAGCAGAGGCTCAAGGTTGTGGAGTGAGGTGGGCAGCAAGGGTGGACAGGGTAGAGGGAGAGAAGAGAGAACCTGGGTGAAGGAGGAGAGGATGGATGGTCCTTTGTTTTCTAACCGGAGGTGGATGCTAACGGAACTGGAATGGTGGTGCCGTGTGTGTGTGTGTGTGTGTGTGTGTGTGTGTGTGTGTGTGTGTGTAGTGCAGGCCTTGAATCCTTTGAGTGCTTCCTATGTGCCAGGCACTGTGCTGGCCCCTCAGAATCACCCTGCAAGGTGGCGTGACCACCACCATCTTTCGGATGAGGAAACTGAGGCTCAGAGAGGTTCAGTGGTCACTTAACCGGTGAAGAAGCAGATGACTGACAGCCAGGACCACCAGACTCCAGAGCTGGAGAAGCTCAGTTTGACCATCCCCCTGGGGATGATGCAGTCATGGGGGTGGGGAAGCGTGATGGAGGGTTTGAGGATGGACATGGCCCAGGCGTGACTGGCCGCTCACAGCCCCTGCCTTGCCCCACTCCACAGTGCTTTATCTGTCCCTCCTTCCTTTCTCAGTCTGCAGTTTCCCCGCCTCAGTCCCTGGGGTGAGAGGATCCGCACGATCCTAGTTGAGAAGCCACTCTACACGACGACCAGAACAGACTCAGCACCTTTGGCCACGGTCATGCCAGTCAAACCTCCAGCCTGGGCAACGTGAGCCTCTGAGCTTATGGTCAAGTCTGCCCCTAAGTCAGAGGCAAACCCCAAGGAAGGAGTGGGAGCCTCAGGGAGCATGAAGTATCTGTGCCCCAGATTCATGGCTGCCCTAGTTGCTCTGAGCCTCCCAAGGCCAAGGGTGTCCACAGGAGCAGGAGGGTGGGCCCTGGAGAACCTGCATCTTTGAGGTGCTATTGCCAGCACCCCTCTCAGGCCCCCTCCTTCCCAGACACGGCTGGGCAGCGCTGCCTTCCCGGGTGATCGCAGCTCTCCCGCAAACCCATGCTCAGGAGATGAAATATTCATCACATACATATTGGCTCCTCCAGCGGCTTTTAGGGAAAGCAAATGAGACTGACTCCAGGAAGGAAATGAGTGTGAGGCGTGGCGGGGGGGGCCGGGGGGCGATGGTTACGATGAGGGTGGGGAGGTGGGGAGGCACCTCCCAGCTTCATCCTCTCTCGGATCCAGCTTCTCGGAGCAGGATGTACCTTCTATTCCTGGTGTCCCTGACCTACCACATCCCTGCCGCCGACCCCCTTACCACCCCACCAGCCCCAGAGCCCCCACGTGTTCTCCTGGAAGACAGGAGCTCACAGTTTTACTCTAGCACACCCAAAGCATGGATCTGTCTAACCACCAGCCGCCCTCAGCCAGGCGCTGCCCCAGGTGCTAGGCCTACAGGGGTGAGCAAGGCAGCTACGTCCCTACCCTCACGGAGGACACAGGTGCATAAGACCATTTCAGGTGGTGGAGGAGGGAAAGGAAGTAAACACATATTTCAGTTTGGGTGAGCACGGAAGGCCTCTTGAGAAGGTGACAGTAGAGCTGAGAGCTGGATGGTGAGGATGAGCTTTTTCCAGGCAGAGGGAACAGCAAGTGCAAAGGCCCAGGGGTGAGAATGAGCTTCAAGTGTTGAAGGAGCTGCCAGAAGGGCAGCGTGGTTCTGACGCAGGGGGACAGTGAGCTTGGAGAGGGTCTCAGGGGCCCCATCATGCCGGGCCTCATAGGCCACAGAGGACTAGGGTTTATTCTAAGAGCAAAGGAAAGCATTTGGACGCAGCAGCAGGAAGGGCACTGGAATTGGAGTCAAGGGCCTGGGTGTGAGGCCCAAGCAGGTCACTTTACCTTCTAGCCTCACCTTCCTCATCTGTGAAATGGGGACAGGAAAGTCCAGCTCACAGGGAAGCTGTGAGGGCTAAATAACATCATTTATGGGAAAGTGTGTTGTTCTTCAATGATAGTATCATAAGCATCCCCCCCGCCTGTCCTGGGTGAACCCCCAGTACTGCCTGGACAGTACTGAGTCACAGGACCTCAGAACTTTGGCATGGAGGGCATTCAGCCAGTATCTCCTGAGTAGTTGCTGTCTGCCTGGCACGATGCTTGGTGCCAGGATGCAGCTGTGGACGTGACCGATTCATATGGACGGGAGAGAGCTGGACCAGCCCAATTCATAGAGTATGGCAAGGTCAAGGCCACACAACGTTCATCTGTAAGTACGAGAGCCCACGTCCCCTGGCCACCAATCCAGCGTTCTCCCCTGGATTCAGACAATGGGCGCCCCTCTCCTCCTCTAGCTGAGAGGTTCTCCCACACCAGGACCCTCTTGGAAGGAAACGTGGCTCCCTGCCCCTCGGCCCTGCTTGGCATAAGAAGGAATTCTTCTGAGGGGATCGGGAAGCTTTCTAGAGCTTTCCTGGTAGTGATGGGGCTTGCAAGGACAGATGGAATTTGGCTGTGAGGAATGGAGGGATATTCGGCAGAAGGGTCAACAAAGGCTTGGAGACCGGAAAACACAGGACGTGTATATTAAGCAGTGGGTGGGTCTGTGAGAGCGGAGAGGAGTAGGCGTGAAGGACCTGGGAGGGTGCGCTGAATGCCATCCCCAGGCAGCAGGAGCCACTGGAACCCTTTGAGTGGCAGTCTCAGGGCTGCTCTTTACCAAGCCCTGTGCTGACCTCGTGGCAGCGGGAAAATGGAGGCAGGCAGGGCCGTGCGCAGACTATCGCAGTGGTCCAGGGAAGACTTAATGGGGGATGCTACTGGAGCAACGGCAGCAGCAAAGAAGAAAAAGGAACGATTGGAGAGGCGTCACAGAGGAGGACACGGCCACCACCATCGGAGTCCACCCCTGCTGGAGTGTGGGGAGCAGGACGGAGGAGGAGACAACCCTCTCAGAAGACGGGAGATTTAGCTGTTCTTTATTGATTCCACGAACATTTCCTGAGCACCTGCAGAGGGTCAGGCCCTGTGCCATTCAGGCAGGAAATTGAGCAAAATTGTGCCAGCCTCGAAGGCTCGTGATTTGTGCTCCTGTTGGGATGGCGGATGGGGAAGTGGGGGTGAGGGGTCATCGGGCTCGGGTGCCCCTCTCAGAGCCTTGACTTTGGTCTCTGTAAAATGGAGGCATTTCAAAGGACGGCCATCCTTTCCCCGAACAGCTCCCAGGGCCGGGGGAACACGAGCTGGATGCTTCCATGAAGCTGCTTCTGGATAGATCCTCCGGAAGTCTGGTCACTCAAGCATGTGGAAATGAGGAGGGAGTGGGGAGAGGGGATGGGCTCTCCTTTGAGGTCGACGGAGCCAGACCCACATTCAGGAACAAGGAGCAAGGTCACGTCCCTCTCAGGACCATGGGGATGGGGTCTCAGGGCCCCCTACTTCCCATCTGGAGAAACAGACCCCGGAAAGGGACACTTCAGGAGCAGGGACCGTGGTGGTGAGTCCTTCAACAAAGGCAGCAGCTAATGTTTCCCGAAGTCCTCTGCTAAGAAGCTTTCCTTGCACTAGGTCTGTCAATCCCCAGAGTCTCCAGGAACAAGTACTGGTAGTGTCCCCATGTTCCACATGAGGACCCTGAGACCCAGATTTCTGAGACCATTCATAGAGCTGGAGTTGGAATTCAGGCTGCCTGAATCCCACACCCAGCAGTTGACCTCTTCTCTGATGCCCTCTTCTGATAACTCACCCAGGACCTGGAGCCCACCTGCCCTGCCATCCTCTCTACTAAGGGCCAGTCCCACATCCACTGAACAGTGGTCCCACCTCACGGAAGTGCAGGGGCAGCACAATCCAGGGTGGCTTCCTGGGAGCAGGAACATTTGACGGTAAAATTTGGACTTGCCAGGACTGGGGAGGGAAGGGTGTCCCCAAAGTGCCTTTAAACCATCAGAGCAAAAGCAAGATGGTCCCTCCCGGGTGCACTGGAGCTGGGGAGGGGGTGGGGGCGGAGAGGGGGGCTGAGCCCTGGGGCCCTCTTTGTCCGCATCTTGTCATTAGTTTTCCAGGAAGTTTGGAATCTCCCCTTGCCCTCCCCCACCCACCAGGGTGAAGGTTTGTGGGGAATGTTCTCCTGCAGAACTCGGCATGAAATAAATTCCATCCTTACTCTGCAAATGACACTGCACATAAATATTCAGTAAATTAGCAGCACGCTTTTATAGATTTATCAGTCATTGCAGGCACAAAATGACAGGCAATGCTGTAGCTGAAATATTAATGCTGACAAATTAATGATTTCTGAGTAAATGATGTCATTTTTGCACCGTTTCATTAAAATTTACTCACTTCTGCTTCATTTCTGGACCTAAAAAAAATTAAAATCATTTCTTTCTCTCTTTCTTCTTTCTTTTTAGTGTGGGAACAGTTCCCAAACCTGAGAGGGTCATAAATTTTCCCCAGCAGCACCCCGGAAACAGAGCTGGGGAGCCCGTTAGGGCTAGCCTCCCCTCCCCCAGGCCCCGGGGGAAGGTCTGGGGAGAGACCCCCTGGGTCCCAGAGGCCGGTTCCTGGCTGGAACAGAGCAAAGTGGTTTCTCTGGGTCGAGCTGGGGGTGAGGGTGGGGATTGTAGGGTAAAGTGGGGAGGGTTCTTGGGAGGGGGTGTGTCGCGGTGGGGGGCACCTGGGGGCAGAAGAAGCAGAAAGAAGTCATTACCCTACCCCCTTTTGGAAGCCCCAGAGCCTCCTTTGTCTCCATCTTATAGGGCCTACTCTCTTGCAGTAAACTGGGGGAATAATTAATTCCCATGACTTCTGCAGTAGGAAAAGGCGGAATACCCATTGTGTAAATATGACAGACCCACCCCTCACCAAGGCTCTTGGAAGGAACAAATTTGAGTCCAAATCTTGGCCGGACCCCTTAAGCGCAGTGTGACCTTGGGCGAGTACCGTTGCTTCTCTGAGCCTCAGTTTCCCTTTATCTCTTCATTTCTCAGGGTTCTTGGGCAGATTCAGTAGGATGGTGTTTACGAGTCCCTACACAGAGACAGGTCCCCCAGTAGGACGTCCCCACCGGACGCGCTCCCCTGGGCTCCCCCGCCCCTGGGAAGGTGAGGCGCTTGGGGAGGGGCATCGAGGCCCCTGCGCGCCCTGACGGCCCCAGGGTGCCCTTGCCTGGCCCTGCGGGGGTGGAAGCCCCGCGCCGCCGCGCGCCTCGGTCTGGTAAACGTGGCCAAATGCAAACAAGCTCGCTGGCCCCGGGGCCGGAGCAGCCGGAGTGAGGGCGGCGGGCGGGAGCCGCAAGGCGACACAAAGGAGAGGCGAGGGAGGCGAGCGCGCGCCAGAGCCCGGGCCAGCGTATCCGGCAATCTCCGGGCTAATTCGTGTCAGGGCCGGTCTCCTATCTCCCGCCCGGCTCCCCGGCCGCTGATAAAATTGAAGTGGAAATGAAGTTGGATGCTCGGGAGGAAACGTGCGACGACGGGGGTTGGGGGTGGAGTTCCGCCCCGGGCAGCTGCTGCCTGGGCGTCCGCCCTTGGTGCTGCCCTTGGCCAGGCCGGAGGGATGGGGCGGCGGGGCGCGGCGGGGCGGGGCGGGGGGGAAGCACCCGCAAAGGCCCGCAACCATCCTGTCCCTGTCCGTCCTGGTTATCATTCACCCAGCCATGGTAGTGGGGTAGAAATAACACCACGTTTATTGAGTGCTTATTATGTGCCAGGCTCAACTCCATGCCAGGTATGTAAAGTACCTTATTCTCTTATTTACCCCCTCCCCTCCCCCGCAGCTCGAGGTGGATGGAGCGATTGTCCTCATTTTCACAGGTGCACACACTGAAGCACCCAGAGTCACAGCCCAGGGACAGCTAACTGAGAGTGGTGGGATTCGCACACAGGCATCGGCACACTGAAGCTGAGGAGCACCCCAAATGGGCTGAAAGAGTGTAGAGAAGGAGGACAGAAGCAGGGCACTGGCGTTGTGCACACCTGTTTTTTTTTTTTAATATAGTTATTTATTTGGTTGCGCTGGGTCTTAGTTGTGGCAGGTGGGCTCCTTAGTTGCAGCATGCGAGCTCTTAGTTGCAGCATGTGGGATCTAGTTCCCTGAGCAGGGATCGAACCCGGGCCACCTGCACTGGAAGCGAGGAGTCTGAACCACTGTGCCACCAGGGAAGTCCCATGTGCGCACCTGTTATGAGGCAGGCCTTCCAGCCATTATTTCCCCTGAACTCTGACCTTGATATCATCCCCGGGTGAGGATCTTGGGGCTGAGGCCAGGCATCAGGAATCCAGCATGGCAGTGGGGACTCGGGGAACGCAGGGTGCACTGACCCTCTGAGTTGTCTTTCTGACTCCAAATCGGTTCAGAATGAAGTCTGTATGCTGCACGGAAGTTTTGGGAGGAAGCGGGTAGGAGCCTGGAGGTGACAATCGGCTCTTGTAATGCATTTCGGTTCTTATTCACTTATACGCATTTCTTCTTTTAAGCAATGCGTTAGTTTCAGGTGTACAGCAAAATGATAGTTTTATATATATCTATATATATATATCAGATTCTTTTCCATTGTAGGTTATTACAAGATATTGAATAGAGTCCCCTGTACTACACAGTAAATCCTTGTTGCTTATCTATTTTAGTAGTTTGTATCTGTTAATCCCATACTCCTAATTTACCCCCCCTTCCCCTTTGTTAACCATAAGTTTGTTTACTGTGAGTCTGTTTCTGTTTTGTATATAGATTCATTTGTATTATTTTTTAGATTCTGCACGTATTCACGTATACGCATTTCTATTTTATTTATTACTTGGCCTGTGCCTCCTTCCCCCACCGCAGCCACCTCTCTCTGGCTCCAGCCCCACGGCCAGCTTTAGGCTTCCAATCCTCCAAAGTCTTCAGCTCCTTTCTAGCCCAAGGTCTTCACACACTCTCCTCCCTCAGCTTGGAATGCTCTTCTTCTGGGCAACTTTTTCATCTTTCAAGTCTCATGATGTTTCAAATGATCCTTTTAATACACTGATATACCAAAATATATACACCATATTGTTTTCAACTGGATATGGAACAGTAACCCAACTTGAACCCCTGGCCTGGCCCCATGGCTGCTAGTGGCTCTGAGCTCTCACCACTGTGGGTTGGTGCCTCTTGGGTGGGGGTTGGATGGGCCCCTTCTGTGGTCAACAAAGAACAAGAGTCTAATTCCACGAAACACCCAACTAGGTCTTGTCCTGCTCAGCTGCCCACCTCGCGTGACTCTCAATGTCTGTTTTCACAGTAGCTTCTCCTTGAGAAGACATTTGATAACATCCTTTCTCACTGAGGGGGACAGAATTGCTGAGCCATTTTTATGGCTCTTTCTAAGTGTATTGCAAAGGAGTTATTTTCTAAGGGGGGTTTACATGAAGGAATCTTTACCTGGAACTAGAAAACTAGGATCTGAGTCCTGGCTCTGTCACTTACTAGTTGTGTAACCTTGGACAAGCTGCTTCCCCTCTCTGAACCTCAGTTTCCAACTCTGTAAAAAAAATGGGCATAAAAATAGTAATATCTGCCTCACAGGGTAAAGAGCATAAAGCTAGGATACTAGCAATGAGATTGTGTGTGTGTGTGTGTGTGTGTGTGTGTTGGAAGATTCTGTAAGTTACAGTCTATACAAACATCAATTTTTTTTTATTATTCAAGGTCTCGCCTTTGCCTGTGGTCCATCCCAGTGTCCACACACAGAGCCTTGAAATCCTCTCTGGTTCCCACTGGTCCCCCAAGGACATTGCATACCTCATCTTCCCTGCCGAATCGAAATTAATTTCTCCCGTTCCTGTCTCCCAGCTGTACTGTGTCTGGACCTCTTTGGGACCGTTCACTATCTGCCTCATGTAGGAATTACTTACGCCTGGTGTGCCGCTCTTGATCTAAGAGTCTCTAAAGAAAGTGACCTTGACTTCTCATTCCTGGATCCCTAGGATCCAGCATGGTGCTCAACACATAGCAGGAGCTCAAAAAATGTCTTTAGAGTAAAATACTCTTGATCCTTTGTTAATTTAGCAAACCAGTGTCTCCTGGGATGATTTTTTTAGAGTTTTATAAATTATAGAAACAATAAAACAACATTAAATACTATTTTTAGAAGAGAAAAATATGTACTTAGAATCCCCCCACTATTTGTCGATACTTATTTTCATTTTTGCTTATTCTTTTCTAGTCTTTGTTTTTATGCCTGAATAGTTTACATTGCTGCAAATACAGCATGTGTTTAGTGTTCTTTTTTTTCATTCCACATTATTGTGAACATTTGTATACTTTCTACATTTTCATAATGATGTTTTTAATGGCATAGAAGTACCAAAATTTATACATTTTTTCCAATCACATATGCAACTGTTACCAAAATTGAACATATATTAGATCCTAGAGGAAGTCTCAAAACATTCCAGAGAATCAACATTACACAGAACGTGTTTCCAGACCGCATGCAAGAAGATTAGAAATCAACCATAGAGATCTGTCTAGACCTTCTATGTTTTGAAACTGAAAGCCAAACGTCTAAATAATTTGTGGTTAAAGATTAAATCAATGATTCCACATATATGCATTAACATACGATATTTGTTTTTCTTTTTCTGACTTACTTCACTCTGTATGACAGTCTCTAGGTCCATCCATGTCTCTACAAGTGACCCAATTTTGTTCCCTTTTATGAGAACCTGCTGTATAGCACAGGGAACTCCACTTCACTGTACAGTAGAAACTAACACAACATTGTAAAACAATTATACCCCGATAAAAAAGATTAAATCAATGAAAATTAATTAGTTATAATTAAATGATAATTAAAGGGTTAATTCTGAACAATTCTGAACCACCGTATGTGTACACTGGACTCAGACATTTAAGTTAACGGATGGGCTTCTCACTGTTGTAGTGGGAAGTTATGGATGAGCAAGAGATTGAGGCTAGAATGAGCCATGTGGTGATGGATTAGAGTTGGAGACATCAGAATGGATTTATGTTTAGTTTAAGATAGATACAGGACTTCCCTGGTGGCACAGTGGTTAAGAATCTGCCTGCCAATGCAGGGGACACGGGTTTGAGCCCTGGTCTGGAAAGATCCCACATGCCATGGAGCAGCTACGCCCGTGTGCCACAACTAATGAGCCCGCACTCTAGAGCCCGTGAGCCACAACTACTGAGCCCTTGCACCGCAATGAAGAGTAACCCCTGCTCGTGGCAACTAGAGAAAACCCACGTGCAGCAACGAAGACCCAACGCAGCCATAACTAACTAAATAAATAAAAGATACAGATGGTTACATATAGAATCTTATATAGATATGCATGCATACATGAGTTAGTATACACACGTATATTTCCTTGCTCTGCCAGCTGAGAGGGCCTAGAAACAATGACCCTGGTAGCAATGATCACACCTAGTACTCAGATCTTGGTTTCTAATACCATTCTTCAATGAAAGGAACCAGAGTTCCTTAGAGACATGACTGATTCCAGGACTAGGGCAGGAAATATACAAGATGATCCTAGAGCATTTTGTTTTGCCAGAAAGTAAGAAAGTGCTCAAATATGAAACAACTCACATTGATGGATGTTTGTTCAGGAGACATAGGAGCCAACTGAGAGCTCCCAGTGGCCAAAGCTGGAACAATTTGAGAAAAAAACAAAACAAACAAACAAACAAACAAAAACAAAACCAAAAAACCCCCGTGGGATTGGATTATAATCCAAAGTAAACAAATATCCATGAGTCTGTACTGATATAAATATATGGTTGAATAAATAGGGAGAATAGAAAAATCTGTGTAGAAAAATTCTAAATAATTTATGTTGATACTCTGCCCTCAAGGAGATGGAGCATAAATCCTCTCTCCTTAAGTGTGGGCTGTGCATAGTGACTTCCTTCCAAACAGTCCTGTGTGGAAAGGAGACGAAAGAGCAACTTTACAAGAATCTGACAAGCACTACCTCAACCAGGTGATCAAGGTCAACATCAACAGTGATACATCATGTTGATAGTATGTACCCTTGGTATGATGTGATGAGAATAGCACTTTATCTCTATGGTCTCCCTCTCAAAAACCCATAACTCCAGTCTAATCATGAGAAAAAACATCAGATGAATTCCAGTTGAGGAACATTCTACAAAATACCTGACCAATACTCTTAAAACTGTCAAGGTCATGAAAAACAAGAGAAGCCTGAGAAACTGTCACAGCCAAATGGAGCTTGAGGAGACATGATGATTAATGTAATGTGGTATCCTGAATGGGATCCTTAGGTTAAAAACTAAACAAAAAGACAAAAAAAAAAAAACAAAAAAGAAAAAAGAAAAAGAAAAACTAAGCAAAGCTGAATGAAGTGTGGAGTTTAGTTTATAATAATGTATCAATAGTGATCCATTGATAGTTGCAAATGTAACTCACTAAATGTAAGATATTACCATAGAGAAATTTGGGTGTGGGGTATAGGGGAACACTCTAGGTACCATCTTCACAATTTTTTTGTAAATCTAAAACTACTCTAAAATTAAACGTTTATTTAAGAATGATAATGAAAGTACAAGGTAAATAATGGTAAGGAGCAGTTAAAGCAGTATTTAGAGGAAATTTTATAACCTTAAATGTATGTGTCATGGTTGTTAGTGCTGTTCACTAGATATTCCCAGTGCTTTGGCACATGGTAGGATTACGATTCCTGGTCCCTTTTGGTTACATGGGGCCAATGAGTCGTGAACTCAAGTGATCTGTGTCACTTCCAAGGTAGAACATTTAATTATTGGCACAAAACCATCTAGCGCTTTCTTTCTCTCTACCATGGCAACCACCACCATTTCAGATATTGGCTGCTCCAATAGCTGGTGGACTAGAGTGAGCGTGGCATAGGCAAAGCCCCTAGCCAACCTGTGATGCACTGGTAGTATAAGAGAGAAAAAAGCCTTTACTGTTTTAAACTACTGGGATTTTGCTGGTTATTATTGTAGCATAACTGAGTTCATTCTGAGTGATACAGCAGGTATTTAAAAATATAAAATATGCATCAGGTAGGTTACTTTCAGCTACTAAGTTAGAGAAAACCCTGATCAAATTAGCTTCAACCTTAAGGGGGTTTATTATCTCTGTAATAAGATGTTCTGGGCTTCCCTGGTGGCGCAGTGGTTGAGAGTCCGCCTGCCAATGCAGGGAACACGGGTTCGTGCCCCGGTCCGGGAAGATCCCACATGCCGCGGAGCAGCTGGGCCCGTGAGCCACGGCCGCTGAGCCTGTGCGTCCGGAGCCTGTGCTCCGCAACGGGAGAGACCACAACAGTGAGAGGCCCGCGTACCAAAAAAAAAAAAAAAAAAAAAAGATGTTCTGTGGCAGGATTAGTTCATTCAGAGGCTGAGTGATGCTGTCTTTCTGCTCCGTCATCTTCACTTGTAAGTTTATTGTTTAAACCACTACCTTTTGGGGTAATTCATAATGACACAATAGATGGCTAGCCAGCAGTGCGTAAGGATAGGACACTTGGAGCCCTGATAGCCGATTGCCCCAACATGAAGGGAGCTACTAACAGGACAGAATAGTAATTAAATCAGTGTAACACTGGTCAAGGTTTGTGATGGAGATGCTAGCTGTCCACCCAAATCCACTTTTCCCATTTTGCATGCTCATAGAGTGGTAGTTAGACACATGGTGGCCTAGATGGGCACTGCTTTTCCCAGTCCTTCTTATAGTTAGGTGAGGCTATGAGGAAACGTTGTCATCAATGGAATCTGAGCAGAAGTGATTGTTCCCCTTCTGGGCTACAATTTTTTTTTTTTCTTTTTTTTGGCGGTACGCGGCCCTCTCACTGTTGTGGCCTCTCCCGTTGCGGAGCACAGGCTCCGGACGCGCAGGCTCAGCGGCCATGGCTCACGGGCCCAGCTGCTCCGCGGCATGTGGGATCTTCCCGGACCGGGGCACGAACCCATGTCCCCTGCATCGGCAGGCGGACTGTCAACCACTGCGCCACCAGGGAAGCCCTGGGCTACAATTCTTAAAGCAGCAGGAAGGTTTTTCTCCATGCTCTTCTTCCTTCCCCTAGACTGGAACCCATATGTGGCAGTGACCCAGATATCAATAGGGAATGATTGAGCCACAAGATGGAAAGAACATGAGTTTCTGAATGGCTCCACGGATCAGAGCCCACCTTGGACTATTATGTACATAAAATATACACCTTGTTCTTTAACTCACACAATTGTTGGGACTCTTCTTATATCAGCTTATTTTTTTTATCCTAATTAACACAGGCATAGATAATAAACCCATAAAACAGAATAGAGAGCCCAGGAACATATTCATTTCTATATATAGGAAAATGGCAGTGTTAGAGATATCACCACTAATCACTAGGGAAAACAAAGACTATGTAATAATAGACCTGTAACACATCATTCACAAATAAAATGTAGATGTTTTAGTGAACTATGAAAATCAATTAGAGGAAAATATTTTTCATAACCAGGATGGAGAAAGATTTCTCAAACAAGAACAACCTAAGAACAACCTATAAAATAAAAAATAGGGCTTCCCTGGTGGCACAGTGGTTGAGTCCACCAGACGATGCCAGGGGACGTGGGTTTGTGCCCCGGTCCAGGAGGATCCCACATGCCGCGGAGCGGCTGGGCCCATGAGCCATGGCCACTGAGCCTGCGCGTCCGGAGCCTGTGCTCCGCAACGGGAGAGGCCACAACGGTGAGAGGCCTGCATACGGCAAAAAAAAAAAAAAAAAAAAAAAAGATTTATTTAACTTTATTAAAATTATATCTTGTCTAAGGCAAAATACATCACAAGCAAGATTAAAAGGTGGGCAATTTACTGGGAGATATTTGCAATATATAATGTATCTATCAGAATGTACCAAGAATTCCTATAATCTGTAAGAAAAAGATAACCTAACAGAAAAGTAGAGAAACAATATGAACAGACAATTCACAGAGGAGGATATTCAAATAGCCACTAAAGCTGTGAAAAGAAAAGTGAGACACAATTTTTCACCCATTAGATTGGGAAAAATTAAGAGGTCTAACAATATAAAGCATTGGTGAGGATGTAAGGAAAATAATACTGTAATACAGGGCTGGTGGAAGTGTAAATACTGCCACTTGGAGAGCAAATAAACAGCATCGAATAACATTTTTAAATGTACATACTCTCAGACCTATTCAGAAAATTCAGTTTCTAGGTATGTTCCCTGGAGGATTCTGGTGCGTATATACACAGGATGTATACTACACAATTGTTCACAAGCGGCCAAATAATGTAAACAATGTAAACACTTGGAAGAGGGCGCCCCCCAACCCAAGACTGAGGTTCAGACTCAAGAGGGACCCCACAGAGTTCACTGAGGTGCTTCAGCCAGAGCTGGCCCACAGCTGGCAAGCAGGAAGCTGCCCACAGGGGTGCCACCGTAACCTGCTGGAGGGTGAGCACCACTGGGTCTCCCATATGCTGCGAGCAGCTCTGCCGTGGGAGGAAGAATTGCACACAGGAACCAGGAAGAGAAGCCCCTTCCTCTGCTATACCTTGCAGTGCACCTCCAGGGCCCTCTACTCATAAAGCCTGACATCATGCCAGCTGATAAAAGAAAAGTGTTTACAGGGCCCAGCTCCAGTATCACCGAGCAGGGCAAACAGTGATGGATTTGGAAGTAAGAGGCAATACATTGGTGACTGGAACACTAATGATGGATGGTGGGAATACAGAGGTTGGTTATAGTTTTCTTAATTTCTTTATAGTTTAAGGATCTCAAAATAAAAACATTAAATGGTTACAAGTTAAAGAATAGTTAAACAAAACTTTAAAGTTAACCGGTAATGGAGTAAAAACTTCTTCCAAAACACTAGGGAAGAAAGGTAAAAGGGACAGTGGAGATTAGAAGATCAGAATCTTTGAAAGAATAAAAATGAACCAGGAGGGGCTTCCCTGGTGGCGCAGTGGTTAAGAATCCGCCTGACAATGCAGGGGACACGGGTTTGAGCCCTGGTCTGGGAAGATCCCACATGCCGCGGAGCAACTAAGCCTGTGCGCCACAACTACTGAGCTTGTGCTCTATCCCGCAAGCCACAACTACTGAAGCCCGTGCGCCTAGATCCCGTGCTCCGCAGCAAGAGAAGCCACTGTAATGAGAAGCCCACGCACCACAATGAAGAGTAGCCCCTGCTCGCCGCAACTAGAGAAAGCTGCACGCAGCAACAAAGACCCAATGCAGCCAAAAATAATAGAAAAATAAAATAAATAAATTTTTTAAAAAATGAGCCAGGAGGTAAAACCAAGAGGCATTTGTTTTCAGCAAAGGAATTCTTTCCCCTTTGTCTATCAGTATCACCAAATCAGTTAAATACAGGGGAAAAAAATGTAAATGGGTAAAATTTCCTTAGTAAAAGACAAAAACTTGAAGACTGAGTGAAAACTAAAATCAGATTACACACTGTTTATGAGACATCCCTGAAACAAAGAGATAGAAAATTTAAGAGGACAAGGATGAGTTTTCCCCATGACAATTCTAAACCTCCTGGTGCCCTTTCTTTCTTCTTTTCTCCACTTACCAAAACCCTCCTAATAAATATATGTATTCGTTTGTACATGCCTGAAATCTCTCTTCAAGAATAAGCAAGAAGTTGCTAACATTGGTTATTTCTGGTGGGGGTTGGGTGGGGGGAGAGCTGGGGAATGGGAGTGGGAGGGGGACTTTTCAGGACGTTTCTAGACCTTTTGGATTGTGAACCATATATACATATATTACTTACTTTAAAAAATATAAAGAAAAAAAATAAGCAAAAAAAGAAAAAACCCTAACTAAAAACTAAAACCAAAACCTTATAATCTTTAAGATATAACTGTCCCCTTTTCTCAAAAAATTAAAAACAGAATTACCATATGACCCAGCAATTTCACTTCTGGGTATACACTCAAAAGAACTGAAAGCATGGTCTCAAAGAGATATTTGTATATCCATGCTCATAGCACTATTCCAATAGCTAAAAAGTGGAAGCAACCCAAGTATCCATCCACAGATGAATGCATAAGCGAAATATGGTCTATCCAAACAATGAAATATTATTCAGCCTTCAAAAAGAAGGAAATGTCTGACATCTGATACAGTATGGATGAACCTTAAAGACATTATGCTAAGTAAAATAAGCCAGTCCCAGAAAGACAAATATTGCCTGATTCTCCTTATATAAAGTACTTAGAGTAGTCAAATTCACAGAGACAGAAAGAATGGTGGTTGCCAGGGACTGGGAGGAGAGGGGATTGGGAAGTTAGCTTATTTTTATTTTGGCCATGCAGTGCGGCTTGCAGGATCTTAGTTCCCTGACCAGGGATTGAATCCATGCCCCCTGCAGTGGAAGCATGGAGTCCTAACCACTGGACCACCAGGGAATTCCCGGGAGTTGTTGTTTAATGGGTACAGAATTTCAGTTTTGCAAGATGAAAGAGTTCTGGAGATGGATGGTGGTGACGGTTGCACCATAATTGAATGTACTTAATGCCACTGAACTGTACACTTAAAAATTATTGAGACAGCAAATTTTATACGTATTTTACCACAATTAAAAAAACTGGGAAAAAAAGACATAGCTGCCCTTTTCAAGAGGCCCTCCCTATCTGTCCACTCCCCACAGATGTCCCCTTCTCTGACCCTGTGTTGCTCTTATGAAAGTCCAGCCCATCCCTAGGTGCACTGGTCTCCTGTACACAACCACAGATTCTTGAGGACAGGGGTCTTGTTTTATTCCCTTTTTAAAAAACTCCATACTCTTGGTGGCAAAGTACTTAATGGATACTTTATGGAACTGACACATTTTTCTTCTTGGGCTAAGCCTACCTGTGGAGAGCACACTTTCTGGGACTCTGGGAATAGGAACACTACCAACCTGGTGATGTGGTGGAAAGCACCCAGGCTTTGGAATCAGTGGACCGGGAGTGGGATGCCTGCTCAGCCAGTGTGGCCTCAGACCAAATGAGTACACAACCCTGAGCCTCAGTTTTCCCCTCCAAAAAATGGGATAATAATGTGTGATTAAAGATAATGTGGGTCATTCTCTGTCTTCTACATTGAGAGAGCTCACGGATCAAGGGCTTGTTTCTTTCCTCCCTCTGTGTTTCCCTGTCTCTTTGTCAAGCAGCAGAGACTAGAACTCTGTTCAGGGAACAGAATGCTTCTTATTTTTTGCCTTTATACCTTTTCTCCTTTTGAGATAATTGTAGATTCACATGCAGTTGTAAGAAATAATACAGAGAGATCTCATGTATCTTCATCCAGTTTCCCCCAATGGTAGCATCTAGCATAATCATAGTACAATATCACAACCAGGAGACTGACATTGGTACAATCCATTGACCCTATTCAGATTTTGCCAGTTGGGTGTGTGTATTTAGTTCTATGCAGTTTTATCCCATGTGCAGATTTGTAGACCCTTCATGCTACCCTTTTACAGACAAAGCCCTTAGTTATTTTTAAGGTCTTCTGTTTCAGAAGGACTATTTACCCCATGGATCATTGAGGTTTCTTTCAAACACTCCAAGGTCTCCCCTGGAGACCCTTGGACTCGGGAAAGGCCCCTGTTCCAGCAGAGTCCTCTGAGTGGCAGGCCACTCATGTCTTTAGACAGGCACTAAACCCACCCATTCCTGTCTCTCCGTAGCACTGAAAAGGATCATCATTCTTGTTACCTGATTAGAAGGCTCCTGAGAGCTGGCTTTACCACCTGATTGGGGGAGTCAAGTCCCGCAGTCCAACCTGGGCTCACATTGATCAGCTCTACGCGCACATCACCTTTCTCTCCCTGAATGGGGGTCCTCTTTGAGGCTGCAAGTTCCAGTTCTGGGTCCTTTCATCCTTGTAAGACAATACAGTCCTTGGGTATTTGGGGTCATGCCGGAGGAGCAGCTGACAAGACCAGGGATCCAGAGCTCTCACCATATTCCTATCAGGTGGACTCCTGTTCACTGAGAATATACCCCATCAAAGGTGCCTCTACCTTCGTTTCCTGGAGATCTACTTCTCAGGTATGTGCTGGGGTCCTCTTGCAGCTTCAGTGGGACTGGTGATCTGATCCCTCTGAGTCTCAGTCTCCCCATCTGTAAAACTGCAACAATAAGCCCTGACAGGGCTCTCAATGGTGCTTAAGTGGGATCACCTCTGCAGTAGGCCCAGAGCCTTGGTGTTGAGTGCTCAGTGAGAAGGGTTGTTAGCTGCCATCCTATTTGTTGTGCTTCTCCTGCCCTCCCGAGTAGTCACCACCCAGCGTATCACTCCCCTGAGGCTGGATTTGTCACGCTCATCATTCCGTATGTTTCTCTAGATTAATTGCCCTAAGAGTTGGGTCTCCTCCTCCCAAGGGTGGGAGGAGAAACCAAAACAGGTGGTGTGTAATCAGGGACTTAAAATTACTCAAGGATCCCCTGGCTGCCTCCCCTGTTTCCCAGGCCATCTAAGCCATTTCCAATTTTACAGGATTAACTCGCTTGTTCAGACTCCCAAAGAAACCCAAGGTCTTTCCCTCTGTCTCTTTCAGGGCCCAGGACAGAATAACTCAGGGTTTCCCCGGGGAGAGTGGAAAGGCTGAATAGTGGAAGGCAGGGCTCAGATCTCACTTCTTTCCTTCCTAGCCACTCGCCACCCCCTGGCCCTGCCGCTGCGCCATGAAACCCGGCACCGTGGGGTGTCCCTGGGGTAGCTGTGGACCCGACTGGCCCATCTCTCTTTACAGGGAGGCAGGATTTGGCTAATAAGAACCAGCTGTGTTGTTGGTGGGTTTTACTTGGCCCCTCCCCTGCCCTTGCTCTGATAGCTGTGAGAAACTGATGACAACCTGTTTGACCTCTGACCTCCGAACTTGACCCACTGCTAATACCTCCAGCTGCTGATTGCCAGCCGAGCCCTTTGTCCCGGGCTGTTTGGGAGCCAAGACAGACAAATGATTTCTATTTGTCCTCTGGTGCCACGAATGGGGCTGATCGATAGGAACTGCGGATGGTGTCAGGGATTTGTCACCATGGCTTATGAATGACAAAAACACGCCTGGACCCCCCCCCACCCCCCCGCACCTTTCCCCCTTCCCCAAAGAAACACCTTTTGGGGGAAAAAGACTGAAAGCCAGAGAAGGCATATTGATTTTTTTTTTTTTTTTTTTTTTGCTTTCTTAAATAGCAGCTCGAGCCACAGAAGAGAGAAAGGCAACACTTTTCCTGCTAAAATGCAGCAAAAAGCTTCCCAGGGAATGAGGCTGGTGATTAGAGCGGCTGTTGTGTTTAAGTACCACAGCCTGCTGCACACCACCACTGCTCAAGGCTGCGCCGATTCCTCCCTCTCCACGTCCCTTACCCAAAAGAGGCTCCAAAGGAGAAGACACTTTGCTTACTCTCTTCTTCACCTGCCTCCAGCTCGTCCCTTTCCCTCTTACTCTCTCATTTTTTTCCAGGTTGGTCATGGGTTGGGCACCCCGGTATATGAGACTGAGCTGGGACCAGCCTTGCTCCATTTAGAGGTTATCAGCAGTCCTTGAACTTGAACCCTTCCTTATTTGGAAAAGAGACGGCAAGGGGTGGGGAGCAGTAGTAACGATGGAGGACACATAACTTCGGAAAGACCCTCTTTGGTCCTCTGTGCAGGGGTGGGGCAGGTTTCAGGGGAGTCAGGGGAGGCAGCCCAGCCCTCTGGAGAGCCAGAAGGCCCCATCGCCTTCTGGTGGGGAAGTGGGGGCACCTCCTACCCCTCCCTTCAATGTCTGACCATTTACTGTGAGTCTGCTCCGGGTGGGTGCTGACCACAGGGTGAGCGAGAGCTGCCTGCTTATCCTCGGGAAGTTGGCCCCATAGTACAGACAAGCAAACCATTACAGTGTGGCGAGATGAATGCTGGGGCAGTGGAAAGGGAGCAGGAAACCTGTCCCCACTGGCATGGGTGGGGATGGGACCAGGGTGGTCGGGGGCTACCTAGAGGAGGGGACATCCTTGTTGATCTTGGACAGATGAGTGGCAGGAGAAAGTGGGCCACCGCATTCCACTTGTGAAGACCAAGGACCTCAGAGCTGCTGGGGTAGAATCTTCAGGCAATGCCCTGGCCTGGGCGCCTCCAGTGTGAGTGGCTACTGCATTGACTCAGAGACTCCGTGTTCTCATCTGTGAAGTGGACAGGGCACTGGAGCCTGCCTCAGAGGCTTACCAAGAGGGGGAAATGGGATAATCCATGTCAAGTGTTTACACCGTCTGGCAGTACGTGATGATTGTTCTTGTCTTTATTGTTTTCACCTTTTGTGATTTGAAGACTTGCCTCCAGTCTGGGTATTCCTTAGTCAGGTGGATTGAACGAGGGTAGATACAAACAACCCCTGCTTCCCACACACCCTACCTAGAACCAGGATCTGGGTATAGCGGGGAAACTGTATGGGTGCAGCTCGGGCAGGACGAGGTCTCAAGGTCAGAGCGTGACTCTGGAGGACACCAGAATGCCTTCTCTCCCCCAACCCAGGATCTGGGTATAGGCAGCAAGGAAGGCCTGCTCTTTGGTGAGGCTTGGACAGACTAGCTACAAGGATGCAAGGCGACTTAGGCTCTCACTACTGATCACTTAAACTATTGCAATGGCTGCTTACCTGGTCTCAGGCCTCTCTCGTCTGTTAGCCACACCTTCATCAGAGCTACCATCCCATCTCAAAATCTGATCATGACACTTGTCTGTTTAAATCTCTCCAGTGTCTCCCATTATCTTCAGGATAAATCTAAAACTCCTTATCCTGGCATTCAAGGCCCTCCCAGCTTAGGTTCCAACCGGTCATCTAAGTCTCCCCTGAAGCCCCCATATCATGCTCCCTATTTTGCCGTCACTTGCTTTGTGTCATGTGAACCATACGTCATATGATCTCGCTACCAGGCTCAAGCTGGTCTCTCTGCCTGGAATGCCCCCTTCATCTCCATTTTGGTAAGAGTTTCCCCCTTTTTCTCCACCTCCTCCCACAGCACGTTGTACTTCCATCCTAGCACGCAGAGCCCTTTATCAGAATGACTCTGCCTGCCTCTGTCTCCTACCTGGACTGAGGAATCCTGGGGGCCAGGAACCATGCTGTACCAGAACCCTCCCACCAGTTAACCGTACATTGGATGGGATAGCTGGAAGGTGCATGAAGCTCAGAGAACACTGAGGAATTAGCGAGGGATGGTGGGATGGGAGTGTGGGTGTTGCACTCCGACAAACAAAAGATCATGGAAGGCAAAGGATGTTCGTCTTCCGATCGATCAAAATGGGAGGTTATTAAAGTCATGGTAGCCGCCACTGGTGACTCACAAATGGCTGTTTAATTTTTTAAACACTGAAAATGTGACAAACTCATTGTAGAAAATTCAACCATATGAAAAAGTATTAAAAAGAGGGAGTACTATTCCTGTAAAATCCCTTTATATTGATTAGGACCATTTCTTCTACAAGAGATAGAAAACCAGCTCAAACTGGATTAAGCATAAGGGGATTATTGGCTCCTGGGACTGAGAAGCCAGGGGTGGGGCTGGCTTCACATAATGCCCTCTGGACCTGGTCTCTCTCCCTTTCATATTCATATTCATATTCCCTCTCTCGGTGTCTCTGTGTCTCTCTCTCTCTTTCTGGCTCTCACACATCCCTTGGCTCTCGTCCAAGGTGGCTTCCTGCACAGGCTTCCTTTTTGTGGTTCCAAGGTGGCTCTGGCTATTCCAAATCTCACATCTCTCAACTTTGAGTCCAGCAGGAAAGAAAGGCTGTCTGTGGCCGACTGCCCTTTCCACAAGAGCCCACACTATCTCCCATCTCACCTGCTCTTCTGCAATGTGACCTTGCACTTCCCATCAGCTAGAGGTGGAACCTAGTTCCCCTCCCCTTGGATATGAGCTGGCTTTAGTAACCAATAGAATGTGACGGAAGTGATGTCGGCATGATTTCCGAGGCTGAGACCGAAGCAGCTTTGCAGCTTTTACCTTCATCTCTTGAAGTATTCTTCAAATTCTCCCCTCCCCTTATAACCCAGCTGCCATGCTATCAGAAGCCCAAGCCACGTGCAGCCCATGAGTAGGTTGCTCCTGTTGACAGCTCCAGCTAAGCCCAGCCTTCAAGTCATCCCGGGTGTCAGATGTGTGAGTGTAGAACTCTCCAGACGATTCCAGCCTCCAGCCATTCTGGCCATCTACAACTTCCCCGCTGAGGCCCCGGACTTCATGGATCAGAGATAAGCCATTTCAGTTGTGCACTCTCCAAATTCCTAAATGGTTGTTGTTTTACACCAGTAATTTTCGGCGAGCTCTGTTATGTAACACAGTCTTTCTCAGGAGCTCCAGAACAATCCAGACTGGTTCGGGTCTCCATGATCAATCCCCTTGAGCCTATACAAGGGGCACAGCTGGTCATTCTGACCCTGGGGTGAGTCAACTCCACCAGAATGAGAAGGCGGGGCAATGGCAAGCCCAGAGGGCCATGTGGCACTGGTTACCCGAAGAAGGCACAACCCACAGAACCCACTATTCCTACCACCCAGAAACAGGGGACCATCCTTCCAGACAACCTCCTGGGCCTATCTACACACCTAGGTATAAAATTCAATATAGATAAAGCATACTCTACATATTTTGTAACTTTTTAAAATTTAAAGGATCATGGGGCTCTTCTGATGTCAGTGGACACACATGTGCATCATTTTTTTTTAATTGAAGTATAGTTGATTTACGATGTTGTTCCAATCTCTGCTGTACAGCAAAGTGACTCAGTTTTACTCATATACACATCCTTTCTTAAATATTCTTTTCCATTATGGTTTATCCCAGGCGATTGGATATAGTTCCCTGCGCTATACAGTAGGACCTTGTCATTTATCCATTCTAAATGTAATAGTTTGCATCTACTAACCCCAAGCTCCCAGTCCATCCCTCTCCCTCTCTCCCTCCCCGATGGCAACCACAAGTCTGATCTCTATGTCTGTGAGTCTGTTTCTGTCTTGTAGATAGGTTCGTTTGTGCCATCTTTTAGATTCCACATATAAGTGATATCATATGGTATTTGTCTTTCTCTTTCTGACTTATTTCAGATGTGCATCATTTTTAATGGCTGCATAATATTCCACGACATGAATGAACTATAATTGATTTAACCAGTTGTCTATTGATGGATCATGATGTCACTTCCTTTTTTGGGGGGCGTCATTATAAATAGTGCTGAGATAAACATCACTGCACATACATCCTTGGGCACACCTTCCTATGTTTCCTTAGGATAAATTCCAAGAAGTCGAATTGCAGATTCTAATGTTTCACGCTTGTCAAGGTTTCTAAATTGCCCTCCAGAAATGTACCTCTTTACGTTCCTGTTGTCCCATCACCAGGGCACGAAGGTGGCCATTTCTCCACACCCTCATTGGAATATCTGCCCATTGGAAAAGCAAAAAAATGATTCCTCATCGCTGCTTTAATTTGAATTTCTTTGATTACCAGTGAGGTCAGGCACTTTCTCATATGCATATTGATGATTCCTACTCCTTCTTTTATAATTGTGCTCGTTCAAGTCCTTTGACCAATTTTTTTATTGCAATGTTCATATATAATTATTGATTTATAAAACCTTTTTGTAGATTACAGTGTTAACCCCTTGTTGGTCCTATCTCTGCAAACATTTGTTGCTTGTCCTTTAAGTTTGTATAGGGTGGCTGCTCTTAAACTAGGTAAGCCAATCCCCCAAACAAGGCCAAGTAAAGCCTTCAAACGCAGCTGGCACCTGGTAAGAGAGTTCACTTGAACCACTTTTGTCAGAGGGGATCAGCTGCTTAAAGAAGAATCCAGGGCTGGGGAACTGGAAGGGCCAGCCGAATTGACCATCCTAGAAAGAGGCTCAACGGCATTCACTAGAAGGCGGGCAGGAGATGTCCCAGGAATCCCAATGCTGAAGTAGCAGATGAAGGTCAGACTAGGGAGGAGTGAGGAAACCAGGAGGCCACCGACTCTGCCCTTCTCCGTGGCAGCCCCATACAAATGCTGCTTCTGCAGGAGGCTGCATCCCAGGGCAGGATACCTATCTCTGGTTGGTTCCTGCTCCAGGGGCCAGGTAGGACCATGCGCCACCTTGGGGGCAGTGTCAAAGGTAGGAGGCCCTTGGAGTCCGCCAGGTTTGGAGAGGCATTTATAAGCAACCAGAGAAGTATGGTGATTTAGCCCAGGGAGGTCTCTGAGGGAGTGCTGCCAAAGAAACAGGACTAAGTGCTCAGTCTGAAGGGCAAGCAAAAGCCTGTAGTGGACTCTGCCCAAACCCTCGTTGCTGCTATGAGTGTTAGCTGCTAATGGCTCTGAGCTGCCCCCACCGCTGGAGGATCACCCTTGGTGAATGGGAGCTGCCTCCCGAGAGGACATGCACCTGAGTAGCCCTTAACCACTGAGTGATTTTGGCATGGGGAGAGGAGGGGAGCGCAAGAGGCTGGCTTCCCTGCCTTGAGAAGGGACAACCTCGGGAGCGGTGGATACTCCAGAGCTCCCTGGGGGGGTCAGGCTGAAGCTGAGACTGCATCCTTGCTTAGCTCTTTCCCTTGCCTAATTCTGCTTCTCTCACACCCTTTCTCCTGAGACCACATCCCCAAGAATCTTGTGTACCCAAATCCTTGTCTCAGGCTCTGCTTCCAGGCCAGGGACCCTGACCTAAGACAGAGCCTGAGCTGCAAGTTCAGGAGTGAAATGGGATGAGACGAAAGGAGAGGGGCAGAGAGGAGAATTCAGAACCAAGGCTGGGCTGTCTGAATGGGCGCTGCAGTTCTCGTTGCCGGGGGAGATGGTATGGGGGACACTGCTGGTGACTGCCCAGCACTTGCTGCCCCTTCTCAGGACCAAATCCCGAATTCCCTTTGGGACACTACTCCTTCCCCATCCCCAGGGGGTTTGAGTGGATTGTACCACACATAACTCCAGGGATGGGCTCTGGATTAATTCAACCTTTGTGTCCCCCACCCTCACCTCCAGCCACAGGGATTGATTCCAGGGTGTGCCTATAAACCAATCAGAGCCAATGAAAGCTGGGGCTTCTGGTAAAGGAAAGTGCCTTCCTTTCCATTGTAGTGAGTTGGTATCTATCCTAGTGCAGCACAGCTATTTTTGCCACCTTATGGAGCTGAAGAATGGAGACAACCAGGGGCAACCAAATTGCGAGATGATCTCTGGTGATGTCATTTGGGCCCTGAATCAGACTATACCTGAAGCCAGAGCTACACCTGAACTACTCCATTATGAGAACAAATAATTCCCTTCATTTTCTGACGCCTGTTTGAGGAGGGTTTTCTCTCACTTGCAACCAAGAGTCTTCACAGACATGCATGCTGTGTGTTGCAAGGTTAGCACACCCAGCAAGCCCTCACAGTTAAAGCCAAAAGAGTACCCCCTAATCTACTTTCCTTCACTTCTATTCTAGGCAGCCTGCTCCCTCCTGGGGTCTGCCATGTTTACCAGGGGATTTTGGCCACAGTGAGGCCAGTCCAGGGCAAGCCCATCTCTGTTTTTATCATTCAGCTTCAGTGGCCAGTTCCTTCCACTGTGGTCTTCAGATTCTCTCTGCCTCCCCCCAGGGAATTCATCATCTTTCTTTCCCCCCTCTCTGGGATAGATCAAAGGGAGTCCGTCCTAGGCAAGGAGAAGCAAGGCCCCTTCAAAGCAAAGGCCACATTACTTAGGTGGTGAGGGAGCTTCCTTCCTTAGGTGGTGAGGTTGGAGTGTTTCCTCCCAGGGCTGGGACCCGGGAGGCAAGGAGTATGGGGGAAAGACTATGGACTTCGGAGCTAGGTAAACTTGAGCTCCAGCCCAGGCATTTCCCAGTGGTGCAGCCTGTTGTATGCTCTCCAAGTGTCAAGTTCTCCGTCTGTAAAGTGTGAATAAGCACATCATCCTCACAGGGGCCCTAGGGCATGGAGCAGATAAAGCCACTGACTGGGGTCCAGGATGAGCCTCCGTAAGGTGCACTGAGGTTGATGGGGGGATCCCTTGACCTGACTGAGGCAAGGATAAGGTCGGCTCCTGCTGGGATGCCAGGAATTTGGCCAAGGGGCAGGCAGACTGGGGCCCTGTGCACCTCCTTCCCCAGCCAGCCCAGGGCCTGGGGCTGTATCCGCAGGGCATGTATCCGCAGGGGGGACTTAAAAGCCCCCCCAAAGGGATAGGAAAGCAGCCTAGGCAGGACCAGGCTGAGTCCTCTCCCCACTCCACACCTAGAGGGAAAGGTCAAAGTGACCAGGGCCTCGGACAGAAGGTGGACAGGACAGGCTCCCCAGGCAATTTCTGCTGCCTGGAGTTGGGTGGGGGGACTTTCAGGCAGGTCTACTTCTCAAATACATTAGACAAGGCCCTGAGAGGAAGGTCCTGGGGGAGCTCCAGTGGGGGGAGACTAGCGTTTACTGAGCACCTACTAAGCCCCATCTTAACTAATGCTCATAGCAATCTGGGGAATAGGGATTATTTTCCCCATTTTGCATATGGGGAAACTGAGTTCCTTTGCCCTTAAGTAGCTTGCTCGAGGCCAGCTGAGGGGGTGCCAGAGCCAGGATTCCAGCACAGGTGGGTTAGCTTCCAAAGAGCCCCTGCTTTCTATCACTCAGCTGGGGCCTGGGTAAGAGGTACAATGGCGCCCTTGTGATGGCCCCTGGAATAGGCACCTTGCCTGTACTTTTCTGCCTCTTGGGATCCAGGCCTGATGTGACATCTGCAATTGGCCTGGAGTCAACAGGCTGAGCCCAGGAGGCAGTCCTGGCTCAGCTGCTGAAGGAGAAAAGAAGAGAGAGATTCAGGAAAGTTCCCCAGTCCCTGAGACCACATCTTGACCTCAGTACCAGATCCACTGCTCCCTGGAGGGGTAGGCCTTGGAGAGGGACTGTGAAGGGTGCTGAGCCTTGTGGAGCGGCAAAGGGGGTGCCTCCTTCCAGGGACCACTTCACAGGGATCTCTCTCTGGATTCCTGAGTCAGTAGGGTTGAACAGAAAGAAAGGCTACGGCTTCCCTGGAGGCGCAGTGGTTGAGAGTCCGCCTGCCGATGCAGGGGACACGGGTTCGTGCCCCGGTCCGGGAAGATCCCACATGCCGCGGAGCGGCTGGGCCCGTGAGCCATGGCCGCTGAGCCTGCGCATCCGGAGCCTGTGCTCCGCAACGGGAGAGGCCACAGCAGTGAGAGGCCCGCGTACCACAAAATAAAAAAAATAAAAATAAAAATAAAAGAAAGAAAGGCTAGAGCACGGAGTTACACAGATCTGGGTTCAAGTTCAGCTCCACCATTTCCTACCTGTGTGTCCACAAGTCCATCACTTAATCTCTGAACCTCAGATCCTTCATATGAAAAATGGGAGCACTGCCTACCTCCCAGCATCCTTGCCAGGACTAAATGAAGAAAAGCATGTGGAAATCTTAGCACCCTGACTGGCACATAGTAGGTGCTCAATAAATTGTAATTCTTACTCTCCATTTGAAATTCTCATTTGAAAATAAAATCTCGGGACTTCCCTGGTGGCACAGTGGTTAGAATCTGCCTGCCAATGCAGGGGACACGGGGTCAAGCCCTGGTCCGGGAAGATCCCACATGCTATGGAGCAAATAAGCCTGCAAGCCACAACGACTGAGCCCGCATGCCACACTACTGAAGCTCACGTGCCTAGAGCCCATGCTCGGCAACAGCAGAAGCCACCATAATGAGAAGCCCGCACCGCATGCACCGCAATGAAGAGTAGTAGCCCCTGCTCACCACGACTAGAGAAAGCCCGCACGCAGCAATGAAGACCCAATGCAGCCAAAAATAAATAAATAAATATTTTTTGAAAAAGAAAATCTGGGTTTCCCTGGTGGCGCAGTGGTTGAGAGTCCGCCTGCCGATGCAGGGGACGTGGGCTCGTGCCCCGGTCCGGGAGGATCCCACGTGCCGCGGAG
>NC_041227.1:100487078-100524129 GCF_002837175.3 Physeter macrocephalus | reverse complement strand
CTCCGCAACGGGAGAGGCCACAGCAGTGAGAGGCCCGCGTACCGCAAAAAAAAAAAAAAGAAAAGAAAAAAAGAAAATCTTGTCAAGCCCATTGACAGGACTAAATTATTAATAATACCTAACATCTAGTGAATACTATGTACCAGGTATTGTCCTGAATGTTTTACATCTGTTACCTCACGTAATCCTCAAAGGATCCCATGAAGCAGATACTCTTACCCCCATTTGACAGTAGGGAAACTGAGGCACGGGTGTGCAGCAGCTTGCTTAAGTCATACAGCTAATGAGTGGCAGGGGCAGAATTTGAATCCAGGCACAGCTTGGCTCTGGAGCCTGCACGGTGAGCCCTCCCCTCTCCTGCCCCCTGCCCACCCCTCTATAGGCTACTAAGCCCCTACCATGAGTAACTGCTGTGCCGGGGCCAGAGGGGACTAAATGAGATACATCTTGAGGAGCTCATGGTCCAGGTCAGGAGATAAAATGCACAGAAACACAAGTAAAAAGGTGGGAAATGTCGCAAGAGAAAAACTGAGTTGCAAGTTGAAAACAGGGAAAGGTCAATGTCAGAGCCTGAGGGGGAGGTCATTCCAGGTAAAGGGGAGAGCAAGGACAAAGGTGGGGGGAGCTACTGTGAGGGCACAGGGTGCCTAAAGGGAGTTCTGTACCCAAGTGTAGAAGGGTAAGTTGGGGCCAAATGCTGAGAACCTGCTTGGGAGTTGGGCTCTGCACCTGGGGGAGAGGGGCTTGAAGGATTCTCTGGAGAGAAGTGCCATGAGCAGGTTTGACCTGTATAAACCCAGCTCTGCCAGCGGCAAGGAGGAAGCTTGGGAATGGATGGGGCTGGGGACCGGGGACCAGTTAGGAGATAGTTGTAATGGTCAGAATGAATGCTGATGAGGGTTCGAACCAAGGTGGGGATAGTGGGATGAGATACCCCATGTCCCATCTCCCTGGGGGTGGGAGGAGTGGACCGCAGCTGGTGCCTCCTAACTCAGTCACCCTCATTCCCTGGATGATCAGCCTGGCTTTGGCCACCTGTTCCCACCACCCAGAGATGTGGGCTGCAGGGATCATTAACCCAAGCCATGAACTCATTCTTCCTCCCAACACATCTGGCCGGATAGAGGCCCCTCCTCCACCTCCACTCCAGGAAAGGAAGACACGGCTCCAGCCCAACTGAGCATTTCCCTCCCTGCAAGAATGCCAGAGACACACACCTGCCACTGTCATTACACCATCCTGCCCACTCGTACCACGCACAGGTACCTGAATCACATGGCATCACAGAAGGAGCACTGGACTGGGAGTCAAGAGGCCTGGGTGCAGGTCCAACTCTGCTGCTCATGAGCTCTGTGGCTCTCAGCAACCCACTTATGCTCTCTGAGCCTCGACTTTCTCATCCTTGAAATGGGGATAAAATGTCTGCCTGCCTTCCAGGATTGCTTTGTGGAAGGAGAGTGTCTATGAATATCTTCTGTAAACTTTTGAAGCACTGCTTAAATGTTGAATTTCATGTACATTTTCATTCATCCCCGCAGTCTCTGTTGAGCTCTGACTCTCCACCAGATGCCAGGGAGTGAACACACCTTTGCACTTCCATATTCATGACCTTATTCCAGCCTTCACTCACCCTGTCGTGGGGAAGAACTTTGCTTGAAACACAACTGATGTTCCCATCCTACGTAGGACAAATGAAAAGGGCTTAAAGTAAAGGAGGAAAGATCTTATTAGGACTAACTTCCCAATACAGGAGGTTGGTTGCTTCCTGGAAATCTTTGCAGAAGAAGAGAATCAATTAAGTACTTTGCCCAGAATAGACACCAAATAAATTGCTGAGTGGAACAGACTCAGTCATATTTGCCAGGAGACAGGAGAATGGGTCAGATAGGTTCTTAAGGCTCCTCCTCCATCTGACTTTCTAGGAACCATACATAAATACACATTTGCATGTACAGTACACGGGTGAGAGTCTAGGGCTGACACTCAGTAGATGTGATGCAAACCAGCTGTGTGACTTTGGAAAGATCCCTGCCCTCTCTGAGCCCCTACTTCCTCCTCTGAATGAGAAATGTAATGAACCCCTCAGTGTCCACACTTAACATTCCACAAGTGATTGTTCAATAAATGAATGAATGAATGGCACACCGTAAGGTGTACAATTCATGTTAGCTCTTACTTCCTCTTCGGGCCTGATTATGCCCACCTGTCAAATGTGGTCATTGGGCTGCCTGTCTCCAGTTCCCTGTCAGCCCTGGCTTCTGTGATCTGCCTCTGTGCCCAAGGCCCAGGCTGGGAGGAGGGAAGCTTGGGGATTTGGGGTCTGCATCTTCACACCCAGCAGCTCAGGCTGCCCTCTCGTTTCAGGGCATGGGCAGCAGGTATGTGCTGCTGTTCCCACGGGGCCGCCCGGTTTAGCCTGAGGCTCCTTTTGCTGGGAGAGTAGCCTGAGCTGCAGCCCTGTGCTGACCTGCTCTTAACCCCCAGGAAAGTTACACAAACTCCTCCACGCTCCGCTGAGAGCTGGGTCATGCAAGGTGGGGGCAGGAACAATACCTCCCCTTGTGTCCTAGGCCTATTCCACATCAGCACACATTGGGGAGGGACACAGGAGGCAAGTGGGAGGGGGCAGCCCAGCTCTGGTTTCAACCATGCCTGGAAATTGGATCTTCCTCCCTGGCCAGAGCTCCCTGGGTCATGAAGGGGTGCTGGAACCCAGGTCTCAGCAGGAGCCTACTTTCTCCTCCCCATGTCTCCCACCAAAATCAGCCCTGTCCCTCCATTGCATAGCAGGTCTACAGGACTCCCTATCACTGCATCTCCCTTCAGCAAATGGACCTCAGTTCTGTGTTGTACCTACATGGAGATGGTGGGGAAGAAAGGGTATACTCTGGGAATCAGGAAGTCTGGGTATGGTTCTGCTATTGCCAAGTAAGACACCAAGGTTTGGAAGGGCTGTGAAAGAAAGATATGGAGCCAAACTACCTGATTCAAATCTCAGCCTGCCATTTTCCAGCTGGTCGCCTCAGACCAGGTACCTACCACTCTGACACTCTGTTTCCTCATGTGCTCTAAGGGCACCTTCCTCTCTGAGTCATTATGAAGGATAAATAAGTTCTTATGCACAATGCACTTAGAGCAGGGATCAAGAAATTCCAGCTCTACGGCTTGCTCTCATATGGGCTTAGTGGGAAGTAGAGGCATGTGTAGTCCTCCCTTAACTTTCCAGGGAAGAGCAAATTGTTTAAATTGTCTATAACAGAATAGAACTACTTAAAGTACATGAAACTAGCTGTCAAAATTGTGAAACATAATCACAGTTTTGATTGCTCTCTGACAGTGTAAAAATTGCAAATTTTTCATCAGGCAAGAACAGAAAAACAAAGACGAAGTACAGTCCACCCCATCACCCCTCCTATTCGTGTTCTGCATGCCCATCTGAATTAGTTTACTCATGTTGACACGTGCACAGCTTTGCATCACTTGAAACATACATTTCTTATTCTTCTTCAGTCATTTTATATTTAGGCTATTGTTGGTAGTGGTTGATTTCTTTCCAGGTTGACACGTGCACAGCTTTGCATCACTTGAAACATACATTTCTTATTCTTTTTCAGTCATTTTATGTTTAGGCTATCGTTGGTAGTGGTTGGTTTCTTTCCAGGTAACTGCAGTTGTTTGAAAAAACGTCAAAACAAAAGTCTCTCTGCTTCTCCCTGACAATCTGTCACAGCTGTGCCTCGCTATAGCTTCTATTCCTAAACCCTTCTATTTCAGTGACCTCCTTTCTGCCCCGTGATCCCCCTTTTCTCTTCCTTGGTTCAGAATTCCTAGAAGAGAATGAACCGTAATCATCGATGTCCCAGAATGGAAGAAATAATCGAGACTTGTACGAGTAAGAGGCATTTCAGGACCACGGACAGCAACACGCGTGCCCTCGCCCGCTGGGTCCCGCTTTCCACCAACTCTCAAATATTTTGGTTTAGCTAAGACTATACCTCCCAGAGAGTCAAAAGGGAGACTCTGTAAAAGCGGGAAGCCATGGTGGCTGAGAGGGCTGCAGGTGGACGAGACCATCTCTAAGACCTCTTACACCTCTCTGACCCTAGGATTCTTTCTTTGGCTTCATGGCTGACTTCCCTTCTCCTACTCTCTCCCCCTCCCTTCCCTCTTTCTCTCTCTCTCTCTCCCTTTCTCCCTTTCTTTCTTTCCCTTCCTTCTTTTCCTTCCTTCCTTCTTGCCTTTCTTCCTTCCTTCCTTCCTTCCTTCCTTCCTTCCTTCCGGCCAATGTCTCAGGCATTTGCATTTGGAGCCCTTAAGAACTTAGTGGTGACGAGCACAGACTATGGGGCAAAAGAGATCTCGGTTTGAGTTCCAACTCCTCCATGTAGCTTCTTTCTTCCTTCCTTCCTTCCTTCCTTTCTTTCTTTCTTTCTTTCTTCTTTCTATTCTTTCCCTTCCTTCTTTTCCTTCCTTCCTTTCTCTCTCTCTCTCTCTCTTTCTTTCTTTCTTTCTTTTTTGGCCACACCAAGGCTTGCAGGGTCTCAGTTCATGACCAGGGGTTGAACCCAGACCGTGACAGTGAAAGCCCAGAATCCTAACCACCAGGCCACAAGGGAACTACCTCTTTTTCTTTCTCTTTCCTTTTTTTAAATAGGAATCTTCCATTCATTTTAACGGACTTATAGCCATCACCCAGGGAGAGGGGCCAAAGGACTGAGCTCCCCATGACAGAGCAGTGAGCTGGCCCTCAGAGACCCTCAGAACTCAGCACTGAGGAGCCACCTGATGTGCTCTTTGCCCTTAGTCACCCAGAGACATCGTGTTGGTCCTGGAAGAAGGCTGAGCTGCTGTAACAAAGAGTCCACTGCTCTCATGTAACAGGGTAGGTAGGAGGGCTGCACTGCTCCACACAGCCAGACAAGAACCTGCTGCTTCCGCAAGTTTCTCTCCAACAGCCCTTGGTGCTGCCCTTGTCTGCATGGTCATGCTGGGTCACAGGCATGTCCATGTAATGTCTCCAGGAAGGAGAGACATGGGGAGAGCACATGAGTAGTGTTTTAAGGGCCAGGCCTAGAAGTCGCAGCACATCGCTTCAGCTCCCATTCCATTAGTGGGGAAGTTGTCATTTGATGACACCAAGCTACAAGGGGGTGGGGGAATTTGGTCCCTAGCTGGTCAACCACGTGCCAAGCCACACCTTCACTGCTTTGGAAGAAGAGGAGAATGGACTTTGGTTCAATAACATTATCCTCTATTTAATGGAGAAAGTAGAGATGTGGAAATGGAAAGTTTTGCTCAGAGAAAGGGAAAAGAATTTATTGAGTCAGACGCTATGCTAAGTGCTTTCCTGTACATTTAAAAGGCTCTGGGTTCTCATGTCCCCAAATGTCCGATTCAGTTAGCTTCCCAATCTTTTCTTGTACCGTTTTCCCCACCTGAAATGCACTGTATCTTGGATAAGTTGCTCCCACCTTTCCTTCAAGCTGAAGAACCACCTGTTTGATCATAGAATTTTAGAGCCAGAAGGAACCTCAAAATTCATTTAGGTCAATACCTCATTTTATAAGTGAGGAAACTGAGGCCCAGAGATGGAAAGTCATTTGCCCAAGGTTACACAGCAAGTTATCCACAAAACTGCATAGTTCATATCTAAGGCTCAGGACTCCAAGTCCACTTCCAGCGCTAAGAAACTCACATCTGTCCCCACAGGCCTCTGCTCTGCCTCTCATCTTGTGGCTTTGGACACATCTCGCAGCCTCTCTAATCTCCAGATTCTTAAACTGTGGAATGAAGTTGGGTCAGATTATCCCTGAGGTTCTATTAGGACACAGACCCAGTCATTCAGTGGCAGGTCCTCCTCAGACTTTCAGATCCTGGTCCCTCTCAGTGGTGCTGAGACACCCCATCCCACCCCGCACTGCCTGCCTCCTCAGATAAAACTGCACCAACCCCTCCCCACCTCCTCCTATGGAGGAATTCACAGTAGAATCAACAGAAAGGCTCATTTCTTCCCACCTCCCTGGGCACCAGGCCTGGGGCTGAGCGCTTGACATGCTGTATCTCATTTCATCATTAAAACTCCCTGGTAAGTGAGTATTATGTCCCCCAGTTTTTATATGAAGAAACTGAGGCTCTGAGAAATTAATGGCTTTGATCCTGGGGTCCCCGAGGTGGAGAGAGAAGATCAGTGGGGGAAGTTACAGGGAGATTTTAGCTCGATACAATAAAGAGCCTCCTACTAGAGCCGCCTCTGGAGAGATGGGTCGTCTTGGAAGGGAGGGGTTTCCTGTTCACTGGAAGTGTGCACACACAGGGTGAAAGATCAAAGGACTTTAGAGGCAGGGGCCAAGGGGTAGACTGTGTCAGTGATTCCCAAAGATTATTTAGGAGATACCTTGGCCAGCATCAAATAACATCTGGTACACAGAGAAAAAGGTTACTCCTTCAATTATTTTTCACACTTTCTGATTTTGACCAGGAGAAGGTCTTGGTGTGGTGCTAGTACAGCTTGCACTTCTCTACCACGTGTTTGTTCCCTTTTTAACAGCAGAGATTAAGCCTCAGGCTCAGAGCTCTGGAGCAGGTGACAGGACTCGCTAGAATGGAATAACATGGGATTTTCTCTTTTATTTTCTTATGGTTACCTTCTTTCATGGCAAACGATTCCGGTTTCCCCATTACTGCTGTGATACGAAGGTTCCTTTTTTAAATGAAAGTATTTTAAGAAAATGAAAAGACAAGCCACACACTGGGAGAAGATATTTGCAAAACACATATTTGATGAAAGACTTGTAACCAGAATATACACAGACGTCTAAAACTCAACAGTAAGAAAACAAACAACTCCAAAAGTGGGCCAAAGAGTGAACGGTCATCTCACCAGAGAAGATATACGGATGGCAAATAAGCATGTGAAAGATGTTCCACATCATATGTTATTAGGGGATTGCAAGTTAAAATAACAATGAAATGCCATTAACTACCTATTAGAAAGGCTGACTTCCAAGATACCAATAACACTGAATGTGGAGCAACAGGAAGTCTCATTCATTGCTGGTGAGAATGAAAAATGGTACAGTCACTTTGGAATACAGTTGGAAGTTTCTCACAAAACTAACCATATTCTTACCATACGACCTAGCGATCATACTCCTTGGTGTTAACCCAAGTGAGTTGGAAACTTAGGTCCACACGAAAAACTGTGCATGAATGTTTATAGCATCTTTACTGATAAAATTGCCCAAACTTGGAAGCAGATGCCTTTCAAAAGGTGACTGGGTAAACAAACTGTGGTACATCCATACAGCAGAATATTATTCCGTATTAAAAAGAAATGCACTATCAAGCCATGAAAAGACATGGAGCAAACTTAAATGCATATTACTAAGTGAAAGAGGCCAGTCTAAAGGGCTACATACTGCATGATTCCAACTCTATGAATTTTTTTGAAAGACTTCTTTGATGTGGACCATTTTTTAAAGTCTTTATTGAATTTGTTACAATATTGCTTCTGTTTTTTTATGTTTTGGTTTTTTGGCCGCGAGGCATGTGGGATCTTAGCTCCCTGACCAGGGATCAAATCCTTACCCCTTACACTGGAAGGCAACATTTTAACCACTGGACTGCCAGGGAAGGCCCTCTATGAAATTTTGGAAAAGGCAACACTATAGAGACAGTAAAAAGATCCGTGGTTGAGGGGAGGGAGGGATAAACAGGTGGAGCACAGAGAATTTTCAAGGCAGTGAAACTATTCTGTGTGATATCTAAAAGGCAAACACGTGAAATTATGCATTTGTCAGAACGCATAGAACTGTACAACACAAAGAGTGAACCCTAATAGAAACTGCGGACTTCTGTTAATAATAGCATATCAGTATTTGTTTATTAATTGTAACATGTACCACAGCAATGCAAGATGTTAATAATAGGGGAAACTGTGGGCAGAGGGGGTGGGGTTATATGGGAAATCTCTGTACTTTCTGCTCAATTTTTCTGAAAACCCTAAAGTTCTCTCAAATACAAAGTCTGTTAATTTAAAAATCAGTGAATGCATTTAAGAGGTCTGTCCATTAGGCAATTCTACTTCTAGAAACAGAGAAGTGTATACCCCAGCCTGTCCAAGACTCTTCAGAGCAGGACTGTTGGTAATATCTGAATGTCCACCAATAGAAGAGTGGGTAAAGTAGTCGTGGGATAGTCATACCTTGGAATACTATACAGCAACGAAAAAGAGCGAACTACCGTTACACGCAATGTGAACGAATCTCAGAGACATAATGTTGAGCGTAAGAAGCCAAATACCGAAGGGTCTAACCCCTGTGATTCCATTTTTATAAAGTTTGAAAAATGCAAAACTGATCCTTGGTGTTAGGAGTCAGGAGAGCAGGGGTGTTGAGACTGCAAAGGGGTCTGTGGGAATCTCTGGGGTTCTGGTTATGTTTTCTCATTCTGGGTGCTGGTTACACAGGTCTATGTGTCCTTCCTTCACGAAAAATTCATCTAGAAATTCCCATATACGTTGCGCACTTTTCTGTATGTACACTGTCAAATTTTATACAAATGTGGGTCCGTTAACAATACGGTATATAAACAGAACTAGAGGGTGAAACCCCATGACCCAGTATCTTCCCCCACCACCCCAGCCAGAGGTACGCGCAACAGAAACGTGTTCGTGTATCCACCAAACGGCATGTTAAGACTACGCACAGCAGTATGTTTTTAATAGTCCCAGAAAAAAAACTCAAATGTCTACCAACAGGATATTGGATGAGTAAACTCCGGTGTATTAATAGAATAAAATACTATACAGTGTGTGAAAAGGGCAACCTATGGCCTCACCCAACATGGCAAATGGAGCTCCCAGAAAAGATGCTGAGTGAAGCAAGCAAGGCAAAGAGAAGGGCCTAGTAGATGAGCCCACTTATATGAAGTTCAAAAACAGACAAAACTAGTCTATGGTTACTTTTGGAGAGTAGAGTACCAACTGGGAGAGGGCAAGAGGGAGCCTTCTGGGAGCTGGAGATGGTCCACACCGTGATGGGGGGAAGCGCATGCAAAAATCGATCAAGCCGAGTGCTTAAATATGTGCACTTTCAGCTTAAAGACACCAGGGAACTCGGACATGGCCAGCAGTGTGAAAGCAGAATGCAGATGAGTGACGTCTGGGAAACAGTGGCCGAGAAGTTCTTTGGGGGTTTCCTGAGAGCAGGACCCTCTAACTGTAGCACTACCCGCCCCTCCCCACCAAGGGCTCCAAGGCCTAAGGTCAGCGCGTGACCTGCCCCTTATCTGGCCTGGTGATCAGTGGAGACACCGGGTTTAGGGGGTCAGACGCCAGTTGCCCCCACTCTGTCCCCAGGGCCAGCTCTGAGCCCTGAAACCTGAGGCTCAGGATCACGAGGGCAGATTCCTGCCTGAGCCTTTACAAACAAACGCAAGGGCTGCGGGAGTACACACGCTGTACATCAACCCCAAGGCACGGTGGACCCTCTCCTGGGATGTCCTGGACCTCCCCCGCCTGCCCCCATCTTGGACCCAAGCACTATGGGGCATCTTCCCATGGGCTCAGCCTCTGTGTCATTTTCACCCACCTGGTCTTCACTAGCTTTTCTACAGGCTCGCTGTACGACGGATCACATCCCCTCCACCTCTGCGGAATGTGGGGACAGAGAAGATTCCGATAGAAGCACAGACCAGCCCTACCCAATGGTGGGCTCCCGTCTGCAACATCTCGTCAATCACCCAGCTTCTGCCTGAACATCTCCTGTAATGGGGAGCTCACCTCTGACCCCAGAAAGTGCTTCCTAGAAACAAGGTGCATCCAGTGTGTGCCTCTTTTTATAAAAAATTTAAATTATCTATGTAAACATATAAAAATATGTACATAAATATACGTATGCCTAATATGCATAGCTACGCTCTCTCTGGAAGGCTACACGATAAAACAAGCAATAATGGTTGCCTCCAAGAGGGCACCTGGGAGGTCGGGTGCAGGGGTAGGTGGAAGATTTACTCCCTATTCTCACCCATTCGTCCTTTTGAACTTGGTACTCTGGGCATGCATTACCTAGTAAAAGTGGTAGATTACTTTTGAAAAAACTGTTCTAGTTCTTATATTCCGTGGCTGGCACAGCTCGGGGTGAGGGCGGGGCCAGCCGTGCCCCACCCAGCTCAGATGCTGGGTGGAAGTTTAAGGCTTTGGAAGCAAAGGTCTGAGCCCGAATACCCCTCTGCCAGCACTCGTTGTGAGACCGGCAAATGGCTTAACTTCTCTGAACGAAGGTTTCTTGGCCTATAAAATGTTATAATAATGTCTGCCCCCCCTGGGTTACTGTGAGGATTGAGTAAGTTAATGCCTGGCTTAGCATAGGTGCCAGATAATGTTTGTTATTATTAATCTGCACATGTACCCCTTTCAATTTACAAAGTATTTTCCTATTTAATTCTCATGACAGTGTTGGGAGTGTTTAACCCCATTTTACAGATGAGCAATGGAGGCTCGGTGAGTTGCCCAAGGTTACATTCAGAAAGTTCACCGAGCCAAGAATCAGGCTTTCTGATGCCTCCGGTGCTCTTGCCTCCTCGCCAGGCTGCCTCTGGCTCTGGGATCTTTGTTAAGCATCTTAAATTATTCTCTGAGGACCTTGGACATGACCCTGGCCCTCTTTCCTTCCACTCTCACCTCCACTGCTCAAGAAGTGTCACTTTCTTAACTGAGTCCTTGTCCTGGAACTCGGGGCATTTTGAGATGTGGGGATGGGAGGGAGATGGGCAGGGCTATCTCCACAGCATAGCCCGGCCCAGCCCGGCCCAGCCCGGCCCAGCCCGGGCCCGACTCCACAGAAAGCTGGGGTCCCTGGGACTAGTTTGGGAGAGACCGGGAGGAAAGACCAGCAAACTTGATGGTCCCGGGGCTGCATGAAGATGTCACCACCAGGCCGGCACAGGGCAGGCAGCTGTAATTAAGACCTTGATTGGAGGCCAGTGTGGGCAGAGAAGGCAACTCCCAGGCCTCAGACCCAGCCCAGGCACTGGAGGGCAGTGATTCCTTCAGACTCCCTCAGGCCGTAAGCAATCGCAGGCTCACCATCCCACGGGGGTGTGTTTGTGGGCTTATCCCATTAAAGCCCATCTCGCCCCTGAGCTCCAGTGGGTTCAGCTCACATCCGTCATGCTTAACAGCACCTGGCACAGACAGAGCCTGGCACAAACTGGCACCCATTAAATATTTGTCGAGTGGATGAGTGGTACCCCATAGGCCATCCCATCCATCCCCCAGCCTCTGTGCACTGCTGCCTCCATCACGCACCCATTGCGTCCCTCCTGGTGCCAGGGAAGTTCTGCCTGAAGTCTACCCTCCAGCCTCCCTGCAGTAGCCTTGCCCCTGCCCCTGTGCGGTAAATGGAGCGTCAGGCTAGAGGCGTGGGTGATATTTATAAGGAGCCACAGCAGAGTTACTGCAGCCCCCTCAGCTCCCAACGTGGAGAAGAAAATCACCGCTGTAAATTTCCCCAACAGCACCCTGCCCGACTCCTCCTCCCAGATTCCAGCCCCTTAGCTTTTGATTTATAGATGGAGAGAAGCAGAAGCTGCCTCTGCAGGCTGGAAGTGGGTGCCTGCAGCCCTGGCAAAGGGGATGTCCTCACCCCAGGCCTGGACCAGGGACCCCAGGTATCCACCAACACCTCCCCCTAGGCATGGCTCTTCTGTCTCCCAGCTGGCATTCCACCCCACCCCAGGCTCCTTGGGAAGCCAGCAAGCATCAGCTCCCAAAAGGCTCATTTCCCAGCCACTCTCCCTCACCTCTAGTTTTCCATCTGTCCAATGGGACTATTGGGGGGTCACTCTGAAATGGGGAGGGCTCTAGCCAGGGCCCCACTAGAGCTGAGGAGAAAACCACAGCATTCATTATTTTTCGTTTATTCACTTATTCACTCAAAGCCAGGGTCCAGACTGCACAGAAAGGAAGTTTTGGGGTGTCTGGAGGGAATGGAGTAGGGGCTCTCGGGCTCCTTTTCTGCCCTGGGCCTCATCCCACCAGGTGGTGATGGGGAAAGAGCACTGGACAGTGACCAGATGTCTGGATTCTAGTCCCTGCCCTGCAAATAGCACCCATGTTCCCTTGGGTAAGCGGCCCTTTCTGGGCATCAGTTCCTCCATCTATGTAATGGGGGCCTGGGACAGGTGGGGTGGGGAGCCTGAGGGGCACCCTCACTGCCTCCCACCCTGGAGTCTATATCCTGGGATAGCACTCCCTGAGCTGGCTTCCCCAGAGACCCCCATGCCCACAAGTCGTGTTACGCTGCACCCCCAACTCCCTGATTCTGGAGGAGGGCCGAGGGTGGCCAGCTGCTGCTTAGGTGTCCCTCTCACCCCTGGGACTGCCACCGAGGCCAAGGGCCCCGTCTCACCTCAGCCTGAGGGCACAGGCTCTTGGAGGCCCCTTACTCTCAAAGTCACCCAGACACTGAAGCCACCTTCTGGGGCTTCGTATGGCAGCCCCTCCCCGCAACCCAGGCAGGGCTGCCTGGACCAGGCTGCATTTCCTGCAGCTCTAGCAGGACCCTGGGAGCCGGAGGGCTTCTGAGAAGTCCGGGTTTGTGTGTCTCCTCTGCGCACGCCCAGCAGCAGGCAGACACTAGAGCCGTCCCCCTGCATCAGGGCCCCAGGGAGCAGAAAGGAGAGTGGGTGAAGAAATGACCGAGGTGGGGGACAGCCACAGCGGTTTCCATAAATGCTTAATGGGCTGAAAGCAGCCAATCTGGCTGCTGGGCCGTGGGCAGCGCTCAGCCCCCGTTTGTGGTACAACCTCATAGATGACAATGATGAAGTCACATTTACTGAGCCGAGTACTGTCCTAAGCACTTTACCTATAACAGCTATTTTAATCATCACAACAACCGTACGAAGCATATGCTACAGTTATCCCCAACTTACAGGTAGGAAATGAAGCTCAAAGGGGTGGAACTGCTTGGCCGAGATAAGAGATTACGGCCAGGGTCACGCCCCAGGGGTCTGGCTAGGAAGCCTGAGCTGCACCCACCACCCCGAGCATCAGAGTGGGGGACACCTCTACTCTCCTCCTCTCGTGGGAAACAGAGGTCCAGAGACAGGAAGAAAATCCCCCCAAATCACACAGCAGGACAGAAGCAATCTTGTTGCTCAAACTGGTCTCCCGAGGGTGTACCCTGAGCTCTCGTCTGCATTCAGCCGGTCCTGGCGAGGCTCAGGGCACAGCAGTCCCCACTACCCAGGAAATGAAGCGCCTTCCCTTCCCCGCCCCACCCCGTCCTTAGCCGAAGAGAGGCCGGGTCTCCCACATGTACGGGGCTGCTCCATGCTGTTGGTTACCAGTTCACAAACACAAATCCCATGGCTCAGATCATCAAAAACCAAGGGCGTCATTTTCATTTATATATCAGCCCGAGTGCTTAGGCATCAGTTTTGCCCGCCTGGAATTCAGCTCAGCTGTTGGTGAAACCATTGATCCGCCCTGAGACCTCCCATGGCCCTGCCCGCCCAGGGAGTGGTTTGCTCAGACACCCGGGAACAGGATCCAAACCCAGCTGAACCAAGCTCTGAGTCGTTTTTTTGCCAGCAAAACAATTTTTTCAAGGCCTTAACTCCCCCATTGTAGGATCTGTGTTTCTCCAACAGATTGGGGGGCCCAAGGCAGAGCTATGTCTCCCCCAACTGACTGGGGGTTCTCCCCGGATAGGAACTGCGTCTCCCCCATCAGACTGAGTAGGGTCTGTATCCCACTCCAGCCAGTCCCCATCCTGGGCACGACTGAATCTACACAATCTGGCACAAGGCAGTTTCTCCCAGAATGAAATTCTGGATGACAGAAAAACTCCCCTATCCCTCCCACCCCAACCCCAGGTAGCCAAGCCAGAGAGGCCGCTGTGAGGAGCCCCTGGGGGCCTGTCCCAGGCCAGCGGGGCCCAGCCCGGCCCACAGGCTCCTCTCCCTGCCTGCCACCTCCACTGGGAAGCCCGGCGCCCCCTGACCCCATGGCCTTCCATCATGGGAGATCTATAACATTTACAATCCCAAAACAAAAGGCCCCGAGAGCTGAGGACAGAATTCATCTTCCCAGCTGACAAGCCCCGTTAATTAACGACTTGGAAATCGATGACGAGAAGGGACAGGCGGCAAATGACACCTCATCGTGGCCAGGAGGAGGAAGAAAATGTCCGGGGACTGGCGGACATGCACCGCAGGGCTGGCGGGGTGCCTGGGAGACCCACCGCACCCATCTGTCACTGTCACTTCAAACGCGGTCGACTACCCCCCAGCCCAGAAATTCTCATTTCCCACTGCAGCAGACCCTCAAGGAAACGGGGCGGGGGGCAGTATGTGCCCAAAGAGTGCAGGGAAAGAAACGATGGAGAACCTACTATGTGCCAGGCACTCTTCTGGATGCTCTTCATTCATTATAACCTTCACCAGCAGCTGTGAGAGTTAGGTTTTATGAGTCCCATTTTGGGGATGAGAACATTAAGGGCTGGAGGCAAGTCAACCTAAGGCTGGGGTTGTGTTTTAAAATGTCTGTTAGGGCTTCCCTGGTGGCGCGGTGGTTAAGAACCCGCCTGCCAATGCAGGGGACACGGGTTCGAGCCCTGGTCCGGGAAGATCCCACATGCCTCAGAGCAACAACTAAGCCCGTGTGCCCCAACTACTGAGACTGTGTGCCACAACTACTGAAGCCTGCGCACCTAGAGCCTGTGCTCTGCAACAAGAGAAGCCACCACAATGAGAGGCCTGCGCACCGCAATGAAGAGTAGCCCCCGCTCGCCGCAACTAGAGAAAGCCCGCGGGCAGCAACAAAGACCCAACACAGCCAAAAATCAATAAATTAAATAAATAATAATTTTTAAAAATAATAACAAAATAAAATAAAATGTCTGTTCGAGATTGATGAGACAAGCTTTTGGATCTAAAGAGGCAAACTGATTAGAGAAAAGAGCTCTGGATTTGAGCAAAAGATCTGAAACTGAGGCTGGCCTCCATCTCTACTGTCTTGTGATATCAGACAAGTTGCTTAATTTCTCTAAGCCTCAGTTTCCTCATCTGTAACAGAGGGAGAATAATCCCCACCCTACGCAGCAGATAGAGGGCTCACTAATCCTTATGGATGAGTTTAGGATGCACTAAGGCCTACACTTGGGGAAGGGGTCAGACATCATTTTCTCATCACCAGGCCTGTTGATTCAAATCTGGGACATGACAGATATGGGATGAAATGATACAAGAGCCAGAGGGACTGTGCCGGAGAGGGGAAGTCTGGGGAGGGCTGAAGGGTGGCCATCAAAGAGGCAAGGACAACAGGAAGCAGGCCCCCTTGTGCCCACCTGTGAGGGTGTGAATTTTTCTGAAGAAGGAGGTAATAAGAACACCTATACCTCATGAGGTTGTCCTAAAGCTGAGACAAACGATGTAAGGACTCAGCATGGCCTGGCATATAGTAAGTGCTCAATAAATTTTGGAAAGTGTGGATGTTCTCCCATTCCCTATCCCTCTCCCAAACAAGTGCTTGTTGAGATGAAGTGCAAGAGGAGAAAATAAAGCACATGGAGCCCCCATTGGCTCCAGGGCTCCAAGCTGAGCACCCATGGGAGAGGCATGGCTTCCGCTCTTAGAGAAAACCCCTGAACATGGACCTAAACCATAACTTACCTTCTGCCGTGAGGAACTCAGCGTTGTGACAAGGACAGAGCTTTCTGGGAGCCCAGAGGAGGATGCCAAGTCCTCCCTGGAGGAGGTGTTGTCTGTGTTGGAAGAACAAGCAGGAAGTCATCATGGATGGACATGAGGGAAGGGGACTCAGGCCAGAGGGGAGGAGTCCAGCCCAGAGCTGGCACACAGTGGATGCCTCTCCTTTCCCCTCTACCCGGCCCAGCGTTCAGCAGAGTCCCAGAGGTGTCTGGGGAACATGGGAGTACCTGGTGGCTGCTAGGGATATGAGGGTGGAGAACCTGGGTCCAAATAAAAATGGGCCCAGAATGCCACACCACACATTAGAGTCTCAGCTTCCTTCTCTATAAAACGGGACCAGATTCCAAAGAAGATATGCAAATGGGAAATAAGCACATGAAAAGATGCTCAACATCATTAGTCATTAGGGAAATGGAGATACAATTTCACTCTTCTAAGATGGCTATAACAAAACAAACAAATGAAAAAACAAACACAGAAAACAAATGGTGGTGAGATGTGGAGAAATTAGAACCCTCGTGCATTGCTGGTGGGAGTGTAAAATGGTGTAGCTGCTATGGAAAACAGTTTGGAGGGTCCTCAAACATTAAATAAAATATTACCATATGACCCAGCAATTCCACTCCTTGGTATATATCCAAAAAAGAACTGAAAACAGGGCCGCAAACAGATACTAATATGCCAGTGTTCATAGCAGCACTATTCACAACAGCCAAAAAGGTGGAAACAACTCGTGTCCATCAACAGATAAATGGATAGGACTTCCCTGGTGGCGCAGTGGTTAAGAATCCGCCTGCCAATGCAGGGGACACGGGTTTGATCCCTGGTCTGGAAGGATCCCACATGCCGCAGAGCAACTAAGCCCGTGCGCCACAACTACTGAGCCTACGTTCCAGAGCCCGCGGGCCACAACTACTGAAGCCCATGCGCCACAGCTACTGAAGCCTGCGTGCCTAGAGCCGGTGCTCCACAGCAAAGAGAAGCCACTGTAACGAGAAGCCCGCGCACCGCAACGATTAGCCCCTGCTCGCCGCAGCTAGAGAAAGCCTGCACGCAGCAACGAAGACCCAACGGAGCCAAAAAATAAATTAATTGATTTTTAAAAAAGAGATAAATGGATAAATAAAATTTGTTGTGGACATACAATGGACTATTATTCAGCCACAAAAAGGAATGAAGTTATGCTACACCCTACAACATGGATGAACCTTGAAGATGTTATGCTAAGTGAAAGAAACCAGACATCAAAGGATAACTATTGTATGTATGTATTGTATTGTATGATTCCACTTATATGAAATCTTTAGAGTGGGCAAAGTCATAGAGACAGAAAGTACATTAGAGGTTACCAGGGGCTGCAGGGAGTGGGAAACAGGAGGTCGCTGCTTCGTGGGTACAGAGCTTCTGTTTGGGACAATGAAAAAGTTTTGGAAATAGTGGTGATGGTTGCACAACATTGTGAATGTAACTAATGCCACTGAACTGTGCACTGAGAAAATGGCTAAAATGGCAAATTTTATGTTGTATATATTTTACCATAATTGAAAGAAATTTTTTACTCCAACAGGAAAACAAATGGGGCCAAGACGTTCTTTGGCGAGAATTCTGCTCTAGCTCTTCTGGGGACTCTCTGGGATCAGGGGAGCCCTGCACTGGGTAGACCCTCTGAACTGAGGGTGGGAGACCGACTGTACTGCCCCTCCTCCTCCTTTCCAGCTGCCCCCAAGGCCCCCCGCTGCCCCCTCCTCTGGCCCAAGGCCTGGGGGCAAGTTGGCCGGGACTGGGCCAGCCTGGGCCTCCTCTGAGAGCATATGGCTTCTCTCTCCTCCTCTCTCCCCACCCCTGGACCCCTTAAAGAAGAAGAGACCTTTCCAGAATACTTCATCTCACCGGAGCTGTAAATACCGAATTTAAATTCATACTTTGTACCACCTTTGATTTCAAAGCGGATTACACCTCCGTGGTGAAAGGCGGCCACAGCGCAGGGTCTGAGCAGGCCTCCTGGGCCTGTTAACTCCTTCCACTTCATTAGGTCTAATCCTACTGGCGCTGAGTAAGGGGCCCTGGGCCGCACCCGGCACTCGGGACCATATGTGCCCATTGTATCACTCAGCCGCTAATCCGGCACCGTTGTGGGCACTAGCCCACCGGACAGGGGCTCTGATCCCCCATGCTGGGCCGGGAGGGGGTCCTGGCCCTCAGGGTGGGGGGCAGACAGGGTCTGGCTCAGCTCCAAAACCCCCCCACGAGCCCTTTGGGGAGTGAGCTGCAGGGAGCACAGCATGGGAGTCACGGAGAGGTGGAAAGACGGACACCAACCTGTCCTGCTATGCTTCTCTCCACCGACATACGCTCGCCTCCCAAATGCCCAGTGTGAATGCACACTCACGGGTACACTTACTCACACATCCACACTCACTCTGCAACACACTTGTGCAACATGTCCACGGGCTCAGGACACCCAGCAGCACACCTGTGCACGAAACACTCAGCCCCCAGACACAACCACTCTTGTACACACTCACAGCTATCCCCATGCTCAGGACAGCCAACCCCCAGCAGGACCCCCGAGTGCCTGCACACGCTCCCATACACACCTCACACACGCAGACATGTCCACACCCACGTACCCTCGATATCCCCGATCACCCACGTACGCCCACCCACGCACCTGTATCCACCCCCTCACATCTACCTGGTCCACTCTACAGAACTTTGCAAGTTTGTTTAAAAAAATAAAAGGGCTTCCCTGGTGGCGCAGGGCTTCCCTGGTGGCGCAGTGGTTGAGAGTCTGCCTGCCGATGCAGGGGACGCGGGTTTGTGCCCCGGTCCGGGAAGATCCCACGTGCCACGGAGCGGCTGGGCCCGTGAGCCATGGCCGCTGAGCCTGTGCGTCCGGAGCCTGTGCTCCGCAACGGGAGAGGCCACGGCAGTGAGAGGCCCGCATACCGCAAAACAAACAAACAAACAACAACAAAAAAATAAAATAAAAGAGCCCCTGGCATTTGCCACCCCTCCACCCCCTGACCCTGGCCTTTTGCAAAGCCCAGGATGTTAGCACCGGACGGAGCTTTAAAGGGAATTCAGTCCATCCTTCTCACTTACAGGTGGGTCGACCGGGCACAGCAGAGTGACGGGGCCCAGCAGGTAGTGGAAGCCTGGGCGGAGCGGGCCCTGAGCTCTGCAGCCAGCAGCTCTGCCTGCCTCGTTGGTTGACTTTGAGAAATTCTCTTAATGCCACAGAGCCCCGTGCTTCCTCATCTAACTGAAAAGAAAAAGGTATGAGAGCACGTGTCCTGCAAGACTGTTGTGACGATAGAGACACTTTGCGTCCCAGTGCTTTGTGAACGCACGAGTGCCCCACACAAGCGCGTAAATGTCACAGATGGGTCTCCAGGGTTGCTCATGAAACAGCAGCAATGGGAAGACCAGAACCCAGAGCTTTGGACTCTGCCCAGGCTCTCTGCTGTCCATGACTTTTCAGGAGAGAGGTAGTGCCAGCCCAGACCCGGGGGTCCGGGAGGAAGGCACCAAACAGCCCACAGCTGGGCAGGTCCTGGGGCCGGGCTGATTTTGGCTCTGGCTGCCCCCACACGGTGCCCTGAATCTTAGGAGAAATCGGGTTTTTCAGGTGAAAAGAGTGAAGTGGACGCGTCTGGCCACTGATAGCTCCCCAGGCCCCGGCTCCAAGCCTAGGGCTCACGTCCTGGAGAGCTCACTGAAACGCAGGCTGGCTGAGGGTGACGCTCAGCTGGGAGAGGGGGCAGAGGCGACCACGTCACTGATCGCCAGTCCCCAAGGAGGGGACACATACACGTACAGCACCGAAGGCCAACCGTATGCAGAGGCACCAGCACAGCACCTCCTGTCTACCTGCCATCGGTCTTCGTGGCCACCTGTCCGCACTTAGGGCTGGGGAGGGAGAGGACACACGTTAAGGCTGGTGGGGGAGGGGTTGGTTCTGTTTCATCTGATAGTTTTCTCAGACCAAGAAAAGAAATGTGCACGCGTTGGAGTCAGCTCCTACCTCACAAGAGCCAATCACACACACCTCTTTCCAAGTCCGTGTTCAGGGACACCACGTGGATGGCTCGAAACCCGCGATGGTGGGAGGACTTACCCCTCGCAAATGGGTGAAGGCTACAAGCCAGGACATTTTTCCCCAGAGAGCCAGTTGATAAACATTCACCAGCACCTCAGCACACGTGTTCCCGTTCCCACTGGGAACTTTACGCCCCTTGAGTTAGTTCCTTAAGCCCAGGTGCCCTGAGTCCCTGAACTCCCCACACCAGCCAATGCCCCCTTCTACTTCTGAGCCTCAGATTCCTCAACCCCCAAATCAGAGGACTAATAACAGCACCTGGGGCAGGGCTGCTGGCACTTCAGGGCGCACACGGATCCTGTTTAGATGCAGATCCCGATTATCAGTCCAAGGCGGAGCCTGAGAGTCTGCAAGCTCCCAGGCGATGCTGCTATGCTTGGTGGCCCCCACTTTGAGGAACAAGGGCTTATTTGTTAACAGCGAATTAGTCCCAGGCACAGGTTTTGAGGCTACCTTGACTCTCTGACCTCTGGTCTGACCTCTCTCCTCAGCATCGGGGCCCCTCCTAATGACGTGTCATCTCTCTCTGAATGCTCCTCTCGGACCTCAAACTCAGTGGTTCTTAAACAAAAGCTCAACTGAAAAGACTCATCACTTCATCCCATACGCCTCCCTCCAGACGGTCATTTTCTCTAGCCACCCTCTCTCTCTTGCCCATGACCTGCTGGTCACACCATTGATCAGAAACATCCTCCGCTCCTTCTCTGATTCCATCGCTCGAGCCAGCACGCCATCCCTCCTGCCCCCATCCCTGAGGGCTGGGTGGCAGGTGTCCACCCAACCTTGAGATGGGCCTCACCCTCTTGAAATCCCAAGGCCGTGGTCTGCCAGCTCTCTTCCTGGCCTTGGCCATCTTCTCCCTCAAACCAGTCCTCTGCTTTAGGCCAGCATGTCCATGTCCCAGTTCAGTGCTGCAGTTCACTGTCCCCAGGAGGTGCCAAGGGCATCCGAGCTGAGATCTTGCTCACGTGTTCTCAACCCCTCTCTGCTCCTTCAAGGATAGCAGGGCAGCCTCCTCCCTGAGGACCCGATCTACCCTCTTATCTCTGAACACCTTCCTTTGGCTCTTATATATGCATCACCCGAAGGGCTCTATTCCATTTCCCCACTAGACCAGGGGCTTTCCTCAAGGCAGCGAGGGACTGAGTCTCCCCCCATCAGACTCGGAGTTCCCCCAAGGGCAGCAGCCGTGACTCTACCGTCAGATTGGGGAAATTTTCCAGGACAGAGTCCATCTCCTGCAACAGGTCAGGGAGCCCTCCTGCCAGAGCTGTGTCTCTCCTGCCCACCATCAGCCCAGAGGGTCCTCTGGCAGAACCTATGTCTCCTCCATCAACCTGGAATAGGTAGTGCCATGTTTCCTGTTCTTCCTGCAGCTCTGTCCATGGAACTTGGGCCTCGTCTGGTGGGGCTTGGCTGAATGCTCCCCCCTCTTCCCCCACCCACCTAGGTATGCTGGATCCCACCTTGTCCCAGCTGTGGCTCTCCTGGGCCTAGCTGGACAGGAGAAGCGAGAGAGGTCACTGAAATCACTTGAGGAAGGGGGCGCTCACTGCCCAGGGCAGGGTCAGCTTGGAGTCTGTCTCTTTCATCACCCCCTCATGGACCCCCAACGCCTGTTTACAGTGCTGACCCCCGATCCAGAATGCCAAGGGAGCTCCGGACTCCCAGAGCCACAGAGCCACTTGTTAATTAATTGCACTAATTAGCAGGGATGAGGCCGGACATCTGGACCCTCTCCCGGGTGAGTTCAGACCCTCGGCGCACTCCGGCGGAGGACAGTTGCCCGGCAGGGATACCGTCTCCAGTCTGCCGGACCTGGACTCTCCCCATTGACAGGCACAGAGAACCCTCACACTCTGAGCACCCCAAAGGGAGAAGAAGCCAGATTAGGGCAGGGTCAAGGAGCCTTAACCTGCATCCCCACCAAAGACCATCTCCCCCGCTACCATTCTCCTCTAGAGTGAGGAAGGGAGGGCGGGGCTGCTCTGTCCAGGGCTGGAAGGAGCCCCTTGAGTTGGGAGAGCAGCTGGGTCCCTCCTTATACCCCCTGCTTGTCTCCCCAGTGGCCCATTTACTGCTCAGCCCCCTTCATCCTCAGCACCCAGGACACTCGCTGGCATCTCTATGTGAATGCTCCTCTAGGCTCTCAAATGCAATGTTTCTAAAACAAAGGCAAAACCATAAAGGTCTATCACTCCTGCCAGTCATTCATTCATTCACCCACTCACTCATTCATTCAAAAAATATTGATCAGGCACTAACTCTGAGTCAGGCACTGTGCCAGGCACTGAGCCTGCAGCTGTAACCAACATGCGGTATATACATACGATGGAGTAGTGTTTGGCCATAAAAAGGAATGAGATTCCAATACGTGCTACAACATATGTGGACCTTGAAAACATTGTGCTAAGTCAAATAAGCCAGACACAGAAGGACAAATATCGAATGATTCCACTTCTATGAGGTATAGGCAAATTCAGAGACAGAAAGTAGAATGGGGGTTACCAGGATTTGCTGGGAGGAGGGAACGGAGAGTTATTGTTTAAGGGGTATGGAGTGTATGTTGGGGATGGTGAAAAAGTATAGGATATGGATAGCGGGGATGGTTATAAAACATCGCAAATGCGTCGGATGTCACTGAATTGTACACTGACAAATGATTTAAATGATAAACATTACGTTATTTATAGTCTACAGTAAAAACACAAACAAAACAGAAGTCTTTACCCTCATGGAGCTTAGATTCTAATGGAAGGAGAGAGCAATAAACAAAATAAGGAAAGATATATGAAAGATGGTGACAAGTGCTATGGAGAGAAATGAGGTAGGAGAAGGGAAAGAGGGAGTGCTGGGGGTAGGGCTACGGTATTAAAGGGGGTGGTCAGCCTCGCCGAGAGGGGACCTCTCAGTGAGGACATGAAGGGGATGAGGGAGCATGTGGACGCCTGGGGGAAGAGAGACAAAGGCCCTGAGGTGGGAGTGGGTCTGGGACCCATGAGGGCAGTGGAGAGAGCAGAGGAGAGAGGGCTGGGAGAGGAGCGGGGAGAGGTGCCTGGCGATGGGATAGGGCTGTACACACCTGGAGTGCTCCTCACACAGCCAGAACACATCCGTGAAGACCTGCTGCACCCCAGGACCTCCCAGGCACCTCTCCCCTCGGGACCTGCCCTTCACACACCTGACCCACCTCTCACGCCTGTCCGCAGACCCTCCTCACTCCTCTAAACGCTGCCCCCTCTGTATCCCACCTCGGGTACCTGGACACCCTCCCGAACGCCCCCTCCTGGCCTCACTGCAGCTACACTCAGACGGACGGTCCAGCTCCCACCTACACGGCCCTCAGCCCGGGGCTGCTCTCCCACAGTCTTTGCCCCACTTCTCATACGAGTACACCAAGGCTCAGACAAACAGAAAGGCTCCAGCTCCTTGACCTGAGGTTTCCTGATTCTGCTTCAGCAGCAGGAGGAAGGAGGCTTGAGTCCAATCCCAGAAAACAGAATCTCAAAGCTCCAGGAGGCAGCCTGCCGTGCGTATGCGTGTGCGCGCGTGCGTGCGTGCGTGCGTGTGTACGTGCCTCCCCTGGCAGGTCCCTTGCGAGGCTCACACTCCAGAAGACATGCCCAGCCATGGACCTCAGCGGGCAGAAAAGAGAAGGCGATTGGAGGGGGGAAGCTCCAGCTGGGGACAGCGACCAGAACACGTTCTAAGCAGAAGAAAACCACCGGTTCTTGTCCAACGTGTCCCATCCCTCTGGTCTCATCACCCTCCACGTGGGCCTCTGGCTCCCGCTTTCCTTCCCCTACAGTCTACCGTCAACCCATTAAGCCTAAGTCGGATCATGTCCCTTCCGTGCTCAAACCCTACTGTGGCTCCCTGCTTCCCGCAGAGCCAGAGTCCTCTGGTGACCCCCCAGGACCACCCTATCTGTCTCCTGTGCCCTCCCCTCTCGGAACGCCCTTCCACGCCACTCGCTTCACTCACCTCCTTGCCTTTCCTCCAGTGCGCCAGGCCCCGTCCTGCCTCAGGGCTTTTGCACCAGCTGTCCCCTCTGCCCAGAAGTCTCTTCCCCCAGAATTCTGCATGGCTCACCCTAATCAGGTCTCTGCTTAGCCATCACCTTCTCCGTGAAGCCCTCCTTGACTACCTTATTTAAAACTGACCCCACTTCCACAACCGCCTCCATGCCCCCTTTTCTCTTTCACTCACCACCTGAAGCTGTTTACCATGTCTCCCTCCACTAGAATGCAACCTCCTGGCAGGCAGTCATTTCTGTCTCTCTGTTCATTGCTCGTCCCCAGTGCTTAGAACCGTGCCTGCACCTCGTGAGTCTTCTGTCAAAAGAATGAATCGACCGGGAACTACAACAAGGCTGAAGCTCCCAGGGAAGGGGCAAGGAGAAGGGAAACAGAAGAAAACCGGCACTTGTCTCAGCCTTTCTGTGAACTGAGCACTTCACACTCGGGAGATTGATGGTCAGAGGGGTGAAGTAAAAGGTGTCAGGGGAGTGTGGTGTCTCTGCTCCGAAACCTGTTTACTTTACCCTGTGCTGTCTCAAAAATGTTGGCATCCTGACCTCCTGGATGCAGTTGCCCCCCTGCTTGTTCCACCAAATGCTGTTTCCGCCAGGTCCCCCTGCCCTGCTCCCCACAACAGGCAACAATTCCGCCCCTCCCTTTCCCCCCAGCAGACACTCTTCCTCCTGGGAATCCTGTTCTGAAAAACCCTGGGCCAGAGTTCTGGGTTCTGGTACCGAGAACCCATGTGACCTTAGGCAAGGCCCTGCCCCCGTCCCCCCAGCACTTCCTTTGCCATCGGTAAGCGCAAGAGCTGCACTAGAAGACGTCTAGGCCCCTTTGCACCTGCTCTGAGACTGGACAAACGCCCCCCCGCCCCGCCCCCACTGGAGGACCCGCCCTGTGAGCACAGGGCGCCTGTGCACGTCTGCGTTCCTGGGGGCGGGGCAGGGGGGAGTGAATGCAGTGAACACACCTGAAAAGCACAGGCTTCAGCAGGTGAGGGCTGCAGCTGGAATCTGCGAGTGACCCCCCCCCCAGGGGAGGGGGCCGGGGAGGAGCTGCTAAGGAGAACAGAGTTGGGGGAGCGAAGGTCCTAGATGGGCATATGGGGACGAGGAGTGTGGCCTTACAGCCCCTTCAGAAGGCATCAGTTGCAGGGTAATCGCTGCCACCATTATGGAGCACGCGCTATGTACCCTGTACCACGCTAACAGCTTCACACACATTCCTCTCATTTCACCCTCCCAGCAATCCTGGGAGGTTGGTCCTATTACTAGCCCCCATTTTATAGGCGAGAACACTGAGGCTCAGGAAGGCAAAGTGACCTGCCCATGATCACATGGCCGGAAAGAGGCAGAGTCAGGATTAGAACTCAGTTCTTCCCGACTCCAAAGCCCATGCCCTGTTTTGCAGCCTTTAAGATAGGCACCAGCCACCCTGCCTCTCCCAGAATGCCCCAGTTCCCTCAGTGTCATATTTAGGCTCATCGATTGATTATTGACGGATGCATTTGTGGTCTGGCTCTGGGGCCTCTTAGGCCCTGGGCAAGGACAGGAATGGGGGTGGAGGCGGGGGTCTTCCAACCCCAGGAAAGGCCCTCAGGCTGCCCTCACCCCATCGTGCCTGCTTCTGGCATCCAACACTGCCAACTCAACGCACCTTCCCTCCGCCTCTGGATTTAAAGGCACAGTGACAATTAATCACTCAACGACATGGAGGGCAGGCTGCAGAGGAGTTAATTAATTAGGGAAACTTCTCCCAGCCCTTTGAAGGTGAAATGTGTGGGGAGGGGCCGGGGCCAGTTATTATTCAAGCTTCATGAACGAGCTGACTCTGAGAGAAGTCTTCTGGAACAGCTGGGGTGGGGGGGCTTTGGCAGGCTGGAGGCTGCTTTTACCCCCGCCCCTAGTAAAAAGGGGCCTTACCAGGGTAGCTCTGGGCATGCCCAAGACCTCCATCCTCAGCCCAGCTCTAGGCCTCCAGTCCCCGAGGGTGGGGTCTCCCTCCTTTGCCAGTGGGATGGGGCATCCCTAGAGGCAGATGGGCCTCTAGGAACCAAGCAGAATAAGAAAGGCAAAGCTGTTACCTGGACCTCCTCAGCAAATAAAAGTAGCCAATGATAATGTATGTGCCAAAGCCCCCCGGGAATGATTTGGGTGTTGTTTGCACAGCTTGGGTGCTCCATCCACACAGATGACTGGCAGGTGACTCCATCAGCCCAGGCTCAGGGAAGGAAACTGGGGCAGGGGGTGAGCTGGTCACAGGAGTGGGGGACAGGACGGTCATAGGCCCCCGCTCCCGTCTGCCACTGTGGCCTTGAGGGGTTGATTCTCTTGTGCTGGTGGGGACTCCATGCTATCTGCCAGGCTGGGCGGCCAGCCCTGGGGGCACGTTCTTAACCCGCAGATGGAGCAGGTGGGCAGTTGACTTGGTCATGAGATTAAGGGCAGCAGGAAGCCCCTGGCTTGCAACCACACACCGAATATCACTCTCTGCAGCATCAAGACTTGGAAGCTAGAGAGACACTGAGCTGACGAGAGATGCTCCCTACCTCGGAGGCCCCCAGAGACCCTCTTACACCATTGACAGACAAGGCAAAGTTCTGAGCCAAAACACGGTGGATGCAAAGCCCCACGGGAACACAAAGCAGACCACGATTCAGAATGATGGGGGCATCTGCAAAGACTCAAGGAGGTGCTGTCATCAGGGTGAACACCTGAAAGAAAGCCGAAATCTCAACAGGCAAAGGAATGGATGGAAGTGGTAACTTGCACGGTGCACTTGGGGAAGGGTGAGATGGTAAGCAGGGGGACCACAGTGTGGAGTGGACGGACAGGGGCATGGGGAGGGCTGGAAACGTGGCCAGAGCATCAAGGTGGGCCTGGCAGCAGATGGTCTTATGTGCTGGAACTGGACATGATTCAAACATGGTAGGAGGTCACTGGGGGCTTTAAGGCAGAGCTGCCATGACTGGAGAGCTCTGGGCCTTTTTTTTTTTTTTTTTTCCGGCCACGGCATGTGGCATGTGGGATCTTAGTTCTCCGACCAGGGATCAAACCTGCGCCCCTGCAGTGGAAGCTGCAGTGGAAGCTCGGAGTCTTAACCACTGGACCACCAGGGAAGTCCGAGCTCTGGGCTTTAGAAAGAACACTCTGGCAGCTGGGAGACAATGGGTTCATTGGAGAGGGGTGAGGCAAGATGGGAAACCAGTGAGGAGGCAGGTCTCATGGTCCAGGAGAGAGATGATGTTGGCTTCATCCGGGAGATAGAACACAGGGGAAGGGAACTATTGTTTATTGTTCACCTACTGTGTGCTGGACATTGTACCGGACACTTTTCATCATCCTCTCCCTTCGTCTTGGGATTTTTTTTTTTTTATGCCCAGGATTTGGGGGCAGCTAGGGATCTAATAAAGCTGAGGTGAGCAGGTTCTGCACACCTGAGCAGGTGTCTTTTCTCCATTCTCTCCTCTCGCCTCCCCCTAGAAACCTCCTTCCCACCCTGCAGGAGGGTCAGGGGCCTAGGAACCCTGCTCGTGCCCAACTCAGGGAACCCCACAGAGAAATCGTGAAAAGCAATGCCACGCAGCCCACACCTACCCCCACCCGCTCCCCCATCCCCGCCCCCTCCAATCATTTGTACGACAGGAAAAGAACCTAATCCCGAATCTGAAGAACTATGTGATGGAGGATTTACAGTATTGGAAGGCAAACAATGGCAGGTGTAATTAGGAGAAAAATTTGTCATGCTCTCGACTTGGGGAAGAGAAGGGAAGGTCTGGCATCACAATCTCCCTGGTGTTTACCCAGCATGTGCACACACGCGGGAGAGCGGGCGCTGGCCATGGGCAGATTAATATTTGATGCAAGGAAGAGAAACGCATGCTGTTCATGTTTATTTAGGATATTGTGAAATACAGTGAAATTTGCAATTTTATTGGATTTGGGGGGACGGTGTTTTGGAGAAGTCTTAAGCTGCATGGTAGGACACGCACATCTCTCCAGAGCATAGAGGCACCAGCTTTGGTGGTGAGCCCCCTCTACCCCCCTTCCCAAATCCAAACTTCTAGTTCCATTCCCTTCCTGAAATGAGAGAGGATTGGCCCCAGGGGTATGGGTGGAATAAGAGAAATCTCAGCTGGGCCTCTTAATCTGAAGTTTAGTGGCATGTGGCTGGTGGAGAGGGAGGCGGCTGTCTCTGGGGGGTTCTTGTCAATTACAGTAGGGCTGGAAGCCATGGTTGGGCAGCTTTCGGCACTGGTGACCCTGGCTGCCTTTGGGTGGGGGGTGGCTGGGAGGGATGGGGAGAAAGAATAGAGTGAGATAAAGAACCATGCTCTTTGTATTTAAGAAACTGGGTGATGGGAATTCCCTGGCAGCCAAGTGGTTAGAACTCGGCTCCAAATTAAAAAAATGTTAAAAAAAAGAAGAAAGAAAGAAAGAAAGAAACTGGGTGATGGATGGAGCCTTAAAAGGCAGGAGCCTAACCTCCCTCCCTCAATCAAGGGTTCAGCTATCCCATTTCCTTTCTCCACGTGGTCATCTAGCCTGTGCTTCCACATCTCCGGTGTTGGGAACTCATTAACTCATTTCACTGTTGGACACTCCCCTATGGAAAACTTTTTCTTAGAAACAGTTTCCAAGGTACATAGTTAGGCTGGGGACCGGAGGGAGGGGGCAAGGGTTAGGTCATATGTGCTCTGTTCTGTGTTAAAATAAAGGATCTAGAGGCTGGAAAGATAAATAGATAGATCGATTGATCGATCAATAGATAGATACAGATGTTTGATGCACAGTTTCTGAAAGAAAACATAAAAATTGGTTATGGCGATTGTTTCTGGAGAGGGAAACTGGGTCACTATGAAACTGGGGAGTCTGGGAAGGGAGAGAGACCTCCTTCTCACTGTAAAACTTTTGACCAGTTTGAACTTTTCATCATGTGTATGTAATACTTTTTGTTAATAAAAATAATTAAAAAAAAATTTTTTTTTTTACTTTTCAATTTATTTTCTACCCAAAGAACAGGCTGAGATGAAGAGTAAACAGTATGGTATGAAAAAGAAATAGGAGGAGAGATAAGGGAGTAGATGAGATAAAGGACTACAAGGAAACTAAAAATGCAAGAGCAGAATTCACACGCACGCACACACACACACACACACACACGGAGAAATCACACCAATCATTACATTGAACCAAAGTCTGTCTGTCTCCTTGGAGCTTCCGCCCACTTTCCCACCGTGCTAGTTCTATCAACTGGATCACACAGAAGTCCCTTCTCCCTGCCCATGGCAGCCCTTCCAGTATTTGAAGATAGAATGAAATTCCACCAGAGCCATGTCTGGCACCTATAACCATGTGAGCTGGATCTGATTGGATCCTGGCCCCACTTCTGTCCTTCACCATATATTGGTACTCCTTCTCTCAAGGACGTGCTCTGGTGAGGTTGCCACCTCTGGTCTTGCCCCCAGGCTCACGCTCCTCTTAGGCTGGGAGCTCAGGGCTGGGCTGAGTCTTCTCCAGCTTGGGGCCATCTCTGCTGTAGTCTCGTACTCTCTGACCTAGACAGAGGCCCAGCTTTCTTCAGCAACAAACTGTGAACATCTGGAGCCTGATGGCCTCAGAGACGATCCAATTGCCGCGCTTTAAAAATGGATAAATGTAGCGTGAGGAGTCACGGGATGAGGGACTGGCCTAAGCTCATGGAAGCAAGATGGGCTTTGTGTCTACTTCTCCCCGCTCCATAGCCCTCTGGAAATCCCGCCAGGACGGGACCTCGGGCAAGGCCACTCGGAGAAGCAGGGGCAATGCAAGCCAGCCTAGTGTTGGAAGTGGCTCTGCCACTGAGCCCAAAGAGCTGGGCAAGCCAGACAGGGCATGAGGATAACTCAGGCTTGTGGAGAAGACAGAGGCCAGGCAGGCAACAGCGTGCAGCAGTGAGACTGGGAAGGTAGCTACGCTGATGCTTACAGGGGCCCGTTCGTGTGTGTGTGTGTGTGTGTGTGTGTGTGTGTTTGTGTGTGTGTGTACATCTGCTGCAGCCCTCGGCACCGTGACTTGCCGCCTTTGTTCTCAAGGCTGCCCTCCTCCCCTGAACTGTGACCTGAGGTCTCATCTTTTTAAAAAAAATTTCAGTGTTCCCATTGCCAAGTACAGTCCATGGTATATAGTAGGTGCTCAATAAACATTTGCTGGACTGAACTGGATTGAATTTAATTCAACTGAACTGAATTGAATTTTCCAGGTGAGACTACCCACATGAGTCCGTACCAGGGAGAGGGAGGGAAAAGGTGCCACATGGATGAAGCTCGGGGAACGTCTGCGCCCATGTGTCTGGGGCAAGGCTCCAAGTTTGCACGTGGGTCCGTCTGCATGTTGTCAACCCACAAGGAGGGAACATGCATTCACATGTGTGAATATGTGTATGCTCACACGTGTGCCAGCTCCAACAGCCCTCACAGGCACGCAGAAAGCCCAGTGACTCCTGGCTTTAGTTGAGCCAGGTTTCTTGTGGGGAAACCTGGAGCAGCTAAAATTAGTATGAAAATGGTAGTGTTCGGTTAAAAGGAAGGGGGGCAGGTAGGAAGAGATGAGGGTGCCCGTGAGTGCTATTTTATTTCTCACTGAGAGGATAAAGTGATTTTTCCTACATAATTTTTGATGTAGAGGCTAAATTAGGCCGGAGGAGAGGGACAAAGCAACTTTCGCCCTCATTAGTATTCCGGCCGCATTGGCCCAGCCACGGCAGTTATGTATTTTTGCAAGTATGCATATAATTTATTGTGGAGAACACAATTTACATGGTAGTCGATGCCTGTTTTATAGCCTCACAAATAGATGTATGAACTCAAGCATATAATGGCCCAACCAGCAGGCGCAAATACGTTCTAAATCTTCTAAATGTGCTTCACAAAAATGTAACTGAGGAATATAAAACAGATCAATTCTTGCATGTTATATATTGGTTTTTGATTTACAAATCTAATCTGGGACATTTCTTCAGAAATGAGGGGATTTTTCCCCCCACCTCCTCCTCTTCTTCCACCAACTTCTCCGTGTACAGACCTGGCCTGCTGGTCAGGTGTCTGCAGGCACTGCCCCCTCCAGGATGTGCCCACACGCGTGCCCAGCTGCCTGTATGAGCACTCGTAGGTGTGCTGGGGAACCTGCAGACCTTGGGTGGAAGTTGTGGAGTTATCTTTGCTACACCTATGCGACCTCCCTCATCTGAGGCTGAAAATTTGGCCAGGAGGGCTGATAAGAGAGCCCCCAACCCCGGGGTGTGGCATCTCTCAGATCTGGTCCCTCTGGGCTCCTACCTAAGTGGCCTATTTTCTCCGAGACCCAGACCGGCTTTGTGGCTGACTGGAACAGAAAAAGAAAGTGGTGAAGGTCTTAGAAATGAAAATTGAACTAACATTCTCTGAGTTCCATCTTTAATTTGCATTTTATTGTAAATATTTTAATCAATTTATCTTCCTGTACATGGCTTTTAAAAAAAGCCCATTCCATCAATAGTTGAATGGACACATAAATTGTGATATACTCATAAAATGGAATACAACACAGCAAAGAAAAGGGAAAGCTACCGTATTCAACAGCATGGGTGAATCTCACACACATAATGTTTAAATGCAAGAAGCCAGACCCAGAAGAAGACCTGCTGTAGTATGGTTTGATTTATATAAAGTCCAAAGCACAAACTGAACCAAACTATAGTGTTTAGAGATGTCAAAACTGTCAAGGAGAGCAAGGTAGTACTTTCCACAAAAGTCAGAATGGTTGTTATCTTTGGAGAAGACAGGTTGGGTGAGGGTACGAGGGGGGCATCTCGGCAGCTGGCAATATTCTAATTCTTGACTGGGTGGTGGTTCCATGGGTATTCCATTGGTGATAAATTTCTGAGCTGAGTACTTCTCTTTTTATTCACTTTTCTGTACATGTGTTGTATTTCACAATGAAAACATTTACAAAAACAGCCTGTAAGTGCTTATAATTAAAAGCAAATGCCCCCCTCCCTACTCCCTGAAGGCAGTGACTGGTGACCATTTTGGCTGTTCTCTTCACATCTCTAGAAATGTTGTGGAACTTCTCTGGATCCTCTACATTAATGAAATTTTATCATCCTTTTCATTTCTGTAAAGTCAGTAGTAATGGCTCCACTTCCATTCCTGATTTTAATAATTTGAGTCTTCTCTCTCTTTTTTTTACTCTTGGTCAGTCTAGCTGAAAGTTTGTCAATTTTGTTGATCTTTTCAGAGAACCAACTTTTGGTTTTGTTGATTTTCTCTATTGTTTTCTTTTTTTAAACTCCCTATTTCATTTATCTCCACTCTAATCTTTATTATGTCCTTCTTGCTGCTGGCTTTGGGTTAAGTTTAGTCTTCTTTTTCTAGTAAGGTGGGAGGTTATTGATTAGAATTCTTTCTTCTATTTTAATGCACGTATTTACAGCTATAAATTTCCCTCTGAGTATTGCTTTTGCTGAATCTCATAAATTTTGGTGGGTAGTGTCTTTGTTTTCATTCATCTCAAGGTATTTTCTAATTTCCCTTGTGATTTCTTCTTTGACCCACTGGTTATTTAGAAGTGTGTTGTTAATCTCCACATATATGTGATTTTTCCAAATTTCCTTCTGTTCTTGATTTTTTTATTTCATTCCGCTGTCGTCAGAAAACACGCTATGTATGAGTTCAGTCTTTTTAAACTTATGGAGACTTGTTTTGTAACCCAAGATATGGTCTCTCCTAGAGACTGTTCCATGAGCACTTGAGAATGCGAATTCTGCGGTTGTTGGGTGGAATATTCTATCAGGTTAGAAAACAGTGTCTGGGGACTTCCCTGGTGGTCCAGTGGTTAAGACTCTGCGCTCCCAATGCAGGGGGCCCAGGTTCGAGCCTTGGCCAGGGAACTAGATCCCACACACATGTCGCAACTAAGAGTTCACATGCCACAACTAAGGAGCCCACCTGCTGCAACTAAGACCCAGTGCAACCAAAGAAAGAAAGAAAGAAAACAGTGTCTGTTAGGCCTAGTTGGTTTATAATGCTTTTTAAGTCTTCTATTTCCTTGATGATCTTCTTTCTAGTTTTTCTATCCATTACATCAATGGGGTTCTTGTTGCTCACCTATGTGGTACTTTTAATGTGCGAGTCACAATCCCAGTTTCGAGGGCCCACAATCCAGGGAGAAGGGGGAGCTTCAGTTCTACTGAGCTGGGCCATCTCATCCGTGCTCCCCAGTACAGGAAGTTCTCCCTCACCTCCACACTGCCTGGGGTCTTGGACTGCTTGAAACCCCCATCAACCTCAAATACCGCCCACATTCCCAGGGTTAGTAACCCTGGTGGGAGCAAAGCAGAACTGGAGGAGTCTTGGAGACCATGTAGTAGAGGTCAGTGTGTTCCTGGTACCCATGGGGAGACTGAGGCTCGGGAGGGGGAGGATCTTGTTCTAAGTCTCTTGGAGCCAGGCCTGTTGGTGTCCCCCATCATCTGCTCAGACCACAGCACCATGACTGACACACTGGTTGTCAAAAAAAAAAGGGGGACTTGTTGAAGTCACCCTCTGTGTCATTTCCACTGTAGTGCAGGATGGTCGCGGTGATCAGGGACAGGACATAGGATGAAGGAGCTGGGTTGAATGGACGTCCCAGCGCACTTAGAAGACCTGCGCTCCCAGCCCAGCTGCACTACTCTGAGCTGTGTGACCTTGGGCAACTCATTCTCTGAAGTTCAGTTTCCTCTGAAAGCATCGTGATCATTGCCATCATTTCCTGTGTCCCCACGATGCGCCTGTTATGGTGCATGTAGAATCTCACTCAACCCTTCCCACAGCCTTGGAAGAGGTAAATACCTTTGTCATAGGAGGAAACTTGGGCCCCATAAAGCAAAATAACTTCCCCAAAGCCACAGGTACTCACCCATCCCTCTCTGGTGGCTCCAAAGCTACAGCCCAGAGAGTCTGCTACGTGGCCTCCATTCACCCTCGGAGCTCTAGTCTACATACTTAAAGGCAGATTTGAAGCTAGACTGAGATCAGATTATATTCATCACTGAGATTACTGTTCGTTTTGTTAGGTGAGATCGCAGCGTGGTCAGTTATCAGTGGGAGATACACACTGAAGTATTTCCAGATGAAATGGCCTGCTATCTGCTTTTAACTACCCCAGCCAAAAAAAAAAAAAAAAAAAGGAGAAGGGGTAGATGAAACAAGATGGGCAAGGCTGATAATCGTTGTAACTAAGTGATGGGTACTTGGAACTCAAACTACTCTCTCTAGTTTTTAATGTTTGAACATTTTCATAATGAAATATTAACAAAAACCCTCAGGGGTTCTGACTCCAGATAGACCCCATCTAGGAGAGTTGGTGGTTCTCAGATAAACCGGCCACTACTTGGGGATGAGTCCCAGACCCCTCAGTGTCCCCCAGGGTCAGCAGGGGTCTGGTCTCCTGGTGGACTTGGCTGTGTTGTCTGGAACAGACGTGTGGCTGTGTGACCACGTGTGTTTCTCTTCCCGCCCTGGCCACCTGCCAGCAAAGCCCTGAGGAGGCAGGAGGGCAGCCCCCGGATGCTGAGACGCACGGTGGAGATTTTCTCCCTTGGCCCAGGAGAGCCCTGCTGAGGGGCTGTGGAAGGAATGGAGGCCTTTGCTTTATAGAACAGAGAGGGTAGACGGGATGGCCCTTCAGCCCCCTTCCCAGACAAACACACCCCGGCTGGGGATCTCCACCTGCCAGGAAGGGGAGGGGTTGGAAGCCTCAAGCTGGACTTTCAGGCCTGTATTCACAGCCAGCATCCCCATGGCAACAAGCTAGTTAGAGGGTCCTCAGCACGGTCCCCTGGGGCCACTCATCTGCCCCCCCAGGAGGGCAGTATTAATGGGCTACCCTCCCCTCCTCCCCTCTCCCAGCTCTCAGGCCTTCCAAAGTGACCCCTCCACGACCCCACCCCCTACAACCATCACCCTGGTGTACAGAGCCCAGGAGACAAAGGCTCCCTATCCCTGGCCAAACACACCTCGCACACACAGATATACACACACCTGCTTCTGGCTCTCTCACATCCTTCTCTCTCATGCACATACCTCTCCCACCTCGACCCCACTCACGCCCACAACGCACAGAGCCTGCCCCACATTCCGCGGAAAGAAGGAGGCAAACATTTGCCCACACTCAGACACACACACACACACACACACACACACACACACACACGAGCTCCAGTCTGGGAAGGTTCTGGCTGTGCTCTCAGGTATCATCATACCAGCGTGGCAAGTCCTGCTCCACCACATGGCAATAGGTAAGTTGCTCTTGGAGCCTCTGTTTCCCCATCTCTACGCTGGGAATAATTAGACCAACCACCTATGCCAGTTGTAAAGATTAAATCTGACCATGAGAACCCAGTAGGTGCTCAGTAAATGCTTTCTCCTTCTTCCCACTGGATCCGGGGCAGGCTCTGTCTCTGGAAGACTGTGCTGGGTTCTGAGTAGGTAGGGTCTGGGAGTCAAACGGCCTGGTGCGTGACCGTGGGCTCGTCCACCGACTAGGGGCCTGACCTAAACAGTCACGTAATCTCTCAGAGCCCCAGTCTCCTCCTTTCTGGTGTCTGTGAGGATTAGATGAGTTAACACAGCACTTAGAACAATACTTGGTATTTCGCTGATGTTGCTGTAGTAATAATATTACTATTGATAATACACTATTAATACTATTAATAATGATTAGTAATAATAGTACAACAACAACAGCAAAACCATGATGCTGATGACAGCAAACACTGCCTGAACAGAGAGCTTACTGTGTCCCCAGCTCTCTATCGATGCACGAGCCCAGCTAGTCCCCATAAAGTCTAAGAGGGAGATAAAGCCATCATCCCCATTTCACAGATGGGAAAACTGAGGCATAGAAACATTAAGAAACTCATTCAGGTCACAGAGGTAGAAAGTGGTGGCATGGGGATTAGAGCCCAGGGAACCTGACTCTGCCTGAACTGCTACGCCACACTGCAGTGCCAGGAGGTGCCAGTGTCATTTTTAGAGAGAGGTCATGGGTCACAGACCTGCTCTGCCTGAGGGCTGGACCCCCTCACTTGACAGAAGAGAGAAGTGAGTTCTCGAGAGAGGTCACCGCATCCCATCACGTGCCTGACACCATCTCCCCAATCTCGTGTCCCCTAGAGGGGGCCCCACTCTGACCTGGGGGGCTGTGGAGGATCGGGGCAGCTGCAGCTGGCTGAGGGGGTACTTGGGGACCGGAGAGCCTGAGTCGGGCTCTCATTGGCAGAGACCACTGAATCTTGCCATAAATCTCCCCACACCCTCATTCTCTTATCCTTCCCTCCTTCCTTCCTTTTCCCTTGCACAAGTCTGACTGAGTTTCAGTTCCTTGTGAGTAATCGTTCACTCTCACCAAGACTGCCCTACCCTGCCCCGTCCACCAAGCTGGACGGCACACGACAGGGCTTCTTGCCTTCCAGAGACTCCTTGACCTTGGGCAACCCTGCAACTGCTTGGTTTTCTGTCTGTTAGATTGGTATTATACCCTCATTCACAGGGCTGTTGTAAGGAGTACTTGAGAGAACTTGGCAAAGCTCATAGCCGAGTCCCAACGTGTGATCGGCGCTCAAGAAATGCTTTACTACTCTTCTTGCCAGTTCCCAGCAGCAGTTGGGGTCCCTGGCAGATCCCGTGCTCCTCTCCCACCCCCTGCCCTCAGGCTTGGACCCCCGGGTCCCAGGCTCATGCGTTTCTTCTCTCCTCCAATGATACGGTGCTGAGAGCCATTTGGGGCTTGGGCCCTGTGCCAGGCCTGGCTCCAGTGTTCTATAAGGCCTTGCCCTCAGAGGACCCTGCATGTGGCAGGAGAGAGAAGCAAGCATCCAAGCAAGCGAGGTAGATCACCTGCCCACAGAGTGACATGGAGATAGCGGCTCTGGTGGTCCTCATTGTGGGATACACGTTAGAACCTCCTGGGATTCCCATGCCTGGGGGGTACATGATGGGGTTGCCCGTGGGGTTGGAATGGACCACAGGACCTCATAGGACCCCAGGTCATAATCTGCGTTGTGGAGAGGAGGTGGAGCACAGAGCCACCATAAGGAAAGGGTCTGGTGCCTCCACCACCACCAAGTTCTGGAAACAGAAAAGGCTTTAAAAAATTGACTTTTGGGGCTTCCCTGGTGGCGCAGTGGTTGAGAGTCCGCCTGCCGATGC
>NC_041227.1:100484085-100486894 GCF_002837175.3 Physeter macrocephalus | reverse complement strand
CTGCGCGTCCGGAGCCTGTGCTCCGCAACGGGAGAGGCCACGACAGTGAGAGGTCCGCGTACCACAAAAAAAAAAAAAAAAAAATTGACTTTTGGATACATAGACTACTCCAAGCTAGACAGTGTCTTAGAAATCAACTTGTCCAACTCCCCAAACAGATGGGGAAACTGAGGACCAGAGAAGGGCATGCTGGTAGTCACCAGCATCTGGGTGGTAGCGTTGCTTGTGAGATTTCCCTGCACAGTCCCTGGGTTGAGGGGCAGGGATGGGGGATGCCCTCTTGCTGTTCTCGAGGCTGCCAAAAAATCACACTGGGGGCGGGTGAACCAAGATCTTGAGAAAGGGGCTGTATTCGTCTCCTAAGGCTGCCACAACAAATTACCTCAAGCTTGGTGGTTTAAAACAACAGAAATGTATTCTCTCACAGTTCTACAGGCCAGAAGTCTGAACGCAAGGTGTTGGCAGGGTTAGTTCCTCCTGGAGGTTCTGAAGGAGAATCTACTCCCTGCCTCTCTCCTTACCTTCTGATGGCTGCCGGCATCCCTTGACTTGTAGCTGCATCACTCCAATCTCTGCCTCTGTCTCCACATGGCCCTCTCTGTGTTTCTCTGGGTCTCAAATCTCCTTCTTCTTTCCCTTAAAAGGACACAAGTCATTGGATTTAGGGCCCACCCTAAATCCAGGATGATGTCATCTCGAGATCCTTAAATTAATTACACCTGCAAAGATTCTATTTCCAAATAAGGTCACATCCACAGGTACTGGGGGTTAGGTTTTGGACACATCTTTTGGGGGGAACATAATTCAACTCACTACAGGGTCTCTCTGGGTCACCAGGGAGGATCCCCAGATCAAACCCTCTCACTCATCCCCACCCCATAACTGGGTGAGCCCAGACGTGTATTGGAGCACCAGTCCCAGAGGAGCAGGACATTGTCTGCATGCTTCCCACATGCTGGGGACTGTGCTGGGTGCTGGCGAGAAGCCAGAGGGGGAGCCGAGTTACAGGGGCTCTCATAGTCGGGGGAGAGGGAGCCAGACTCCTGTACAGAGGGGCCTGGGAGTGCCTGGCTTAGGCTGGCAATGCTGTGGGGCAGAGAGTGCTGGGGCTGCCTGCCAAGAGGACCAGGAGGAGATGAGGGAGGGTCAGGAGGTGATGCTGGGTTTAGCCTTGAAGGACGAGAAGGACTTCACAGAAGACAGGTGGGGAGGAAGTGCCAAACTGAGCCCAAGTGTGTGATTGTGGGTGCGGGTGCAGGGAGGGTCCTCCCCTGGAGCTCCCCAGGCGACTCTTGCTACACCTGGTGTCCCTGGCTTGTCCTCCATTGACCCCTCCACCGGGCACTGAGCTCCTGAGAGCAGAGGCTGGGCATTTCATCGCAGCACCCAGAGGATGGGGCTGGCACACAGCGGGGGCTCAACACCTTTGCTGGCTGAGTGATGGACAAAGGACTAGCTCCAAAGAGAAACTCTAAGGGGAGGCCCCTGGGAATCTTGAGGTGGGTAGCCCCCCACTCACCTCACCTTCAACACATGCCACCGTTGTTACTATCAGTGATTGACTCCTGGGGTCCTTCATGTATCACACACCACGCAACACAAACACAAACACACACATACCCCTCAAGGATTTGAGGCAGCGTGCAAAAAAATACACAAATAGGTAAAACGAAACTTAAATATGTGAAGATGAAATTGAGACCAAGGAAAAATGTGAATAGAGATATCAGCATTGGCCTCATCCATTCAGTCCCTACTGTATGCAGAACACAGATCGGTGATTCCAATTTCTCCACTGGACCTGGCCAGGGAGGGGGCTGGTCAGTTTAGAATTCCAGAGTTTTCGATATGGAAAAGCCCTTAGAAGTGCCTGAATTCAATGTCCTACACAAAGAGAAATGCCCTCTACTTCATTCATTCACTCATTCATTTGTTTAGTCAACAAACCCTTTATTGGGTACCTACTGTGTGCCTGCCAATAAGCACGGATCAGACAGGCAGTCTGGACAGAATGCAGTCATCTGTCACTGCCCCAGGAATCTCTGCTCTTTACAAAGTGCTCTCCAAGGGCTGTCTCCCTGTGTCCCCGGGGAAGCGGGACACAGATGCAAAGGCTGGGATCCGGCCTGCCAGGGCCATTGAGATAGAGAGAGGGTGAAGGCCAAGCCCGATCCAGGTTTTCTGGAATGGGAACGGGATCGATGCCAGGCATTCAATAGGCTTTCCACGTCGTGTATCTCATTTTATGTATCATAATGCCGTGTGATCTTGAGCTGGATACTCAGCTTCTCTGTGCCTCCCTAAGCTCATCTGTAAAGATGATATCATTAAAAATAAAGGACCTAATGTGCCAATGTTGGTTTTGACAAATGTATGGTGTTTACGTAAGATGCTAACAATAGGGGAAACTGAGTGAGGAGTTTACGGGAATTCTCTATTATCTTCGCAACTTTCTTGTAAATCTAAAATTATTCCAAACTTAGAAGTTTATGAAAAAAATTAAAAGACCCTTACATGAGTTTGTTGTGAGACAGATTTACTAAAACACATTCTAAGTATTGGTGATTATGACTAATTCTCACAAAATATTGTGATGGAGGTTTATTATCCCCATTTTCCTCAGAGAAGTTCAGTGAGTTGCCTAGGGCCATACAGAGAGTATTAGGCAACATCTGGGTTTGTTTTTTTTTTTTTTTTTTTTTTTTTGCGGCACGCGGGCCTCTCACTGTTGTGGCCTCTCCCGTTGCGGAGCACAGGCTCCGGACGCGCAGGCCCAGCGGCCATGGCTCATGGGCCCAGCCGCTCCGCG
>NC_041227.1:100472798-100483990 GCF_002837175.3 Physeter macrocephalus | reverse complement strand
GAACCCGTGTCCCCTGCATCGGCAGGCGGACTCTCAACCACTGCGCCACCAGGGAAGCCCCAACATCTGGATTTGAACCCAGGCCTGAAACGCTCCAAAGGCCACACTCTGCTCCCTCTAATATTTTAGAACTTTCACTGACAAGGAAATGACCACTTTGCCAGGAGCAGTTCTGCTAATTAGAGCCTCATCATTGTAGTGATAAGTGATCAGATGTCCTCTCCTTGCTCAGGCCTTGTTTCCAAATGGATGGGCACACCCTCCCCACCCCATCTTCCATGAGCTGACCCATATACCCTGGTCATTGTTCCTCTTTACCTTAAGTGAGGGGCTCAGAACAGGCCCAGGGCTCTGGGTGTGGCCTCCTGGAGCTCAGCCATCCTCTTTCTACCGTGGACAGCACAGTACCACTCATGCAACTTGGGAGGAAGAAAGCCTCATCTTGCTGCTAAAGGGGCCAGGGAGAGCATGGCCCCGGCTGCTCGGATGTCGCCAAATAAAAAGACACAGCATTCAGTCCTGGTGACTCTGTGTGGCAGTGTGGTTGTGGGCGGTCCTTTAACTTTTCTAAGACTCAGTTACCTTATCCTGTTACACAGGGACACTAATAACAGTACTTCCTGTCCCTACCTATTACCTCCCAAGCAGAGTCCCAGATGAGATAGGATACCCCAGCTCTGCCCACCCCACCCCCGAAGTCCCATATATTTCCCAATAGCATAGCCTATGGGACTGTAACGCCAATTTTCTTGTATCTCTTCCCCCCAGAAGTCTGTGATTCCTTCTGGGACAGCAACTGTGTTTTATTTACCTTTATGTACTCAGTGTCTAATAATATTGACAGTAGAAAACCTTCTATAGCACTTCCTCTGGGCTGGGCTCAACCCTGTGAGGTAGATACTATTTTTATCCCTATTTTACAGATGAGGAACCTGAGGCGTAGAGAAATGTCTAGAACTGTACCTGGCACACAAAGTGTCCAATATCTGCTTTTGTTAGAGAGATGGAAGGGTGGATAGGCGAGTTAATGAGCAGATCGGTGGATGGACGGCTGGGTGGATGGGTATATGGGTAGATGGATGAGTCTATGAAAGAATGGACGGATGGGTGCATATGGGGGGGGCAGATGAACTGGTAAGTGGGTGAGCGTATGGGTGAGTAGATAGGGGTGGGTGGGCATGTGGAAGGATGACTGGATGAGTGGGAGGGTGGATGGTTGGACGGATGCATGGATGGATGGATGGATGGATGGGTGAGTGGGTAGATGGATAGACGGTGGATCTGTGGATGAGTCAATAAATGGATGAATGAGTGAGTGAATAGATGGTTGAGGGCTTGGATGGTGGTTCATAAAGTGCCTATGTTATCAAGCCCTGAGAGTGAGGGAGTAACCTTGCAACCATTTAGAGGGTGGAGGCATTTAGCAATAGCAAAGGAAACCTCCCCCCCCTGAATAATGGAAAGACCCTGGGAACAGGAGACCTCCCCACCTCCCAACTCCAGATCCTTGGGCAGGTGGCCATCTCCCAAACCGGCGGCTCCCTCCTCCCCCGCCCCTGACACCGCCCCGGGGCAGCCCCCCACACCTGCGGATGAAAGGTTGGCAGAGGCAGAGGGTGGGAGGGCGGCTTGTTCCCTCGTTGTCTGCAGTAACCTTCCTCCCGGCTGCTTGTTCGGCGTAATGTTCCACTTGTCTCCCCGCAACACTTGGATACCCGAGCCAATTTTGTCATGCAAATGAATTCAGCCCATTGTAAGTGTCGCGGAGGGAGCGGGTCTCGGAGCCAGCGGGGGCGGGGCTGCGCCGAGAGCCAAGCGGCTCCCCTGCTCCCCTCCACCACCACGGGGGGAGAGGGTTACAGAGCTTTGCTGCGGACCCCTGGCCCTTCCCCGCTAAAATCCCAGACCGTTGAAGCCAGAACAGGCTTTACAGATGGATCATCTCCGATTACAGGTTAATAATCTGAGGCTCAGAGAGGGCCAGTGACTTGACATAGACACACAGCCAGTTAGCCAGGGCTCAGCCAACTCTCCCGATTCTCCGACAGAATGCTCTCCACTAGGTCGAGCTGCCCCAGCCATCGTCTTCATTCAGAGCCCACTGGCCACCAGGATGGCCTAAATCTACTCCTCCATCCAATCTAAGCTGCAGGGTGACAGTAGGACCTTCCAGGGGCCAAGACCTCCCAGTAGCTAGTTCTGTTACAGGGAGCAAGACTGAAATGTGAACAAGGGACAGGTCTGGCTGTCAGGAGAAGCAGGAGGGTCTAGGGAAGAGTCTGTGGGTCTAGGCAGGTGAAGGCCATGTCCAGGGATATTGGACATGGTAGGGCTGGACTGACAGGTATTACTGGTAGAGAATCGGGCTGGAGTGCAAATGTCAGGGGTTCTGCAAGGAGGGCAGGTTGGCACGGATGCCAGTATGTCATCATCAGCGAAAGCAAGAAAAGGGTGGGAGGAGTGCTTGGTCACTGGGAGACGATGTGTGACTAAACCCACGGAGCTACGTGGAGCCTCGAGGAAGGCAAGCCCTGCACGTGAGCTCTGCCCCGGGGAGGGGCAAGGACAGAGGTTCCAGGCTGCCCTGTCCCAGCTGCAGTGCTGGCAGCGCACAGGGAGGGAGGCGAGGACGGGAGAACTGGCACTTGGTTCAAGGCCACAACACTCCAGCCACTTTACACCATCCTGGGCTAATTCTTGCAGTAACTCTTTGAGATAGACGTTGTCCCACTTTACAGATTAGAAAACTGAGTCCAGGGAGATGACCTGCCTGGCCCTCAAGGCCACACAGCTTAAAGTGGAGATCTGAGTCACGGTCCACAGGATTCAGGCCTTCCAGAGGCGGTGTTCTTGCCACTCCACACTCTGCCTCTCCTGCCAAACTCTGCTACCGGGAATCAGTCCCTCACTGAACTGCTGACATCTGAGGAGGGAGGGGTTGATAAGAGAAGCGGTTATCAGCAGAGCCCAACTTTCCAGGACGGGAGAGTTTCAAACCATTTGGAAGACTCAGGGGCTCCAGTGATGCACTGGATAAAGCCCTGTCTTCTTCCCTGTCACTGAAAGCCCTTTCCAACCTGCACCCCACCCCGTACACACCCCCAACTCCTGGCTGTTCCTCGGCCTTCATTCCATGCTCCTCCTTGCCTCCAGGTCTTTGTACAGGCTGTTGCCTCTGCTTGGAATGCCCTTCCCCGCTTTGTCCACCTTCTGACCTTCAAGGCTTGACTGGGTTGCTCCCATGACCCTCCTTTCCCCACCCTGGCCAGCGTGGCTTCTCCCTCCTCTGTGCTCCTGTAATTCTCGCACTCACACCTATTACACTGCTTGTTTGTAGGAATTTATATCGTGTCAGTCTTCTGAACTAGTCCTAGAGGGTCAGAGGCATGTATCACCACCTCCCAACACATGCCTAGGGCATGGTAGGGGCATGAAAAGTACTGCATTGAAGGAAGGGAGGGAGGGAGGGAGGGGAGGGGAGGGGAGGGCAAGGAGAGGAAAGGAAGGAACTGGAAACCACTTGGCCCTAGAAGGAAGATATGAGTCAGATGCAGGGTGAATAAACCCTAGACTTTGGAGTCAGAGACTCCTGAGTCTTGAGTTTCACCGATTTACTAGCTGTGTGATCTTAAGCCTGTTACTTCATCTCTCTGGGTCTCAGCTGTCTCCCCTGTAAACTGGGGATGGTAATGTCTTCCTCTTAGGTGGTTGTGAGGATAATAGCAGATAAATATAAAACTTATGCCATGTAAGAAGCGCTCAACAGATGCTGAGCCCCTTAACCTACCCCCTGCCCAGTGCTGGACTCTTACCAAGTGCCCAGATGGGTGAGTGGACGATGCTGGGGCTCAGTCGTACACCAGGAGAGGCTGTGTCTGGTGGCTCCCCATTCTCCACACTGCAGACACTGTGACCAGAGACCTTCTCTACTCCCCCCCTGCCCAGTGCTGGACTCTTACCAAGTGCCCAGATGGGTGAGTGGACGATGCTGGGGCTCAGTCGTACACCAGGAGAGGCTGTGTCTGGTGGCTCCCCATTCTCCACACTGCAGACACTGTGACCAGAGACCTTCTCTACTCCCCACATCTGCCTGGGGCCCCTCCTCCTGCCCTGACTGCATCCCCCATCCCATCACTAAATCGCTGCGCCGATGATGCTGCCCTTCTCACCTGGCCTGAGCTAAACCAAATGCAGGAGGTCAATCAACTGCTAGGAGTACTCCCATTTCGGAGCCTGGCCCAGGTCATTCGGAGCAAGCTGCAGACCTGAACAGCATCAGATACGGCCTCAGGGTCCCTGGGGCCACTGGCAGGGCAGTGGGTCCCCTCTGCCCCCATGGCTGCAGGCACCAGTGCTCTCTCCTGCCTGGCCAGCCCAGAAGGCAGGATGCTGCAGAGGAAAGCAACTCCCCAAGAGCCGTGAGACTTGGGCCTTTGTCCACCTCTGCCTAGGACCTGACGTGTGCCCTGGGCCAGTCCCTTCCTTCTCTGGGCCTCAGTTTCCCATCAGCCAACTGAGAGGGATGGACTCAGGAAATGCCGCGGCCTCAGCTTTAAGGGACCTGGAGCTGAGGATAAGGCGTTCACCTACAGCTCAGATGCTTCTCCCGAGAACCCACCACGCTGGCCCGGATGAAGGAGGAGGCGCTCAGTGTGTCCAGGCATTGTGCTAACAGACCTTCTTAAATAAATGGTCTCATCAGTCCTTAGAACCACCCTATGGGGCGGCCTACATTTTTATCCCCATTTCACCAGTGGGAAAAGGGCCAGAGAAGGGCCCTTATCCCAGGCTCCACAGAGCCCGGTTCTGCTGACCCCAGCCTCCATACATACGGCTTACGGCTTGGACCCCACCTGGCTTCAGGGCTTGGCTTGGGGACATTTGTGAGCCTCTCTGCCCAGATGTGCCCACCCCCCTCTGCTGGCTTTGAAGGAGGGCGGTCCACGGTAGATGGAGAGAGGAGGACCGCCAGTGGGTTTACACGCAAAACGTGCTTGCAGCGCCCCACAGCGCCCGGCTCCTTGTGGGCACTCGTGCTGGAGAAAGGGAGGAGGAAGGAAGGGAGAGACCCACAGGTCCTCGGTGTTCAGGGGACGTCAGCCCTCCACATCTCCGCCTGGACAGGAGTCCTCTCTCAACCACTCCACACGGGAGACATGGACCGAGGTGCAAGTCGCCGGAAACAGAAGGGCCTTCTCTGCCCATCCCTCACCAGAGGCCTCGGGCACACCCCTTCCCTTCCCTGGTCCTCATCCGTGCCACATGTGGACCTGAACCACAGGACTGCCTCCACCCCCCACTCTGCTTTGCTGCAGTCCCTCCCCCCAGCCCCCCACCCCTGCAGCTCAGCAAGCTCCCCGGGGCACCCCTGCCCACGCCCCTGCTGATGAACGCACTGAGCCCCTCTGGACCATTCACCGCGGCCACGCGGTCCGCCTGGCTGCCCGCGGTCACGATGCCACCTTCCGCTGGCATAACATATGCCCCGCACCGCCACCGCCCCAGTCACTCAATCCCAGCCGGTCTGTGGAGGCAGAGATAGTCCTTAATGAGAAGGGCCCAGGCTTTATCTGCTTTCTACTTCAGCCATTATCTCCCCCAGTCTATAGACGCGCAGTTACCTCTGACAATACTGCTCAGAGGCAACAAATGCCGATGAGTTTTCTATGCAGTCCGCACAATAAGTCTATCAAAACAACCTCGGAAAATTATGAACCCCCGTGACAGACAAATACAACCAGCTCTGGCATGAATTTAGAGCCCCCAACGCTACGTTTCTTTTAATTCTTCAGGCCTCCCTTATCTCTGCTGTTCCTCTTCTGGTGGGGAGATAACAGTAATTCTTCTCCGTGCTGGCTTTTTTTTTTTTCCCTCTCTCTCCCCCCTCCTTGCTTTTTTTTTTTTTTTTTTTCCACCCACTGAGTGAGATGTTTTCCGTGTCTTTCTGCTTGCTAAAGATAAAGGGTTAAAGACCAACTTATGTTGGGTGCTGGGGAAGGGGGGAGGGGGCACGGGAGAGGGAAAAAAAAGTAATCAGCATTCAAGAGATTGCTATCAGAGAATCCGCGCAGAGAACAGTAATTTTGCTGGCTTCGGCGAGGGCTCTCTCCGCTCCCACCCCCCCTTTTTTATGAATGCACATAATGCCTGGAGTGTTGGGGGCAGATAAAAGAATTAGCAGCAGCCAGGGGGACGGAGGCCCGGAGAACAGGGGAGAATTAGAATGTCTATCTTTGTCTCTTCCGGCTCATCCAGCCGGCCGAGGCTCCCGGCTCGTAAACAATTTAATCTTTTTGCTACAGTTAAAATACAAAGACAGCAAGCCTCCTTCTTCCAAATGGAAAAGGGAGGAGGAGCAGGACAGGAGGAGGAGGGTTGGCCGGTGGGGGGCACTGGATGAGGGCGAGGCAGATAGGAAAGGGCTGACGCCACAAACTTTTCTGCTGCCGGCTTAACCCCTTGGCCTTGAGACCTCAAGAACTGCCCCCCCTCCAAACCATGCTGTCCCCACTGGGGACACAGCCTAGACTTGGTTTGGTCTAAGCCACTGGAGGAGGGGGATGGGGCGGGGTGGGGGGAGAGGGGGAGGCAGTCTTGCTCCTTTGAAGGGTCCCTGGTCCCTGTCTTCCAGGGAGGTGACAGCTGTGGCCATTCATCCCTTGCTTCTTCCCTCGGTCTTCCCACAGTCAAGGCCTTTCCTTATTCCTCCTCCACTTCCTGCCTCTCCTCCCCTGGCTCCTTCTAGGCTCTGGTGAGAGCTCTCAAGTCTTGCAAAATGACTTGCTTGCCAGGTGGCAAGCTCCCTGAGGGTAGGGGCTACAGTAGCCACTGTGCCATTGTGCTCCCTGCACAGGGCAGGAATGGGGCTCTCTGCCTCAAAGGGGGGCTCCAGCTCTCCGCCTACTGCCTGAGACCAGTGATGGAGCAAGGCCAAGATGGGATGGAAGGACACATTCCTTCTTCCTTTCTCCTGCTCTTTCACACACACGCAGTGGGAGAACAGAACTCGGGAAAGAGCACAGCCTAGAAAGAGCAGAAGCCCTTCTGAATGGAGACATCATTTTGAGGGACCTGAAACTAAGCCAGAAAAAAAGAAGCCTTCTCAAGGCTCCTAGAGATAAGGTTAGAGGAGGCGGGACCCCTCCAACCCAGGGGGTGCAGCAGCCCGGATGACTGACCAGCTGGGCATCCTCAAGGCAGTCCAAGCAGCCAGTGCCCCCCGAGTGCTCACCGTAACCCCACGCCGTGGCCACTTTGAGCCATTCCAGCTGGAGCCTTGTCCCACACGATGTGGAAAGCCCAATTTTCATAGGACCAAGTTGGAGGCTGGTTCTTCCTTCTCTGCTCTTGCCTCTCCTGCAGAGTACTAATCCCAGCGTACTGGCGTTGAATTTACTGCCCTCTCTTACTTGAAAGCTCCTAAAGGGCCAGGAACTTCCTCCCCACCCCTGGATGTCCAAGCCCAGCACAGTGCCCGGCCAAGCTGGGTGAACGCTTGCTGAGTGATTTGATGGATGAAGAGAGGAGTGAAGTCAAGGAAAACCGGGAGAGAGCGGGGAGCTTCTCTGGGCACTTGGTCAACCTCTCCGAGCCTCAGTCCCCTATCTGTAAAATGGAAATAAGAATGACTTCTACCTTACAGAGTTGGGTTAGCACATAGTAGGGACCCAGCAGGCATTGGTCATGTCGAAGTAGAAGAAGCAATGCCTTGTAATGACAAGCAGACACAATAAACCAAATATGCTGAAAACATAAACACATCTCAAAGCCCCACAGAGAAGCTCCCATTTACAGCTGACCCTGGAACAACCTGGGGGTTAAGCCACATATAACTTAGAGCTGGCCCCCTGTATCTGTGGTTCCTCCACATCTGTATGTATTTATGTCACTCATCCTACCTCTGCCCTCTACTCCTTGGGAAACTGGGCTAAGCCATGATGTGGGGAGTAAAGCTGCTTTCCCAGTTCCTGTGACCCTCCCAGTTCTGGGGAGGGGACAGTTCAGGAGGAGCTCTCGGGATACTCCAGGAGGTGGGTGCGGCTGGTCACTTGCTCCAAGGTCTACAGCTTTGCAAATAACCTCCAGCCTGCTGGCCTTCCCTTTCGATCCCTTCACATCTGTGACCTGGGCCAAGCTCTCCCTCTAGTCCCAACTTCAAGCCCCACTGAAATATTATTCGCCCTTCCTCACCCTGACCCCAATGTTACCCTGAAAATAACCCCCCAGCCTAGCTGAGTAGACATGGGAGTGGAACATAGGGTACGAACATAGGTTTATATAAACAATGTTCAAATAATAATGTTTAGTGTTTGTATCTTAAAACCAGATAACAGTTATTTTCAAATATATATTAAATATATATAATCTTGGTCATGTCCTAAACCAGGGTATCCCAAATTGTCCACACGTCAGGATCACTTGGGTAGCTTTAAAAAAATACTAGATTCTGAGCCCAAGCCTAGGGATTCTGAATCAATATGTATATGTATGAGGGTGAATTTTGGATTTTGGGGGCGAGAAATAGATTGTTTCAAAGATCCCAGGTGATTCCGTTGAGGAGCCTAATTTGGGATCTGCTGTCTCTAGCAGCTAAGAAATAGCCTTCATTTTATTCATTACTTCAAAAAATACTTTCGGAGCCCCTGCTATCTATCTTTGTGTGTGTTGGGGGCAGGGGGCAGGACCTAAAGAAGCCAAAAAGCCCACAGGGCACCAAAAATCAGTGTCTAACCACCCATTTAGATTCCCCAGTCCTCGGCCTCAATCAAAAAACCCACCCAGGGCTTCCCTGGTGGCGCAGTGGTTGAGAATCTGCCTGCTAATGCAGGGGACACGGGTTCGAGCCCTGGTCCAGGAAGATCCCACACGCCGCGGAGCAACTGGGCCCATGCGCCACAACTACTGAGCCTGCGCATCTGGAACCTGTGCTCCGCAACAAGAGAGGCCGCGATAGTGAGAGACCCGCGCACCGCGATGAAGAGTGGCCCCCGCGTGCCACAACTAGAGAAAGCCCTCGCACAGAAACGAAGACCCAACACAGCAAAAATAAATAAATAAATTAATAAACTCCTACCCCCAACATCTTAAAAAAAACAAACAAACCCACCCAATACTGATTTCTCCCTTTCTGATATCCGTAAGGCTTACTGCCTCTTCTCTACTTAAGAACAGAGCAGGAATACGTATTAAGTAAGGACCTAGTTAAGTGCCAAGCACTTCATTCAGTCTTTACCTATACCTATGATCGTATTTAATCCATAACTTGTGTGGTAGTTATTATTACCTCATGTTATTAATGAGGAAATAGAGGCACAAAGAGGCTGAAGAACTCACAGAAGTTCACAAAGAGAACAAAGGGCAGAGTCATACCTCTCCCCCGCACTTGCGTGCTGCTTAAGTGCAGGATCTTGGAATTCTATTTCTCTATTATTAATCACAGTGCATAGCGCTTAATCGGTCATTCCTTCAAAAAACCGATAAACCACCCACTGTGTGCAAGGCACTTAACTGCAGGGGATAAATAAGACCCTGCCCTCAAAGAGTGCAGTTTAGAAGGTGAACTTGGGCAATTGAGCAGATAATTCAGAGGTAAAGTATGAGTGCCTTCCAAGAGAGGGACAGTAGCAAGTTATCAGAATCAGTGGAGGGAAATTCCTTCCAGCTTCTGGGACTCAGAATGCCAGAAATCCAGAGGTGCTTGGCAAACCTTGAGGTCTTATTTCATCAGGGAGGTGAAGCACCTCACCCGAGGTCACACAGCTGGGCGTGCCATAAATACATGATGAATCGAACGAGATTATTCACTAACTCCAATTACATCTTAACCGCTAATAACTTGGCTCCGGCTCCCCTCATGGGATTTCCTCCTTGGACCAAGCTTCCCTCCGCCCTTCCACTGCCATCGGCCAATTAGAGAAGGACAGATGCTGTGATTGGGGTCACGGAGAGAGGAAGAGATGGAGAGGACCACAGCTCACCCCCTATCCAAGGCTGAGAAGGAGGTGATCGGTTTCAGGTGCTCACAGCCTCTCGTGATGAAGAGGCTGAGAGAAGCTCACGCACGTGGCGGACTTGGAAGCCCAGTGCCCCCAACACGAATGCCCACAGCACCCTTTCCTCGACATGTTGAAGACCAGCAGGCATGGGGAGAGATGTGGGGCTACATGTAGAGACATTGAGGCAGACCAGCAGAGCTGAAGACAGACACAGACAAGGAGAAGAACAGTACCACAAGAAATACCCATATACATGAGAACACGCCAGGTATTGCCACCAAACTAGCTTCTGGGAGAGTCACAGAGATCCAGAAAGGCGCGGGCAGACACAAAGGGATTCTTGGGCAGATTCAGGTATCCACTGATTTATTCCACTGGAATTATGAGGCACCTACTACGTGCAGGCGCAGGGAGCTCTTTGTCCTCACAGAGCTCACGGTCTGGTGGAAGAGAGCAGGCATGGAAACAGCAATTACAGTACAGTGAGCAAGAAACACAAAGACGAAAAGCAGCCCAGAGGAGCACAAAAAGAGAGCCAGAGAGAAAAAGGCACAAAGAGAAACCCAGAGGTGCTGAGAAAGAAGGCAGAAGTGAAGACACACAGAAGCGCTTAGAGAGAGAGCAAGAGAGAGGCATCCACAGATGTGCACGCATGCCTACGCCAACACCTCTGCTGTCACGAGTACAGAAGAGGCCCCTCCCAGCAGACCCAAGCTTCCTCCTGCGAGGATGTGGGAGTGGGGCTTAGGGATATCTAAGCTTTCTCCTGCAGGGGCACAGCAGGCTCAGGTGGGGCAAGAGCCAGGCCCTGATGAAGGCAAGCAAGATCTGCAGATGTGTGGGCAGACGACAGGGAGATGGTAGGTGCTGGGGCTGCTTCCCATCCCCCAACTGTGCTGGGAGCCAAGGCCAGGGGTCCAGCCCCTGCAGATTCTCGATGATGACTATGTTTGGGTCAGCACCCCTCTGCTGCAAACCAAGAGCACTTCAGCTGGCCCAGTGCAGAGTAAGGGGCTCTCCGGACCTTAAGAAAGTCCGCAGGGCTTCCCTGGTGGCGCAGCGGTTGCGCGTCCGCCTGCCGATGCAGGGGAACCGGGTTCGCGCCCCGGTCTGGGAGGATCCCGCGTGCCGCGGAGCGGCTGGGCCCGTGAGCCGTGGCCGCTGGGCCTGCGCGTCCGGAGCCTGTGCTCCGCAACG
>NC_041227.1:100467466-100472774 GCF_002837175.3 Physeter macrocephalus | reverse complement strand
AGGGCTTCCCTGGTGGCGCAGTGGTTGCGCGTCCGCCTGCCGATGCAGGGGAGCCGGGTTCGCGCCCCGGTCTGGGGGGATCCCGCGTGCCGCGGAGCTGCTGGGCCCGTGGGCCGTGGCCGCTGGGCCTGCGCTCCAGAGCCTGTGCTCCGCAAGGGGAGGGGCCGCGGCAGAGGGAGGCCCGCATACCACAAAAAAAAAAAAAAAAAAGAAAAAAAAAAAAGAAAGTCCGCAGTCACCTAATCGGAACCATGCAGTCCTGAAAGCTAACATTCTTTCAGTCTAACTTAAATCCCTCCAACTGCAGCTTAGGTCCAGTTCCAGTGGTAGAGGGCAGGGGCTCAAGGCCACAGAGCACGTGTTCCCAGGATGCCTACTTCATTCTGAGCACCTGCTCAGGAACCTGGCCCACTGGAAGTCACCTAAGGTAGCACTCCCTCAGAAAGGCTCTGGACCCAACTCCATCATACAGAGGAAAAGAGTCACGGAGGGGGTGAGGGGGAACTTGCCCAAGATTTCACAGCGGTGGATCTGGAAAGGGGTCCTGAGTCCTCAAAGCACAGCCCTTTACCCCACAGCACCTGGCCACTGGTTCCTAGCAGAAGCCATGGGCCCCTGGCAGGCTTGAACCCAAGAGGACACAGTCCATACACGGGGGGCTGGAGGAGGGTTTGGGTGTGGTCTTGGAGGACATGAGCCTGACCCAGGCACCCCTCACACCCACCCAAGCCCTACAGGCTTCTAACAGCACAGGGTCACACCCCCAACATGTCACCCCACCTCTGCAAGCGCCCTCCCACCACCTGAGCCCCTGGTCACCTACTTTCCTCAGCATCCTTTCTCACACCATATTTCCGTCCATTCAACAAATGTCTGTTGAGAGTCTCCTCACTGGGCTAAGCACTGGGATGCAGAGGTGACAACGACAAAACTCCCTTTAAGGGGCTGATGAGCGGGAAGGAAGCGGCGAGGGAGGCCCGACGCCGTAGGGCCAATAACCGCACAAAAGGTTGAAACAGAGCGGACGCCCCCGGTGCAGGGGCTCACCCTCCCAGTGCCACACCCCAAGCCCCCGCCCCGGGCCTCTCCACCCCACCGGTCCCTCGACACCTTGTCGCTGGCCTCTCCTACCCGACGCTGCCTGGCTTGGGCGTCCCCCGACCCCGTGTGCCCAGCCCTTACGGCCTCTGGTTCCCCGCCGGCCTCGAGGGCCTCTCCCACCTGACCAGGACCCCGACCAGGACCCTGACCCTGACCCCGCGCCTGCACCGCTTGACACCGCCCGTCCTCCCTCGGCGCCGCGGGCCGCTCGGCCCAGCTGCCTCGTGCGCGCCTGGCGCTCCCGGGGCCGCGCGCTGCGCCTCCAGGGGCTCTGCCCGGCGCGAGGCCTGCCCCCCCCACCGCGTGCTAAGTGCAGGGCCCAGACTTAAGTAGCAATTAAGGCTGCCGGAGAAGCAAGAGAAGGGCAAACAGCCTGTTTTGTTTCCCTCCCTCCAGTATCCCCATTACACACACACCTCGTCGTTGGAAGAAAAGAGGGAAAGAGTGAGCGAGAAAGGGGGCGGTGGAGGGGGGGGTAACTAAACCAAACCTCACTGCCATTAGGAGAGCGGCTGGGGAAGAAAGATGTGTATTAAATGGATGTTTCTGCACAAAAACCCCAGGCTGACAACATCTCTGGCCTTGTAAGGGGGAAATGACCATGCCTCGGTGTTTACGTAGCCGAAATCAGGGGGAATTATGCTGTCATACTGACAACCGGAGGAGGACAATTTTAAAATTACACCGTTCAACACCTTTAATGATTTGTAACAGAAGAGGTGTGGCTACTCCTATTAAATGTGTTGCCAAATCAATAAAAGGGATAATTGCAGTTGTCGGAGCAAATTATAGCAGCGTCTCTTCTGTTGCCGTACAATGTTCCCTTGTAAACTGCTATTACAGGCAGCGCCGTATTTCTCTCTTATTTGGCCGCTTTGTAATGAGTTGGTATTTGGCAGCATAATAGTTCCACTTTCTTTTATGGAGCTCTCCCTTTAACTTTTTCTCCTTTGTGCAGCCTGTAATTTCCTTGCCCTCCCTGCCTGTTTTCAGAGGTGGCTGCGCTGCCTGTCAGTAGCCTCTGGGCGATAAACTATATTATTTCACATTATTTTCAGGCCTTTGCAATTGGCGGTTGGCTGGGGTAGAGGGGTCTGAGGGGATGGGGCTGTCGGAAGGCCGGGAGAGAGGAGACAGGGCCAGGAGGAGAACTAAAACTTCACAGAAATGGAAAGGAAAGGGGATGGGGGGGCACGAGGCTGACCTGGTTCCCAGGGGCGGGGCCCTGGCCCTTTAAACACAGGACTTGCCAGGGGCTTCTGAGCTGAGCAGAGACTCTGACTGGTGGCTTAGCTATTTGTGTGAAGGGGTGTGCAGAACCCTGCCAGACCCCAGCTTCACCCTCAGCACCCCAGAACCTCCGCCTCTCCCTGCTCCTAAAAGTAAAACCAATAAACAGCTCAGGACTAAGGAGCTATTGTTTCCCCCTATCCCCCACCCACCTTCTCTGCCTGGGCGGACGTAGGCACCCGGAGCTTAGGCCAGGCCACAGGAGGAGTGGAGAAGCTGCACCCCTAGGATCATCTTGGAACCCCAGGTGCATGGATGAGTCTTAGAGGATGGACGAGCCATTCCCATTGCAGACAAAGCCTGAAGCTGCAGGGAATTCTAAGGCACCATGGGGATGGAGACCGTCACAGGCCTGTTCCTGGGGATATGTCAGGACACCAGAAGCCAGGTTCCAGGCCTGAAAGTGCCTCCTCTCCCCTCCGCCACACACAGGTCTTGGCCCCCGGCTGGAAAGGACAGCATCCCTGGGCAGCTGTGGATCAAGCTTGCTGTGTGTATCATTCAGTTCCTGAGACAGTGATAAAAATCCTAGCCCAGATAAACCTCACTCAGTCAGTCCCTGCGTTGGGCTACAGGACAATCAGTCGGAATTACTGGGAGGTCTCAATGAGAGGCAATTGAAAACGAAACACCACTTTATTACTTCCACGGAGCTGCCATCCCTGGGACCCATTTGCTGCCAAGTAGCACGGCAGCAAGACCTGCTCGGACGAGCAGATAAGACTTGATAGTGAGCAAATAAGACCCATTTGCAACGAGCAGCATCAATTTGCTTGCCAGCAATGAACAAAGTCCTAATTCTCTATGGTAGGTGCCTTATGGCCTTTGGAGTGTCCTCTTGTTTCCATCCTTCATGGTCCAGGCTAACTTTTTATCCCAAGAGGGCGAATGAAAGTCAACTTGCCTAGGTGCAACCAGAAGAAGTTTTAGATTATAAAGGTTTGAGTGAACGCCATTTAGCCTGGGACAGATTTCCAGGTACCTGTCACCAACCTTCCTAATTTGAGCAATATAATCAGTCCCATAAAATCCCAGCAAAATGAAAACATGTGGACAGTCCCATAGCATCTGCTTTTAGCAGGAAGGTGATATTTTTCTTTACAATGGTCTGTGCTAACAATGCTTCAATTCAACCAAGAGTTAACTATCAACCCAACACAATGTTAATGGTCTCTGATTCCAGGCACTGGAATGAGTGTTTGGGATCCACTGGGGAACAAAACAGACACCATCACTGCCCTCCAGGAGGGCACTGGAAATACAATACTGAGCAAGGCAGGTGTAAGGCTTGCTCCTATGAAGCTTACAGTCTAGTAGCAGAGACAGACGTCCACCAGATCATCACATCAGTATGTAATTACAGAATTGTGATGAATGCCTGTTAGGAGAGAGGCATGAGTTTATCTCTACTAGCCACAAACTGGAAACAACCCAAATGCCCAAAGGAGGCCAGAGTGGCTGGAGTACAAGGGGCAGAGCTGTCTAGATGAAGCTGAAGAGGTGGGCAGGGATCTTGGGAAAGGGGGTCACATCAAAGATTGGTCTTTGATCCAAAGGGCAAGAGAAAGCCACAGATGGGTTTTAAGCAGGAGAGTAACATGATCCAATTTACATATTAGGAATACCACTTGCTACGGATGTACTGGGCAGATGGGATTGAAGAGGCCCAAAGCAGGAACAGGAAGACTGGTTATGAGTCCTTCCCAGTGGTCTGTGAGAACATTAACAGTGGCTTGCAATAAACAAATGAAAGGCTACTCAATATCATTAATCATCAGAGAAACACACAGTACCACCACCATGAGATTCCACTATATCCCCATCAGAAAGGTGAACATTTAAAAGACAGACACGAGGGAGGTCATTCCTGATCTCCACAGATCTTGAAGAGATTGGAAAGGAAGGGCAGGGGCTGCAGAAAAGGCCACAGATGAGGAGGAATTTCACAGTGAATGGACGGCTCTTGTCCCTGAGGTTACTGCTCCTCAACCCGAGGCTGCAGACGGTGCTGAAGGTGCTCAGGAGCCCTAGTGCCCATCCTGCCGCTCGCTGCTGAGGACCGACGGGGCCTCAGGCCTCTGCTGGAGTCAGGGCTGCAGCTCCCACCGCTCAGGCCTCTGAACGCCGTGTGGCCGGCAGGGTCTTGGTGCTCCAGCCGGGTGTCCGGCCTGAGCCTCTGAGGTGGAAGAGCCGAGTTCAGGACATTGGTCCACCAGAGACCTCCCGGCCCCACGTCATATCAAACGGTGAAAGCTCTCCCGGAGATCTCGTCTCAATGCTGAGACCAAGCTCCACTCAAAGACCAGCAAGCTCCAGTGCTGGATGCTCTATGCCAAACGACTAACAAGACAGGAACACAACCCCACCCATTAGCAGAGAGGCTGCCTAAAATCATAATGAGGTCACAGACACCCCAAAACACACACCGGACTCGGTCCTGCCCACCAGAAAGACAAGATCCAGCCTCATCCACCAGAACACAGGCACTAGTCCCCTCCACCAGGAAGTCTACACAAGCCATGGAACCAACCTTACCCACTGGGGCCAGACACCAAAAACAACGGGAACTATGAACCTGCAGCCTGTGAAAAGGAGACTCCAAACACAGTAAGTTAAGCAAAATCAGAAGACAGAGAAATATGCAGCAGATGAAGGAGCAAGGAAAAACCCACCAGACCAAACAAATGAAGAGGAAATAGGCAGTCTACCTGAAAAAGAATTCAGCATAATGATAGTAAAGATGATACAAAATCTTGGACATAGAATGGAGAAAATACAAGAAACGTTTAACAAGGACCTAGAAGAACTAAAGAGCAAACAAACAATGATGAACAACACAATAAATGAAATTAAAAATTCTCTAGAAGGAATCAATAGCAGAATAACTGAGGCAGAAGAACAGATAAATGACCTGGAA
>NC_041227.1:100466342-100467218 GCF_002837175.3 Physeter macrocephalus | reverse complement strand
AATCAAGTCCAGGAAGTACAGAGAGTCCCATACAGGATAAATCCAAGGAGAAACACGCCAAGACACATATTAATCAAACTATCAAAAATTAAATGCAAAGAAAACATATTAAAAGCAGCAAGGGAAAAACAACAAATAACACACAAGGGAATCCCCATAAGGTTAACACCTGATCTTTCAGCAGAAACTCTGCAAGCCAGAAGGGACTGGCAGGACATATTCAAAGTGATGAAAGGGAAAAACCTACAAACAAGATTACTCTGCCCAGCAAGGATCTCATTCAGATTCAACGGAGAAAATGCTCCCACCAAAAGACACAGACTGGCTGAATGGATACAAAAACAAGACCCATATATATGCTGTCTACAAGAGACCCACTTCAGACCTAGGGACACATACAGACTGAAAGTGAGGGGATGGAAAAAGATATTCCATGCAAATGGAAATCAAAAGAAAGCTGGAGTAGCAATTCTCATATCAGACAAAATAGACTTTAAAATAAAGACTATTACAAGAGACAAAGAAGCACACTACATAATGATCAAGGGATCAGTCCAAGAAGAAGATATAACAATTGTAAATATTTATGCACTCAACATGGGAGTACCTCAATACATAAGGCAAATGCCAACAGCCATAAAAGTGGAAATAGACAGTAACACAATCATAGTAGGGGATTTTAACACCTCATTTTCACCAATGGACAGATCATCCAAAATGAAAATAAATAAGGAAACAAAAGCTTTAAATGATACATTAAACAAGATGGACTTAATTGATATTTATAGGACATTCCATCCAAAAACAACAGAATACACTTTCTTCTCAACTGCTCTTGGAATATTCTCCAGGATAGATCATATCTTGGGTCACAAA
>NC_041227.1:100465811-100466081 GCF_002837175.3 Physeter macrocephalus | reverse complement strand
TAGAGAAAGAAGAAAAAAAAAAAACCCCAAAGTTAGAAGAAGGAAAGAAATCATAAAGATCAAATCAGAAATAAATGAAAAAAAAATAAAGGAAACAAAAGCAAAGATCAATAAAACTAAAAGCTGGTTTTCTGAGAAGATAAAAATAATTGATAAACCATTAGCCACACTCATCAAGAAAAACAGGGAGAAGACTCAAATCAATAGAATTAGAAATGAAAAAGGAGAAGTAACAACTGACACTGCAGAAATACAAAGGATCATGAGAGA
>NC_041227.1:100463514-100463750 GCF_002837175.3 Physeter macrocephalus | reverse complement strand
CGCAAAAAAAAAAAAAAAAAAAAAAAAATCTACAAACAATAAATGCTGGAGTGGGTGTGGAGAAAAGGGAACCCTCTTGCACTGTTGGTGGGAATGTAAATTGATACAGCCAATTTGGAGAACAGTGTGGAGGTTCATTAAAGAACTAAAAATAGAACTACCATATGACCCAGCAATCCCACTACTAGGCATATACCCTGAGAAAACCATAATTCAAAAAGAGTCATGTACCACAA
>NC_041227.1:100419773-100463209 GCF_002837175.3 Physeter macrocephalus | reverse complement strand
GAGGTGGGTGGACCTAGAGTCTGTCATACAGAGTGAAGTAAGTCAGAAAGAGAAAAACAAATACTGTATGCCAACACATATATATGGAACCTAAAAAAAAAAAGGTTCTGATGAACCTAGGGTCAGGACAGGAATAAAGACTCAGACGTAGAGAATGGACTTGAGGACACAGGGAGGGGGACGGGTAAGCTGTGATGAAGTGAGAGAGTGGCATGGACATATATACACGACCAAATGTAAAATAGATAGCTAGTGGGAAGCAGCTGTATAGCACAGGGGGATCAGCTTGGTGCTTTGTGACCACCTAGAGGGGTGGGATAGAGAGGGTGGGAGGGAGATGCAAGAGGGAGGGAATATGGGGATATACGTATGCATATAGCTGATTCACTTTGTTATACAGCAGAAACTAACACACCATTGTAAAGCAATTATACTCCTAAAGATGTTTAAAAAAAGAAAAAAGACAGACACAACCAAGGGTTAGTGAGGATATGAAGCAACCGGAACTCTCAACCACTGCTGGTGAAAGTGTAAATTAGCAAAATCACTTTGAAAAAAATATTTGGTAATATCAATTAAAGTTAAATATAAGTATACACTATGACCCAGAATAAGGCCCACCACAAGACATGAGCTTTATTTGTAATAGCAAAAAGCTGGAAACAGCCCAAATGTCCAAGAACTGCAGAATGGGCAAATAAACCATGGTATATCCACGCAGTGGAACATTATACAGCAATGAAAAAGAAGTTTACTAAGACACACCACATGGATGAATCCCACAACAGAATAGAAGATATACTGCATGTTTCTATTTATATGAAGTTCAAAAACAGGCAAAAGGAATCTATAAGGACAGCGGTCAGAATAATTGCTATCTTTGGCAGGGTAATGACCATGACCTGCTGTAAAGCTGGGAACGTTCTATATCTCCACCTGGATGGTGGTTACGGTGGTGCAAAAACTCATCAAACTGTGTATTTCGGGTTTACACCCTTTACTAAATGTTGCACCTCAAAAAAAGCTTAACGAAAAGAATTTACAGTGTCTTGGACTAAGAAGGTGGCAGAGGCGATGAAGAGATGTGGACAGAATAGAGAGATATTTAAAAGGTAAAATAATACCTACCTAGCTTGCCTTGCCAGAGCATCCTGAGGCTTGAATGAAATCATGTACAGGAAAGCTTGTCACCCGGTGGCTTTCTTGCTGTGAAAATTCCAACTAAAACAAAAAGAATTCCAGGCTCAGAACTAATTTGTTCTGCATGGTCCCAGAACACCCACCTCCCCACACCCCAGAGGAAGAGCATAATGAAAGTGTTTGCCTGAAATATGGGATTTCTGGCTTTACAGAAAGTATAGGTTCAACCAGAAGACACAGCACCAGCCTGGAACCGACTAGGCTGGGAGACATGCAGGGCTTCCTGGTAGTAAAGAGGCCATTTGCTTTCTAGCTGCAGTGTAACCACTAGCGGCTGCCCCCAAGTCCCTCCTTATCCTAATTGCATTGAATCACACCATTTTCCTGTGATAACGGGATTTCCATGGGTGACATGGGGTTGCAGCTAAGACCAGATGAGGCTGCTGCTAGTGAAATAGGATGAGGGCTCCTTAGGGGAAGCCACAGAGAGCTTCCCAAGTGCCCTCCCCACAGCCATGTGAGGTAGGCATTTCCAACAGATGAGGACATTAAAGCTCAAAAAGGGGAAGGGGGTTGCCCAGCCCAAGGTGGCAGGAGCAGAGCTGAAATGTGGTCCGGATCTTCTAGCTCTGGTCCACTGCCCTGGTGGTCCACTAGTGTTGTCCCTCCTCCCCCACAGCCCAAGCCCTGAAAGCATCGACCATGGCAAAGCCAGATTCACTGTCCTTGACAGGCATAGACTCAAATGTAAAGGGTCACTGGTAAGTAACCTCATTCAGTAGACCCCCTTCTTTTAGATCCCTGGAGGGGCCATTTCATGGCTCACTCATCTTGAAGGTCCCCCAGGGAGCAGTGCTGCTCAGAAGGAGAGAGTCCACCAGGGCACTAATGATGTGGACACAGCAACCAGTCATATCTGCTCTGAAAGTTTTTCAGGCCAAGATCATTCTTGTCATGGTCGATGGTGTGGAATTGTGGATCTAAATCAAGTTCCTGTCTGTGAGCATGATGGATACCAAAAGACCCATCTTGAGGGGAAACCCTGGGTTTGCCTACAAGAGAACCCTCCAGTCCACCTGCACACACAGTGGGGAGACCTTCCAGGTGGAAAGAACACTTATCAATCTCCTTTAGTCTTAGGATGTTGTCTACTCCTCTGGGTTCCAAAGCCTGAGCAGCTCCCCGCCCTCAGTGGGTGATTCGAAATTCCAGGCTTCCTTCTGCCTGCTCAGGGGATAGTGCAGCCTTGGAATGTATTTCTCCAGCCCAGAGAAAATGCCCAGCTTAGGATGATGAATAAAAGCCTCAGTCCAGGGCTTCCCTGGTGGCGCAGTGGTTGAGAGTCCGCCTGCCGATGCAGGGGACACTGGTTCGTGCCCCAGTCCGGAAAGATCCCACATGCCACGGAGCCACAGCTACTGAGCCTGTGCGTCCGGAGCCTGTGCTCCGCAACGGGAGAGTCCACGACAGTGAGAGGCCCACGAACCGCAAAAAAAAAAAAAAAAAAAAAAAAAAAAAAAGCCTCAGTCCAAAGACTCAAAGTGGAAGATAAAATTTTATTTTTCTTTAATGCAATTTAATTTCCATTTGGAGTCTTCATTCCACTGGCAGTGGGGAAAAAAATTCAGTCTCAGGCATTTCTGGATTTTCTCCAGCTCTTTCTCTTTCCCTAGACTTACTTGCAAGTTACAGGGGCTTATAGAGTACTGAGGCCAAGGGGGTACCATACGATCCACCATGTTATCTGTTCACCCTCTCAGAGGACCTTCTTTCTTGCCCAGCTTACACCTTCAGTTCTGTACGGTTTGGGGCCGTGATGGACAGCATATCTGTGATTCTGCTGCCCTTATCCTGAGAATGGGATTCCCCATGAAGCCGCAGACGCCGGCTGCCTAGACCCACCTCTCAGCCATGCCCTCTGGGATCTTGGGGCCCCATCCTCTGAGGTCCAGCAAAGCCTAAATTCTCAACCTGGAAACAGTGTCCTTTCCCCCAAGGGCCTGAGGTTTTGAGCACCTAAGCCCGAAAGCCTTCACGATGTCCACTTTTCACCTGCCCCTACCTCCCTTGAGGAAATGGTACTGAGGGGTGGAGGGAGGGGAAGTTATGAGGGGTGAAAAAAAAGCAGTAAATGTTTCAAAAATGTCCCACCACAGAAGTGATATTTGTGAAGTACCTTTATTCAGCAATAAACATTTATTGCACACCAAGAACATGCCAAGCACTATGCTGGGGTTAAAAAAAAATAAAAGACCCAACGTGCTAAGTAGAAGACTGTGGTATAAAGGCAAATGCACGCTCTGACTTCACACTGCCTGGGTTCTTTGTAATCATGGCTCTGGCGTTCCAGCCCTGTGACTTCATGCAAGTTCTGTAACCTCTCTACCTTCACTTTCCTCATCCATAAAATGGACTCAACATGTGGTTTAAATGCAGCAATATTTATATTTTTTTAAAGTGCCTAGCACAGTGCTTGGCACAGAGTAGGTGCCTAATAAATGTGGTCATTATGCAAAGGAAGCCCTGAGAGCTCAGTGGAGAAGTAGGTGGGTGCCAGGTGACAGGAAAGCAACAAGGGGGCATTTAGTGATTGTTTCTTTTTACTTAAAAATATACTTAAGTATAGAGAAAAAAAAAGAGAACAATCAACCATGGTCCCAACACCCAGAATTAACACTGTGATAATCTTAGCACATCTGGGCATCTTAATCCAGATTTTGTTTTTTCCTAAAGAAAATCAGCCTATTGTTTTTGCAAGCATTACCCGTACTTCTTATAAAAATTCAAACAACGACTAAAAATTCCAAGCTGAGAGCACACAAATTCACCTCAAATCCCACCACTTGGGTCATTGATGGATTTTCAGGCCGTGGAGCGTGGGGGTGATGATGGGGTCTGTGTATCAGAAAGATCACAGGCTGCTGGGTGGAGGAGAGTCAGGAGGTAGACTAGAGAAGACTAGGGAAGAGGCAGGAAATGATGAGGACCCACCCTAAAGTAGTGGCAGTGGGAAAGAAGAGGAGGGACTGGATTTGGATGGACAGATGGGGCACAAGCTCCAGAGGGCATTCTAAACCCTTTCCTTGCTTCTAGCTAAGTCCCTAGAAAGACACAGAGCTGGACCACATTGGGCTAGCCTCCTGCAGGATCGCCTACACTGCGTCTGAGCTTTCACACTGTGCCCTCAGCTTTTATTGAGAGCAGATACCAGAAACAACCACATGAAGATCAGGGCTGCACAGGCTGTAAATCTGCAATAGAAGCCCTTTGTCCGTACACTATCCGAGTCCCTTAGCAACACCTCAGGTGATGACTGCCTATTTGAATGTAGTACCAGGGAACAGTTTGTTTCCCTTGAAAAAAAGTAGCATTTTTTTTTCTCCTAGGTAGTGAAAATGATGTAATCCAATATATTTCCCTTTTTGCCCTGGTTGCCAAGAAGCTCAGAGCCTAATTTCATGTTACATCTGCTCTATGCCTAGACACTTTTACCTCTTCATAGCTTTTCCATTTTACTTTGGATAACATTGTTGCAAATGTATTTTTTGAGAAAATCTTTTGCGAAATAAGAACTCCCACCTCAGAGGCTAGTGGACAATAGGTGTGCAGTAAGTGTTTGATGAATGAATAAAGGAGTAAATTTAAAAGCCAAATTTTAAGTCTGCTTTGCAGCCAAGCAGGGTGATTCAGAGACAGACACCTCTCGTGGCCATGGGCACAGCCCACAGGAAATGATGGGGCATTTAAGGAGTTAATAAGAATTAATGGAACATTCTCTTCTGGACTGAGTTAGCATGACTTTTGCACCCCTCGGAGAGTAAATACTATTCAGGAGACACTGAGCCAGTGAAGGGAAGAAACAAAAATGTGGTATGAGTGTGTGTGAGCGCGCGCGCGCGCGTGTGTGTGTGTTTGATCCTCTAAGCTACCTACACTTGGCAAAAACTCCCTCTGTCTGTTAAGTTCCTACCCATCTTTCAATGTGTAAGGCAAGTCATCCCTGGATCCTCCCAGCCCATTGCACGTATGTAGTATCTTACAAGCTACACGCACATATTGCTTCACATATTGCTTCTTCCAACAACCCTGTGAAGTGCATGGTATTAGCATTGTCTATATTTCACAGATGAAAATAATTGGGGCTCTCGAGATGTGTTGTCCCCTAGGGTTAGCCACTAACCATATGTAGCTACTAAACACTTGAAATTTGGCTTGTCTGGATTGAGATGTGCTCTCAGTGCAAAATACACAACAGATTCCAAAGATAGTACCAAAAAATGTAAAATATCTCATTAATAATTTTTATGTTGGTTACATGTTGAAATGATAATATTTTGGTTATACTGAGTTAAATAAAATATACTCTAAATTAATTTTGCCCGTTTCTTTTACTTTTAAAATGTGGCTACTAGAAAATTCAGACTTAAAACATACGATGCTGCTCTGGATAGGGGTCATGCGACATTTTCTGTAAAACATTGCAGTAAAACCAGACAGTAAATACTTTACAGTTTGTGGGCCATATGGTGTCTGTTGCAACTACTCTGCCATTGTAGTGCAAAAGCAGCCAGAGATGATAGTCAATAAGTGGGAGTGTCTGGGCTCCAATAATTATATTTACAAAAACAGTCAGCAGGCTGAACAGTAATTTGCTGATTCTTAATCTAGAGCAAAAAGAAGCAACACAGTGCAAAAGCTCAGGATTGGGAATAAGAGAGGTTTGGATTCTGGCTCTGCCTGTTGCCAGCTGTGTACTTGTGGGTGGGTTACTTAACTACTCTGAGCCTCAGTTTATTTGTCCAAAAAATGGGGATAACTACTCCAACAGAAAGTGGGCAAAGAATATGGATGAACAATTCATAGAAAACAAATGGCTAAGAGGTGTAGAAAATATGTTTAACCTCACTGCAAGAGACAATGAAGATTAAGACAGTAATGAGATATATTTACCTCCCAAGTGAAAAGTTTTTTTTTTTTAATTATAAAGTGTGCACTTAAATGTATGTCTCCTACATGGTTAGTGGGGATGTAAATCGATATAACCCTTCGGGAAAACAATTTGGCAATACGGATAAAAAATCTTTAAAAATTTATACACTTTGACTCTGTAATTCCATGTCAAGGAATCTATCCAAAGGAAATAATCAGAGATGTAGACAGAGATTTATGTACAAAGATATTCACTATAGTGTAATTTATAACAGTGAAAAAACTGGAAGCAACCTATACATCCAGCAATTAGAATAATGGTTAGATAAATGTTGATATATCAATTTGATCAATATTGAGCAAACATTAAAAATTGTGTTCAAGATATTTAATAGGGGACTTCCCTGGTGGTGCAGTGGTTAAGAATCCACCTGCCAATGCAGGGGACATGGGTTTGAGCCCTGATCAGGAAGATCCCACATGCCGCAGAACAGCTAAGCCCGTGCGCTACAACTACTGAGCCTGCGCTCTAGAACCTGTGCTCCGCAGCAAGAGAAACCACCGCAGTGAGAAGCCTGCGTACCGCAAGCAAGAGTAGCCCCGGCTCGCCTCAACTAGAGAAAGCCCGCGCGCAGCAACGAAGACCCAAGGCAGAAAAAAATAAGTTAATTAATTTAATTAAATTGAAAAAAAAAAGAAGAAAGATATTTAATAGCACAGGAAAATGTGTCCTTTATAGCACCACGTGGGAAAAGAGGTACAAGATTGTATATACCATGGTATTCTAAGAGTGGAGGTAGGAAGCACATATATTTGCACAGAAAAAAAGTGCAAAAATGCACAGATATGCTGCCAAGTGTTATCTCAGGGTGAAGGGACTATGTGTGGAATCTATTTTCTTTCTCTGTTATTGTCTGTGTTTTCTAATGTTCTTCATTTAGAGTGTATTACTTTTATACTCAGAAAATTAATATTATAAACACCTTAAGCCCTCAACCCAATCAGAAAATGGGCAAAGCATATACCCAGATGAGATGTAAAAAGGGCAAAGAAGATAGAAGAAATAGTGAATAAATATAAAGTTCTCCAATCTCAGTAGTAATGTGAAATTAAAAGAACAAAGAGTTTTTTTCATACATCAACTTAGCAAAAATGGGAAAAAGATATATCATAGTATTGATGGCAAGGATACAAGGTGATGAGGGTCCTCTCATATGCTTTGGGGGGAAGCATACAGCCTTTCTGGAGGACAGTTTGGCAACAGCTGTAAAAATGTTAAAGGCACACTCTGTCCCATTATGCAATTCTACTTTTAGGTATTGAGCACATGTGCACAAAAGGCCTGTATTAGAATGTTCAGGGAAGCATTGCTCATTGCATTCAATATCAAAAAATTGGAAACAGCCCACCTGTCCGTCAGTGGGAGAACTATGGTGAACCCATTCCGTGGAATATTAGGTAGAAGTCAAAAGAATGAAATAGATCTACATATACCAAGATCAAATGAGAAAAAAGAAAAGCAAACTACAGAACAATACAACAGAATGATCACATTCATGGGAAAAATCCATTTGTATATATTTTTTAATGAAATATTTATGAAAACTCTACCTCACAGCCCTTTGAAGGGGAGGGAGATGGGGAGGTAGAGTGTGATTGGGGTACAGGGAGGCAACAGGGGGCTTCTCCCTTTGATTCCATAAGCTTCTCTCATTAAGAGATTTGGGTCAATAACTCATGCTCTGGGGATGGACTGCCTGGGCTGAAATCCTGGGTCCACCACTTATTGTATGACTTTGGGCAAGTTGATTAACCTCCTCCATACCTCAGCTTCCTCATCTATAAAATAGGGATGACACAGAACCCACCTCATGAAGGTGTGGAGGAAATGAAATGGGGCAATGTAGATAAAGCACTTAACACAGAGCCTGGCACGTGGTAGACCCTTCACTGTTAACTACCATCCTCAGAACCATTATGATCAGACACATGGCACTTAAAATACTTTCTTTGAATACCTGCACAAAGATAGAAATGTTAAAAGGGCCAACAAATTTATATATACCTAAATAAGAGTGAGGATCCCAGACTGGGGAGGGAGCCATGAAAAGGTAGGTACCTGGCACAGAGCAGGTTACAAGCTTAACAGCGCCACCTCCGGAGTCAGTTTCGGAATCTTCCAGAATCTTCCACGTGCTGGTTGTGCAATTTCTCTGCACCTTAATTTCTCAGCATCTCAGTTTCCTCATCTACAGACCAGTGGGTAATAACAGTACCAATCTTATGAGGTTATGAGGATAAAATGAGTTCACATAGGCTAAGGTTCTTGGGAAAGTGCCTGACACAGAGTAAGCATTAACTATTCTGTTTGTTGCTGCTGGCAGTATTGTTAGCAGCACAGTAATAGTAGACGTACCACACCACTGCTCTTGCTAAATGTCTTATCTCCCCCAAGTGGCCTCCAGACTCCTCCAGGGCAGAAACAGCATCTCATTCTTGTGAGCTCCTCACCAGTGCCTGACAGATAGTAGGCAGTTATATATTTATTTGCAAGATTGCTATCACTGCTTTAGTTTGATGTGTCGTTTCAAAACCAGAGCAAGAGGCAGCCTGAGGGAACGGGAAGAACACAAGCTTCGGAGTAGGGTGGCCTTGAATCCCAATCCTGGGTCTTATACCACCTGGGTGACCTCAGGCTGGCATGTCATTGACTGAGTCTCCCTGATCCTCAGGCTCCTCACCAGTGAGATGGCTTAATAATATCATATACCTCGTAAAGCCACCGAGAAAAATAAAGGAGGTTATGCGTGTGACCCCCTCCCCAGCCCTCAATAGACGCCCAATAATGCTGGCTTCTTAATGCTATTCTCTATGAGGGCTTCACAGGGATGAGAAAGGCAAGTGTGTATATTAAGCCTGCTTGGATGTTTGGATCATAACTAGATATCACCACTCATCTATTCACAGTGTGTCACAACTCAGACCAAGTGCCTAACAGGAAATAGGCGCTTAACATGCAGAATCTGCAAAGTTGTGGATGGGTAGTAGCTTCATAGAGGTTGGGTTGTAGAAAACACGGGTGGGTGGGAGCGGGTGGAATCTAAATAATAATAATGACAACAATAACAGTAGTGTCTGTGCCAGGCACTGAGCTAGCACCTTACATCTATTAGCTTCTTTGCTCTTTACAACATTCCTATAAGGTTTCATTCCCAATATAATAAACCCCATCTTACAGATGGGGGAATGAGTCTGAAAGCAGTGAAGACACTCTCCCAAGGTCAGAGAGCAGGAAGCAGCAGAGCAAGAACCTGAACCCCGGCCTCTCTGTTTCTAAGATTCAGACTCTGAACTTGTCCCCTTTGAGGGAGATAAGGCGCGCACACACACACACACACACACACACACACACACACACACACACACACACACACACACACACACACACACACGTATGCTTCAGCACACACACACACACACACACACACACACACACACACACACACACACACACACACATACACGTATGCTTCAGCGCCACCCCTGGGCAAGGATGGGTACGTCTGCAGGGCCTCAGAAATACTCACCCTTGCTTTGTCTTCTCTGGTGGAGGAAAAGGGGCATAACACAGCCCATCCAGGCAGAACTGAGACCCTGAGCCCCAGCGTCTGGGCTCCCAGTTCAACAGGAGCACCCTTGTCCTGCCTTGACACACAAAAGTGTCTTCACCAATTTTTTTTAGAAGTCTATACTTTTCTGAATGAGTAAACATCTTTACAGTAAAAATATACATACAAAAACAAAAATAAAGGCTCCAGAAGGTTGGCGAGCCAGGAGGCAGGTGCTCAGGATCACAGACTGGTAAAAAGCAGAGAAGACCCAGCTGTGCTGCCCTCTTGGGGCCGGCAGATGGCGGGGCAGGGGCAGGAGGCCAGGGACAGAGAGGTCCCAGTTTGGTCTAAGCAGCAACCTTCACCCTCCCAAGACCTGGAACACACACAGGCCCAGGGAGCATCTGCACCCCCCAGCAGTGACGGGCTGTCTGGTTGTCTGACAGTTTTTCTTTCTTGCGGGGTGGACAAGGCCTCAGCTCTAGACATGAGGGCAGCTGGCGTCATGATAGAGATGAGAAACCGTAGCCAGTGGGACCCATTCCTAGATCCTCTTATTTAATCCCCAGAAGTTGTGCTTTGTGAATGGGCAAGAGGTCGAGGTGAGAATTTGATGCATGAGAGCAGGAGGGAAAATGTGGAACCGAGTGACAAAGCCAGCCGTGTGCTGCACAAGTCCACATGGCAGTGTGCAAGTGTGTATGTACAGGTGCCTGTCTGAGAGTTGCAAAGGGAAGGTGGCCAGACGGTCCCATGTAACCTGACAGGTTTTTTCCAGGCCCGAGATCCTGGGTTTCGGTTTCAGAGAGTAAGAAGGAATCAAATGGTGAAACCATGCCTGCATTCAAGTGTGCAAGATGCAGCCAGGAAGAGCTCAGAAGTGTTATGTGTTGTTGGGTGACAGAACCAGCCGGGAGAGGCCACTGCTCCTTTCCTACCTAATCAAACCTCCTGGCATTGACAGAGGGGAATTGGGGGTGGAGAGATCTGCCTCACCATTATCTCTGCTCTCGCGCCACCTTCTCCTCCCTCCCCTCCTCCCTCCCCCCCTTCTCTATCCCAGCTTTGGTCTCGCCTATGAAAAATCAGCAAATAAAAAGTTACATTAACCCCACCCTGACCTCACCGACATAATACACTGCAGGCTGATGCGCTGCCTTTGGAGGCTCGCTGAGAACCTGTCACTCTCCAATGTCCCGAGCACAGCCTGGGGAGCATTTACCGGATAATTAATATATTAAATGCATGAAAAATAGTTACACAGACTTCCCCTCCCCACCCGGGGAAGGGGGGGTGAGAGGCAAAAAAGACAGATTCAGGCTGTATACCATCAATATAAAAGCATCCCCCAAATAGCCGTCATAAAAACTGTTCATAATTTTATAGCTTCATTCCTGTTGGAGCACCATAAAGGCAAGTCATATTTTTTACACTCAGGATGCCCCAATAAAAAAAAAAAAAAAAAAAAAAAAAAAAGGAGCAGGCGAGAAAATGAGAACTTGGCAGGAGGTTCTTTACTCTTACCTGAGGATGAGGGACAAGAAGGTGCCCCCCACGTTTGCCATCTCTGACCCCTTTTTCCACCCTTTCCTTGGCCTGGCTGTGAATTGTGATGAGTCCATCAGAATAATTATTAATTGGATGACTTTATTACTTTTTATTTGGCCCTCTTTTTTTTCTTTTTGCTGATTCGATATTTGCCTTTTTGTGAGGATGGAGGTGGTGGTGGAGATGGGGTATCTCTCTGTGTCCAGGTCCTTCAAGCCATTCATCTTTCTTCTAAGAGGTTAGGGTATGAGGAGAGAAATGATGGGGGTCTGGTTGGACCACCTGGGTATGTTAAGGTTCAGGTGCAGAAAGGAGCAGGGGCCGTGAACAATTCTTTTGCGGGAGATGGTAAGGGCCCCAAACCAGGTGATGGAGAAGGAAGAGGAAAGGCTGGCACAGAGGAACCCATAGTGTCCCTGATCTTCTGACCTTAAACTGGCCCAGGATGAGCCCCTCAGGGTTCCTTGCAGAAGCCAGGTGTTCCTGCACGGGACTCTCTTGCAGACAGTTCCAGAGTGGCGGCAGGGAGCATTTGAGATCAGATACAGACCCAGGCCTGAACCCCACCCTGTGAGCAGAGCAGTCAGAGCTCAGAAGGAGGCCGTTCCTCTCATAGTCAGCCCTGCACTGTCCCAAGAAGACGTGGATAGCAAGATGACCCCTTTACAGCAACACCCCCAAACACACACACGCAAACACACCCCGAGGCCTTCAGAGAGACCTGTCACACTCCCCATCTCGCTGGCCCCAAGAGGAACCCTTGACCCTCTTCCTAACCCCGGAGTGGGAGAGCAGGTCGGGGAAGTGTTTCCCCTCTTTGCCGGGTCAGGCTCTGGCCCAGCAGCTGTGCAGGAGAGAGACGCAGATGCGCATATTCCCGATGCCTCTGTGAGGAGCTGCGGTCGCATGGGGGAGACAGATACTCGCGGAGAGACGCGCGAGGGAGGCGCCCCACTGCCTGACACACATCCCCTTAAGCCCGGGGTCCCTGTAGATGGAAAGGCGTGAAGAAGGGCCCGACGGGACTGCGGTACGCAAGGCTATGTGGTCGCTGGCCGTGGTGCTGAAAGAGGAGATTTTTTTTTTTTTTTTTTTTTTTCCCTTCCAGGCACTGAGTTTTCCCGCAGGGTTCCCGTTTGACCTTACAGGTCCAGGTTGGCACGCTCATCCTCCCTGAGTATCTGCCACTTTGGTGGGCTTGGGCTGATTTCTTCCCAGCTAAACTGAACGGTGTGTGCCTCCCTTTCCTGAGGTTTCTGCAGTTTGCCTGACTTTATTCCCCCTGCTGTCCCGGTCAGGGTCGAAGCTGCCTGGGAGTGGGCTCTATGTCTCTTCAATAAGACTGGGGCATGTCACTGCAGAAAAGCCACACACACACCCCCCCATCATACTGGCACTCCCTGAGGCCAAGGGGGTCTATCTTCCTTAACAGTCTAGGAGCTCTGTTATGTCCCATCAGAGAGGTCTTCTTTAGGCTATTACTCTCATCGGACTGAAATCTCTCTGAGACATACTTTGTCTCCCCATCAGATTGGGATTTTACTATGCCAGGGTTATATATCTCTCACCAGATTTAGAGCTCTCCTGAAGCAAGAATTTTCTCTACCAACAGACTGGGGTCCTCCCCCTCACCCCTACAACAGAGGCTGTGTGTCTCCTCTATCAGACTAGAGTTTCCTCAAGGGTAGGTAGGGGCTCAGTTTTGCCAACCAGATCAGAAGCCCTCCACCCCTGATCAGAGGCTTTCTCCCATTGGATTAGAATGTCTCCCAGACTGGGGGCAGGAACCATCTCATAAGACTGGGGCCCCCACTGTAGGCACTGTTATTCCTCCCTAAGACTTGGAGCCTCCAAGGACAGGGGTTCCACCAACAAACCAGAAGCCTCGCAGATCAGAGGCTGAGTCTCTCTCGTAAGACTAGGGCCCTCCAGAGTAGGGATTATGACTTCTTCATAGGAGTCTGAGGGCTCCTCGAGAACAGAGGTTCCCCACTACACTGGAAGCTCACACACATCGGGCTTCCCTAGGGCAAGAGGTGTGCATCCTTTGTTCAACCCTGCACCAAGGAGATGTGCTTGATTCCTGCTGTAGTTGAGTCTGACCACACCGTCTGTGAACTGGACAAAAGAGACTAACATTATCAGTCCCCTCCATGCGCCAGCCATGGCCCCAGGCCTTTCACACCCTCTCCACCATCTTGCATGGCAGATACTCTTATCCCCTTTCCACCTGTGAGATGAGACTGACACCCGGGGGTCCTGCTCCAACTCCCTCACCCCCAGTCCTGGCCTCCCTGTGTCCCTCACCTCCCCCATGCTCCTGCCCAAGCCTGCTGGCCATTCCTGTAAAAGCAGCCATGTGGGCAAACTCAGGACCAAAATCTCAGGGCTTGAGAGAAATCAGCCTTCAAGCAAAGAAGAAATTGTACACCAAGGTACATTCTTCCATCTTCTTGAATATTCAGGACTGTGGGCAATAGGGGGGCTGGGCCTGGAGGTAACCAGGGGACTCACATTCTCTCTAAAAGCCCCTGTTAGCTCTGTGATTCTGTATGCACTGGGAGAGGGGGAGATGAATGGAGAAAAGGAGGGCCACAGGGGTACTCTTTGTAAATCAGATTTTATGATTCCACCTTTCCTTTTTTTTTTTTTGCTAAATGAAAACCTGAGCCCTCCTCCTCTTCATTTCCAACATAGTGTCTCAACATGCTGGAGTGAGAGCAGCTATTAGCGTCTCTGTATTATACATTTTGTGTGTGTGTGTGTGTGTGCAGTAAAAACAGATCCACCTCCTCTTCTAGACCAGAATTAAAAATAGAGGGCGGTGGGGGATAAGCATCCTCTTCCCCAAAAGGAAAAGCATCAACTAATTTGAAAAATATTTAACAAACTCTGGGTCGTCATCCACTCGCCTCTCCCTGCTCCATAATTACACTGCAGTGCCTGATATTTTCATGGGACATTAAACCAGGAGTCAGGTGATGGGTTCCTTCCGTCTACGCCTATCCGTTAGCCGCCAGGCCCCCGCGGACCTTGACATTATTAATAGTCCTATTCATTAAGTATTACTCTTGTAGAATGAGTAGCATAATATTGGCCTGGAGATAGGAACAGGCAGAAGGAATAAGTCAAATTAATTTTCCGGAGCAAACGCCCCGGTTCTGTAAATGACATTCTGTACTGTTAGCATTTTAAATGTGGCACAAATGGCAAGAGACACAATTTGAAAGCAAAATACTAGAAGACATGGCTCAGAGTGGAACGTGGCAGCAGGAAAATCTAAGAGCGTCAGGGACCTGGGGGTGGGAGGGTCTGGCCCATGTAGTGACAGAAAGAGGAGGATTTTTTTTAATAGGCATTTATTTTAAATGCAGGTGAGGGAGGAGGAAGGTGGGGGGGGTCAGGTAGCGAGGTCTGTGTGTGTGACAGTGTGTGAGTGTGTCGAGGAATGTCTTGTGGAATAGGAAGGAGGAATCTATCACAGTTTTCCTTCCCCCTCTCCTCGCCCAAGGGAAGGGTTTAGGATTGGAGCTGAGGGCTTTCTGCCACTTGCTCCCTAAGTGGGAGGCTTTTCGCCCCCTCCAAGGCTTTCTGACCAGGTCTAGGGAAGGCTAACTCATGCATTCTTACTTATGTGAGGTTTGATAAGAAAGGCTGAGTAAGAACACTCAACTTTCCATCCATTTGTACAACAATACAATTCTGTGACAAATCCTGTTTTATTGATTTATTTATTTAAATTTATGCATTTGTTTATTTATATCTATTTTTGGCTGCATTGGGTCTTTGTTGCTACACGTGGGCTTTCTCTAGTTGTGGCGAGCGGGGGCTACTCTTCGTTGCGGTGTGCAGGCTTCTCATTGCGGTGGCTTCTCTTGTTGCAGAGCATGGGCTCTAGGCGTGGAGGCTCAGTAGTTGTGATGCACGGGCTCAGTAGTTGTGGCGCACGGGCTTAGTTGCTCCACGGCATGTGGGATCTTCCTGGACCAGGGCTCGAACCCGTGTCCCCTGCGTTGGCAGGCGGATTCTTAACCACTGCGCCACCAGGGAAGTCCAAATCCCGTTTTATATTTTAGAGAGTGGGTCACACACAAATTGATTAGGCAAGGCACCGTACCCTAGAAGCTTAGAGTCCAGTGGTTGACTGAGCCAGGAGGAGCCCAGGTAACTGTGGTACAATGTAGTTTGTAATAAGGGCAATGAGGGAAGGAAATGTAAAGGCTGTAGAGTGCTCAAGATAGAAAGAGCCCATTCCACTAGAGAGGATGCTTGCTAGAGGTGATGACATTTAACCTGGGCTTTGAAGGGTGAGCAGAATTTGGACATAAAATAACAGAGAAAGCCAATTCAGATGAAGTGAGGGGGATAAACCAAGACTGGAGGTATCTGAGGGAGCATTGGGAATGAGGGACAGTGGGCCATTGTCCAGGACAGAAGGCTTGGAAAGGGTCATCATTAGTGATGACATTGGGAAAGCCACTCTCAGAGAATCCTATATGTCAGGCAGCTGAAAGTACAGATGCTAGTCTGAGAAGATGGTGCCTTTTCTGAAGTCTGTACTCCTGCCTCATTCTCCCCAAGACACAAGGGCAGGTGCTTGGTGGGAGCAGGGGAAGAGCACTGTGGACTGCAGCTCATGCCTTGAATGGTTTCTGGGCCCAGACCGCTGCATCTCAGTCAGTGGCTAAGCAAACCGGCCTGGTTGGAAATAAGATTGTTCCTCAAAAAAGTTAGGCTGTAGGCAAGTAAAAAGATAAATGGCCACTCGGACGACCCTACTATTCCCACCAGGAAGGCAGAAGCAGGACATTTTTCTATTTAATATTCAATTACCAGTGGGTTTTTATGAGTCTAGCACCCATCACTACCTAAGTACTCTCAAGTGTTTCAAACATCCCAAGAGGACAGGCAGAGCCTTCACCCTGGCCTCATGCCTGACTGGGTTTCTACATAGCTAAGTTCTTGTCCTCCTTACCCCATCCTCATCCAAGTTGCAGAAGGCTTTTTGCTCCTCCTCGTTGAGCAAGGCAATATCTAAACTTAACCTGGATCCTGACTGGGACCTGAGGCCATTCAGGACCTAAGGAAACAAAATCCCTGAGGTACAGACCCTAGAATCCATCCTTAAGGAACTTGAAGAACAGCTATAAATACACAAACAAATTAATGCATCGCAGTGCACATTTAAAATGTTAAATCCACAATAGCTATCACTTACATAGCAATCAGTAGATGGCAGACACGGTTCTAAGTACTTTTACATATATTAACTCATTTAATCTTTACATCAACCTTATGAGGTCAGTACTGTTACCCTCATTTTGTAGATGAGAAAACTGAAGCACATAGGGGTTAACTTGCCCAAAGTTACAACAGTAGTAAGTGGCAGGTCCAGGATTTACATCCAAGCAGCTTGGTTCCAGAGCCCGTGCTCTTAATGCCAGCCAGGGCCTAGGGGACCCAGGTCCAGGGAGGTAGTCTAGAAGGTTCTTGGGATCAGAAAACCCACATGTGTTAGCATCTCAGACATGGCTGAGTAACCATACAAGGAATTCCTCTTCCCCAAGTCCAGGGGAGGAGATGCTGCCTTAAGTCTTCCTGGTCCATGTTTGGTCTTGGCCTGTCTGGAGAAGAGAGTTACCGAGCCAAGATGCTAACTCTTCTTAGTCCCTGCTTCTGGTACTGGCCCTGTTCATGCGACCATGAAAAAGGGAGGAGTGTAATGAGAAGAGCATTGGGTGGGGAGTCAAGAGCCTGGTCTACCCCTGTGGCTCTTGGAGAAGCCATGGCCACTCTGAGACTCAATTCCTCATCTGCGAAATGAAGAACTTAACCAGGTGTTTATCTCCCAGCTCTAGCATGCTTCTAAAGTGATTCTCAACTTTGGATGCACGTTGGAATCACAAGGTAGCTTTTTTTTTTTTTTTTTTTTTTTTTGCGGTACACGGGCCTCTCACTGTTGTGGCCTCTCCCGTTGCGAAGCACAGGCTCCAGATGCGCAGGCTCAGCGGCCGTGGCTCACGGGCCCAGCTGCTCCGCGGCACGTGGGATCTTCCCGGACCGGGGCACGAACCCCTGTCCCCTGCATCGGCAGGCGGACTCTCAACCACCGCGCCACCAGGGAAGCCCACCAGGTAGCTTTTTAAAGAACACCAGCACTTGGGTCACACCTCAGGCCAACTGAATCAGAATCTCTTGAGATATAACCCCAAGACACTGGCCTTTTAAAAACCTCCCTTGGTGATTTTAATGTGCATTCAAGGTCTATAGACCCCAGGTGCATTGGAACTTCCCTGGTGGTCCAGTTGTTAAGACTCCACGTTTCCACTGCAGGGGGCACAGTTTCGAACCCTGGTTGGGGAACTAAAGATCCCGCATGTCGCACAGTGTGGCCAAAAAAAAAAAATAAAAAGAACCCAGGTGAACTGAAGAAATAAGGCTACACTCTCACTCTAGCCTAGTCAGAGATCTTAGAAACTGGTGACCGGGGCCATGGTTGGAGGGTCGTGGGGTTTAACAGGTAAAAAGACCATCACAGTGGACCCAAGAGTCCCAGAGTAGCTTCAGAACCTACAGAAAAGCAGCCTCTCAGAAATGACTGATTAGAATCACACCACGTTTCTGTGGGCAAGTCTCCAAACTGGGAACCACATGAGACCTCAGGACACTGGGTCTGGTTCATCCTTCTTTCTCCTGGCATTCCAGACGCTTAATGGCTAACATCTCCCCCCATTTTTGAGTTGTCTCCCTCCTTAAGTTCCTTCCAGATAACTGGAGTGCCCACCTCCCTCCAGATCCCACTGGGGCACCACATCTTTTGGGGGAGCAGGAGGGAGGAGAACCTCCTCCACCCAACCCCAGAGGAGAAGCCACACCTTCCCCCCACCGTACTGAATAAATACATTTAACACGGCCTCTGCCTTTTTTTCCCCCCCAATTTAGTATTGTTTAATATGCATTTAATCAGGCCATTCGGTATTACAGTGGCTATGTAGCGTGACTCCCCCCGTGGGCACAGGGGGAGGGCGTTATAGGCCATTAAGCTAAAGTAATATGTATGAGGAGTCACTTTTCCCCAGGGGGCAGTAACTATTTTTGCTCCCCAGTCGTCCCCATTAAATCATTAAACCTCATGACTATACTTTCTGAACTCTACCATGATCTTTAAAAAGCCAAGCATTAAAGGGCAGCTGTCACCCTCCACCGCCCAGGCCTCGCGCTTTATGTATTCACAGCATTAAGTCCTTTGTCAGTCTATACATCATTGGTGCGGGGGGCGGGGGGTGGGTGGGAGGTGGTAACAGCGCTTGAGGAGTCGATCTGGTCCCCAGCTCTCCCCTGGGGAGGGCCCAAGGGGTCTGATGTTGGACCCCTCCTTGAGAGAAGGCAGGTAATTCAGGCCTGACTGGCAAGAGGTGCAAGAGCACAGGAGTCTGGGGACTGTCCGTGGTGCTGAAGTCCTGTTCCACTGACAGACATCCTCTCTCCCCTTCTCTAACCAGCTACATTTGGCTTTCTCAACTGGCAAGTCATTTTATAGCCAAATAAATCCCCCAAATTCCTATTTTTGCCCTCTATAGTGGGTATGATACTGCCCAAGGAAAGTTGTGGAGTGACAGAAAGATCTGTGGATTAGGATTCGAAAATAGGCTAACCTGCACATTTAGACAAGTCTGAGCATCGGTTTCTTCGGTGGTAAACAGCGATAATGCTGATCACACAGGATTGTTAGATTTAGATGATTTGTATTTGCTATAGTTATTTGCAAACCACAAACATCGCATATATGATAATATATATTAATGTGTTCATGATAAATATTGATATTAATTTTGTTTTTATTATTTAGTAAATATTTATTTTATACTGTTACTACTATTTATTATTGTCATTGTGGATAGGTGTCACTCAAGAACCATCTCCCAGGAACCTCCTTCTGCCTTAGGAAATCTCTCCCCACAGGGATGCAAAAGAGGACTCCCACCAGTGGAAAAAGAGAGGTGGTTATGTTTTTATTTACTCCCCTCCTATGAGTTGAAGTGGAGACGACCCTGAGTCCCTTCTCCCAAGACCCAGTCCCAACCCTGTGGGGCCCCTGCCCAACCTTAATTCCAACTCTCCAATCCTCATCCCTGACACACAGGTGCTTTTCTCACTCTGCATCTCACCATCAAAAAGCTGGGCAGGGAAGGGTTAAGCATCTCAGCAACCCCCAACAGGGTCCTCCTCACAGGCTGGGAAACAATGGAGCCATCAGTCTATATTTGACCTTTGCTCCTGCAGCGTTTATGACTTATTCCTCTCCTCCACAGCCTGCTGTGATTCAGTCTTCAATCTCCCACCTCTTTGCCAGAGTATAGCTGGCCCTCCCCCAACACCCTCCCCAGCTGCTTAGGCCTCCCTCCTTCCCCCTTTCTCACCTTTCTTCCTCACCTCTCCCAGATTCCTTCCTGTCTCATTCCCATTTTCTTATATCTCCCCCCTCCCTGTATTTCCTCTTCAAGCTCTCCACCCCAACTTACATTCTCTCTTTCTTTTTTGCCTTTTCTTCTCCTTCCTTCCTTCCTCCCTCCTTGTTTTTTTCTTTCTCCCCTTACCATACTAATTCAGCAGTGGGCATGCCAGATCTGGGTAAGGACTCTTGGAAAATCTCAGCTTGCCCTCTTCTCTCCATCTAACAATCTCAAACCTACAGATCCCTCTCTGCTCACGCCCCGCCCAACCCAGACATCATTATGTCCAATAGTGGTCATGAGTTGGCACATGAAGGTGTGGGGGAATGGGGAAGGTGCTGTGTCCATTCGTGAGACGGGGGGGGGCGTTTAAGGGGTGGGGGTAAGGTCACCCAGACTAGAGAAGAGATGAAGGGAGAGTCTTATCAAAGGGGAGGGACTCTGGTGTGTAGAAACAGGAAAAGAGCACAAAGGCTTGAATATCAGAAAAAAACAAATTCCAGTCCTAGCTCATCCACCTACTGAGTGACCTTGGTCAAGCCATTTATCCTCTTTGAGCTTCTTCCTACCCTGCAAAACAGGAGTTAATAATGTCTGCCTTGACCTGGCTTACAAGGTTGTTGTAAGGATCAAGAAATATAAAGAGTTTAAAACTGTGCTGTAAACTGTAGAGGGCTGTATAAATACAAGGGGGGGTTGTGTTTTTTTTCTTGGAGTATCATCTAGCTACCCTGCTTCCACCTCTGCAGCTGGGTGGAGGAAGCAATGATCCCACACACCTGTATAGCACCTTCCAATTTTAAAAGCACTTTGACAGCTTTTTCACTTTTAAAACAGCCTTATGGATGGAGGACATATCATTGGCCCCATTTTATAGATGGGGCCAATTTTTAAGCCTTAAGCCTTATTTTGTAGATAAGGCTTAAGCAGGTTTGAAGTGCCTTGTCCAAGGCCATAACACTAGAAAGTAATAAAGCCAAGACTCAAGCCTAAATTTTCGGCCTCCGAGTTCATTGCTCTTTCCACCAACTCCTGTGTCTTCTCACTTGCCCTCAGGTCCCCCAGGCTAGAGGGCACCTGTCTCACCAGCCTGTTACCCTCCTTGCACTGTCTGTTTACATATTTACTCACCTCCAGCGATGGTGAGTTCCATGAAAGGATAGAACAGGTCTGGTGGGCACTTAGTGAAATTGTTTGCTGAATGAATGAATGAATCCCCCCCCATCACAGAGTGTTACCCCTGGGCGCAGGGTTATGTCTCAGAAGGTGAATTACAACTTGGTCCTCTTCTTCACAACTCCAGATGGCTCTGGTCTCTGGCATGAGAGTCTCTCTGGGGGAGGGGTCCAGCCTGCCACAAACACACACACACACACACACACACACACATTGCTCAGCCCCTGCCCCCAGGCCTGTGACAGCAGCCTTTGTAATGAATGACTCCGCAGTGGGGCCCAGCAAAAGGACAGGAGGGCATGAGACAAATCATAGCTGCCAGGCGCTAATCTTCCCCTGGGAAAGTCACCTCCACCCCCCTCATCCATCACTGGGCACTGGGCTGCCACCATACCCCCCCACCACGTACACACCCAAGACAACTGCCCGGGCCCGTGGATGCATGTGAAAGTACACAGAGAGGGGGTTGCAGCATGCACGCGGGAGCTTCTGCACACAGAGCCACCCATGCCAAAAAGGCCGTTATTGCTCCACACAAGGCCCCTGCCTCAGATCTCCCACCCCAGAAAAAGTAACATCTAATGATTCCAAATAAATCTGCTGAGCCACACATTTGTTTAATTGCCTAAGAAATGTTTGTTGAGAATATTTCAGGTAAAGCAATGTGGTACAGAGGACACAGAGGTGAACAGCACAGGGTCTAGTCCTGAAGGAGCTCACGGTCCGACAGGGGAACTGCAACAGTCTCCTCCCTGGGGAGGAGAGGGACACAGGTTTTGAGAGAGGAGGAGGATGGAGCGTCAAGGGGGGGATTACTCCCAGATGAAGGTGCAGGAACAGCTTTATGAAGGAAGACCTTGGAGGGTGGGTGGAGTTTGCAAGGACGGGAAGAAAGCAGTCCAGGAGCAGGGAACGGGGTGAACCAAAGCAGAGCGTGAAGGTGAAGCGTGCCTATGAGAGAGGCAATGAGTTGTGCATGAAGAGGGGCAAGGAAAGATGAGATTGAGACCCATCCACTGAATGCCACATGCTCCCCCACGCCCATGGAGTCCCAAAACACACACACAAAGCATCCCAGCATCATGAAAGAGAGGAGCAGGTCCAACTCCTGCCGGAGATTGATGTCATGGAGTTGTGTCCAGCCGTGTGTGCATCTTCTTCCAGAGAAGAAGCTACGGAGGTGCAAACCTATGTCCATAAGCCATGTCACTGTAGAGCCACTCTGTGCAGTCGCCCTCCAGGCCAGCGCTCGCCGAGCACTGTTCTTAGTGCTTCACGTGCATTATCTCCCACTAGAATGTAAGCCCCATGGGGCATGGAATGTCTCACTCACTGCTTAAATCCCTAGAGCTCAGAACATCGCATGGCACACAGATGTTCTAAAAGTTTTCATTGAATGAATGATTGAGCTCATGGTCTCAGTTAACAGGGTTGTTATGCTGTGAGATAGATATAAATATTACCCACCCACCCCCATTTTTATAGAAGAGAAAACTCAGTCTTGGAGAGATTCAGTAACTTGCCCACTGGTCATGCAACTAGCGAGTGGAGGGTCCTCAATGCAAACCCAGCTCGGTCACCGGGGCAAGCTCTCTGCCAGCCATGCTAAGAGCAGCAGCCCTGCCTCTGGCTTTTATATCTCTGCAGTCGTGGTTATGCTTCAAGAAGGCGTAATTTTAATCTACATTCTCAGAAGCTGCATAATCAGGAACTCTTGTAACAAGGCACTAATGTATACATTTCTACAGTTCCACACACTCAGTCAGCCCACTTTAAGAAAGCCCGATACAAACGAAAACCCCCAATTTCCAAAGTAGGTAAATCTAGGAGGGCTCATTTGCTTTACAGAAAAATTCTTTGCACTACAAAAAAGAGGAGTTATCAGGGCTTCCCTGGTGGCGCCGTGGTTGAGAGTCCGCCTGCCGATGTAGGAGACACGGGTTCGCGCCCCGGTCCGGGAGGATCCCGCATGCCGCGGAGCGGCTGGGCCCGTGAGCCACGGCCGCTGAGCCCGCGCGGCAACGGGAGAGGCCACAGCAGTGAGAGGCCCGCGTACCGCAAAAAAAAAAAAAAAAAAAAAAAAAAAAAAGAGGAGTTATCAAAGGGTTTTTTTAAGTAGCAGCAGAACTTCCCTGGGCACTGCAGCGCTTACCCGAAGGGGATGGAGGGTGGAGTGAGGGCACTGACGTTCGTGGATCTCCTGCTGTGTACCAGGCACTTTAGCACTCTGTAGAGGAGATGCTTGTACCCCCGTTTGAGAGATCAGGAACCTGAAGATCATGGGAATTCCCCTGTGGTCCAGTGGTTAGGACTCCGTGCTTTCACTGCCGAGGGTACGGGTTTGATCCCTGGTCGGCGAACTAAGAGCCGCAGGCTGCACGGTGCAGCCAAAACAAAGAAAGGGAACTGAAGGTCACGTTCAACACATTTAGTCATTAACATTTGCTCACTCCGGCTCTGTGCGGGCCCCAGGAAAGCAGATATATACAGGCACGCCTTTGCCACTCACCCACACACAGGGCACTTGTATTCTAATGGGGAGAGATAGGTAATAAACATCTTGAAAATGAGTACGTGAACAAATCTTCAAGAAAATGTCATGTTGTGATAAGTGCTGTGAAGGAAACATAACAGGGTGCTAAGAGAGAGCCAGGGTGTCTCACGCGGATACGGAGGCATTAGGGGACCCCCTTGGGCTCTCAGCTAGAAACTGGCTGACTTCATCTCTGGCTCCTCTGCCCCAGTACAGAGAAGGGAGGGAGGGAAGTAGAGAGGGAAGGAGGGAAAGAAGGAAACAGGAGAGAGGGAGGGAGGCATTCAGCCTCCGAATGGGCAGAAGTCCAAATGGGAAAAGTCGCTGTAGCAGCAAAGTGTATTTGAAGCCACTGTCCACTACAGAGCCCTCTGAAGTTAGCTCTGAAGCCCTGGCACCAGTTCTCTGAGAAAACAGGCATGTGATTTGTAAAATCCCAGCTCAGCCAGCTTGGTGGGAGCACTGGAACAAGGAGGTCTGGGGGCTCGGGAGGGGAGAGGACGATGCAGGCTGACAGAGCGGGGCTTGGGGAGGAATTAGGATCAGGCCTGCTGGCTCAGCTCCTTAAGGGCGTGTCGCTTCAGAGGCGATGTTCGACCTCCTTGCGCTCCAGTCTCCTCACCTGTAAAGTGGGGATGCTGGTCAGCCCCCACTCTGAGGTCGGTAGGGAGGGTTAAGTGAAGGAGTGTGAGCCGCCGCCTGGCGTCCAGGGGCAGTCAAAAGGTCTCAGCACGGAGCGAGTGCCGGAGTCAGAGTACCTGAGAATGCAGACGGGGAAGGAGGGCAGGAGGAAAAAAGTAAGGAGCGGAACCGGAGAGAGGCGGAGGGAAGAGACACGGACAGAGAAAGCAGGGGTGCGCATGGTTACCAGGTTTCCCTTCAGCTTCCCCCAAAGCTTAAGAGAGTTCTTAATGGACTTATTATCGCCACCTATGAATTCTTTTAAAGGACCTAATTATACAACAGCAAACTAGCTCGTTAGGTTTCCTGAGCTCGCCTTGATGCAGGTGCATACAGGCTCTCTGGATGGTGGTCCCGGCGAAGCCTGCAGAGCCGGATCAATGGGCGGCCGTGGTGGGGGGAGGCAGCCCGTGGCCCACAATTGGGCTTGTCACCGTAGGCCTCCTCCTGCCGCTGCCTGACCTCTCTCGCCTGGTGGGCAAGGTCAGAGGGTCTGCAAAATACGGCCCAGCTTCCCTTGGGCCCCTCTGGGCTTGGGGCCGAGGATGAAGCAGGTGGGTGTCCCCGGAATCCAGCTTAGGAGGGGCTGCATCTAGGCGGCGTGGTCAAGGAATCAGGCCCCTGACGTTTCCCTCGCTCCATTCCCGAGCAGAAACGCCCAGGGCAGGGGCTACTGAGACGCTGAGAAAATGCACTTGTCTTACACATCATTGGAGGGATGGGTGCACTTGGGGGTAGTAAAATGACAGAGACGGCTATGCCCCTCCCCCATTAGATTAGAGGACCCCTGCTGGGGGTGAGGGGCCAAGTTCTCAAGTGCTGGATGGTGCTTCCATGAAACTCTGTCTCCACTCCAGCAATTTCCAAAGGGTGTTCCCCAGACCAGTAACGTCAGCACCACTTGGGAACGTGTTGGAAATGCAAATTATTGGACACCACCCAGGGATGGGGCCTAGCAAACTGTTTTGATGAGCCCTCCAGGAGATTCTGGGGCTCACTCCAGTTTGAGAACCTCTGCTCTCATGTAAGCAGCAGGAGGCCATTAATCAGTGCAGCTGCTAATGGTGGTGCTTCTGGCTTCGGGGTGGGACGGGAGTGGGGAGTGGGGCTGTGGAGAGGCCTGTTTCTTAAATTAAACTAAATGATGACCATTAAGGGGCATCCCCTGCACATAATTAATTCTCCTTTAGCTAAAAAGGGGCAGGTGAGAACTGGACAGCTACCGATGATCACGGCATGCCTCACCCTCATTCCTCTACCACCCTCACCGTCTCCAGGGTCCTCCTCTGTGGACCCCACCACTCAGGTCTGATTCTCCTTCTGTGCAGTGGCCCCACTGGAGCCTGAGCTTTGTAAGCTACGTGGCACTCACTTCCCCAAGCTCCGCACCACTGTCCCCTTCTCCAAGTCGGTCAGCCCTCTTGCCAACTCTGTCCTCATGCCCCAAATCCTCTGCAGCCACACAGGGTCCCCATGTCCCTCTTTCACCAGAGCATTTCCACTTTTACTAGCTTGACACATTAAACTCGTGGGCAGAATTTTGTTTACTATTTAGACCACGGGTGGTGCCACAATGTTAAAGAGATGTAAAAACCTTGGAGCTGGAAATCCACACCCCGGGCCTTTCCAGCCCCGATGGACTAAGGCAAACCAAAGTCTTGGGACATATCAGGCCCTCCTTTACTAGCTGTGTGACCCCAGACGACTCCATTCACCTCTCTGAGTCTCATTTCCACAGCTCTCCGATGTGGGTGATGCCACCTGTCTCATTAGGTCTTGGTAAGGATGAACAGAGACTCTACGTGGGAAGCACCCAGACAACACCGGTTACACATTATGGCTGGGGACACACTTACCCCCCCCACCCCTTCCCATGGGTTCCAGATGGGCCCAGATGGGGCCCATTCTCATTGACCCAGAGATGTGTCTGGGTTGCAGCAGCTCACCCCCTTCATCCCGTTAATAAATCCTGGAGTCCAGGTACCAGCTCAGGTTCAGTGCGGTTCAACACACCTCTCGTGGGTACCTGTTGTGTGCCAGGTGCCCTGGCTGGCTGAAGATGCAGAGAAGGAAAGAAAAAGGACCCCATACCCTAGAAGGTCAAGTGTGGTAGGAGAGACGCGCTTATAACGCATCCTTAAGAAGAAGGGAAGAAGCAGAGTGGTGCCCCCAAAACAGAACAGCTTTGGAGACAGACCTGAGTTCAAATCTTGGCTTTGCCACTAAGGAACTAGCTAACACTGGGCAAATGACTGAATCTCTTTGGGCCCCCTTTTCCTCCTTTATAAGGTGGGGGAAAAAAATAGGAACTTCAAAGGATGAGGCTTGCAGATGTTGTGAGTAAGCACGTGGCATGTGTGGGAGGCTCAGAAAATGGTGTCAGCATTATTATCATTATGAAGGCAGTGGGCTTCCTCGTCCTCCAGGAGCCCGCCCTTCCTCTGCAGGGTCAGGGCCTGATCCGTTCTGGTGGCCCTGGGCTTTGGGGTTAACCAGATGATCCTTTAATACACAAAGAAACCCCAAATAGCTTAACCTCGGCCAAGGCACAGAGGGCCCAGCCACCTGCCAAATACTGGCCCCGAATCCCGTGATCCATTATTGCGTCTGAAAAATCCGTTAAAATTTCACACAATTTCCCTGCACAGCAGTGCACTTCATAATGCTGGGAGCCAAGCCGGCCCAGTAATTGGGACTGGAGTGGGGCAGAGTCCAAAGCAATTAATCCAGCCTCCTTCCTTGTTTGCGCCAGGATAAGCCTGACAGGGTGGAGAGTAATTGGAAAGGAGCGGCCTCCATCCCCAACTCCAAATTAATATTTTCCTGTCCTGATTTAATTCCACCCGGGAACGGTGACACAGGGACACGCCATGTCAAGCACTAAGTAATCCGCCACGAGCCACCTGAGGAGGAGCGAAGGACTTTTCCTTTCTTTGTGGTTGGCAGGGGGTAGAGGGGGATGGCGGCTAACAAGACAGAACCTCACAAGTTGGGGGGCCTTCCAAGGACATCTGTAGTCTAACTGCCCCCACCCCCCTGTGCGGGGACATGCCACAAAGGAGGGGGGAAGTCAAGGACTTGAAAGGCAGATGCACCTGGGTTCAAATCCTGGCTTTGCCACTTAGATGTGTGACCCTGGGCAAATCATATAAATGCCACTGAGCCTCAGTTTCCTCCCCTGTAAAGTGGGGCTAATGGTACCTACTGTGAATGATTGTCACAGGATTCACTACAACAAATATAAGGCACTTAGTGCCTACTCAGTGACTGTAAGTGGTTGCTATTTTTCCTGTTATTCTAGGTTTTATGACCAGGAGCCCAACACAATGGTACGCACCGAGAATACAAAGAGAAATAAAACATGGGCCCAGCCTTGAAGACGCTTGAGTTCTAGTCCCATATATATAGGGCTTGTACACAGTAGGTGTTTAATACGTGCCAGCTCCTCACCTTCTGCTGATGGCATCCCTGGGCAGGTGATCATTCAACCTCTGCCTCGTCACTTTTCGTCATTGCGTAGCTGATGCATTTGCCTGCACGCCAGCCTCCTCTTGGGCTTCTAGCTGCCTTCCTGCAGCTCTTCCCCCGGTTCAGGCTCTGCTCTAGGGCCAGCTGGAGAGACGGGTCCAAGTGCAGGAGTGGGGGCCCAGGAATGTGCAGATTTCTGCCAAAGAGCTCCCCGTTCCGTCTGAGCCCTTTCCCAGCTGGCTCGGCAGCCTTCTCGTGGGGAGGAGGCTTCCCAGCCTGACCCTCTCTCCTCCCTGGGGCGCTCCCGGCAGGGGCGCAGGCTTGTTAAGTAACCTGAAGAACTGGGGAGGGATTAACCTCAACTACCCACGCGGGTATCCTTCCGTGTCCCACATCCCACGATTCCCGGAGATCTCTTTCACCTCCCCGGTGAACCACTTCCATTGACTCCTTGTCTCGGAGCCTGCTTCTGGGTGACATCAAATGGAGACAACCAGGTATTCTGCAAACCCTGAGGCCCTGGCAGCCCTGCTGTGGGAGCCTAACAGAAGGCAGCACCACGAGACAGAGGGGAGAGAACATGCCTCCTCACCGCTGGGCAGCTCAAGCGTCCTGAGGATTTCGAGGCATTGGCAGAGGTGCCTGGAGAAGGGGAGACGTTACTCAGGAAGGGGGGGGCGGGCAGTGCAGACTTATTCATGAGTGAGCTGAGACCCCTACCCACCTAGGACACTCAGAAACACTTGAAGGCCACCAGGCAACAGGAAATCTTACAGGCTCACAAAGGGGCAAGAACCAGGGAGATCTGGTTATTTGTGTGCCCGTCCCCCCAGCAGCGGGAAGGAAAAAGTTCAGGGAAGGGAAGGAAGATGCCTCAGCGAGTTCCAAACTCCCCCAAAGAAGCCAAAGCAGGGAGTTGCCAGAAAAACCGTGTGTTTGACAAAACTGCAGGGAAACACTATGCAAATGTCACACTGATGAGGAGAGGAGCGGAGAGCGGGCCAGGAATAAACCAAACATTAAATCGCATCAGTAGGGGAATAATAGCTAAACTCCTTCTTACTTGTAGCACTCAGTTCTGCAGTTGATATGGTCCGGAATGAATGAACGGCCTGCTCAGAGCCACATCTAAATTCAATGTAGCGCCCCAAATTTGGCTAGCGCCCCAAATTCCAAGCGGGGAGCCAGCCAGCCAGGAGCCATCCTGCCCCACCCCACGTCCGTCACCCACAGGGGCTAATGAGCACAGGGAGGGAGTCAAGCCCAGACCCCAGCACCAACAACAACGCAGCTGCAGCTGGGGGAGCCCTGCACAGGGGATGGGTGCCACCGGGCAAGTCAGTGGCCTCTCTGAGCCTCAGGGAATCAACATGGGGGCAGCTTGAGGGGCTGGCGAGATGCAGGGGCACAGAGGCCTGGTGGTTGGCCACAGTGCAGAGAAGGGGAGGAAGCAGGTCGAATGGGGCCAGGTGGTCTGTGTCCTATCAGGCTTTTATTTTGCTGTGTGGATGCAAAATGAGAGTTTGAATTTGGACATTTGTGGTTTTTTTGTTTTTTGTTTTTGTTTTTTTAAGAAACTGAGATTGGAGAGGAGGGAAGGAGCCATGTCTGGAAGGAGAGAAGAGAGAAGCCCAGTGGCTGGTGTGATGTGTGATGGAGTCTGGAGTGTGGTGTGTGATGTTATCTGCTTCCTGTCTTCCCATGAAAACTTCAGGAAAATCCACTCTGCTCGCCTACACTTTGGGAATTGGATATACATGTGATGTCTGCTACAGAGTGAGCACGGGGGCAGAGCAGAGGCTGAGGGGCCCAGCTGCATTCAGGTCCCACATGTGGAGGGTCACCGATCAGCTGCCCCTGTTATTCATCCCACAGCCATTCGTGGATGTAGACTGCACGCCAGGTACAGCTGGTACCTGGGAACAATCACGTATGTGCTGTGTCCTGCCCTCCGTCAAAGACCGGAGAGGAGGACACAGCAGACATATCAATTCAGATCCTGGGAGGATTTCTGCGTGCAAGGCCAGCTTCTAGGGCCAGAGAGCAAACGAGTCTTACCTGAGCAGCTTCTGGGAGCCAGGTTGGGGCCAGCACTTACATTTTCTCACTCCAGCCTCAGAAACTCACTTCTCAGAGTAGGGGACTGGCTCCGAGTCACGCAGCTGAAAAGAGGTAAAGCTGCATGTGAACCCAGGTATGTAATTTTAGAGCCCAGCACTGCTCGTGACGTACCAACCAGGCTTACGTAGAGAGGAAGATGCTGGTGGTGAAGATGGGACGCTCTTTCCCTTTCCCTGGGGCAGCCTCGGTGCTACACTGCTGTCTTCAAGCTCCCCTGACATGTGAAGGACCCCTCACCCCCCACCTTGGGCTTTATCCCAGCTGCCTCCAAAGTTCTAGACATGACTTGGGGCCAGAAGAACCTCACCTATTCTGCCCTCACCCTCCCCACTGCTCCTGCCCCTGACCTCAGGGACTTCAGTGGACATCTGTGGCTTTTATCTATCCAGAATTGATCTTTTTGAAACTGTACCTCAAATTTTCTCGGGAGCCTGCATCCTTCTCCCACTATGAGTCCATAAAATTCTGCAGGGGCAGAGCCAGGGATGCCTATAGGCCTAAATCCTCCCTCTGCTCCCAGCTACAGTGATTGGTTCATGAGTGGGCATGTGACCTAAGCTGGGCCAATGAAATTCAGTCTCAAGAATTTTACTGTTACTATTGGAAAGAAGATGGTCCCTTTGTTGAGCCATTAGAAGGTGGGCCTAGTGCTCCTGGCAGCCATTTTGTCACCATAAGTAGAAAGCATTGCCTGAGAAAGACGGGTAGAAGACAAAAAGAACTGAGAGAAGAAGACAGATGTTTGATAATGTCTGAAGTTCCAGGTCACACAGTGCCTGAAGACTCCCTTGGCCTCTTTAATAGTCAATAACCTCCTTTTTGCTTAAGCCAATTTGAGTTTAGGTTTCTATCAGCCTCCTTCCCCAAACTGAAAAGAATTGGGACAGATGTAGGCAACAACATCCCGTGGGAACCGTGCCTGCGTGTGAACCTCTGCCTACTCTCATCCTCTGGAAGGAGTCTCGGACAATGGAGTCAAATCTGTCTTTGGCAGTGGAGGAGACTGAATCCCAGAGGTTTTTTTAAAGTTACTTATTCAAAGCCACAGAGCCAGTTAGGGACAGAATTGAGGTTCAAACTCAAACCTTAAGACTCTTACTCCTGTGTGCTTTCTGGAGCAATGTGTGATACATTTGTCTAGTTCTGAAAACATCTATATGCAGAGTGTGTGTGTGTGTATATATATATATATATATATATATATATATAGAGAGAGAGAGAGAGAGAGAGAGAGAGAGTGTGTGTGTGTGTGTGTGTGTGTTTCTGTGTCCTCAGAGAAGTACTGAGGTCCCCAAGGGCCAACCTTATGCCATGGACATGCCTGACATCTCCCAGAACCAAGTTAATGCAGTGGGTCCCCCCAGGTGATCCCTGGACATCAAGTATCAATGGACTACCTGAGGATGTACTCTGTCATGCCCAGAGCTGGGCAGTCATGTGGTTCTGGGAATGACATACTATGTGTCCAGGGGAAGAGGTCAACCTTTCTGGGACTCAGGCTAATTTAAAGTTGAACATAATAAGAATAATACTAGCAAAAGAGGTATCTTTCATGAGTTATCTCTTGTGAAAAAGTGAGACACTTGCTAAAAAAAAAAATACTGAGTGTGTCCACCTTAAGAAAATCCAAGACCCAGAATTTAAATTTACCCTCTGAATTTAGAGGATAAAGGACAATTTTATAAAAGGATTCTAATTGTTACAGCAGTTCCACTAAGGATCCAGAGTGGGTGTTTACAGGCCTCCCTGGCAGGAAGGCAGAAATGAAGGAAACAAAGACATTAAAGACAAAGGGCCGAAGCCCTGCCCAATGAGGACCCCTGAGAGGAAGGCGAGGATCTCAGAGCAGGCAGAGGACAAAGTCAGTGGACAACTGTCATGGAGACGCATGATTGTGTAAAAGGGGCACACCTGTGTAAAGCAGCACCATTCCTAACTGCACAGGGCCAAGATCCTGGACCCCAAATCCTGGACCAAAGATCAAGCCCAGGAGGGTATGGTTCAGGGCATCACAGTATCCGCTGCCTTCTCTCCCAACCCATCGCTACAGGGCGCCCCCGCGATGCCCATCCTCCTGTGGGAGAAATAAGTGTACTTTCCACTCCATTGACACTAGACTTGATGATATGACTCTTTTTGGTGAATGGAATGGGAGCAGAAGTGACATATGCTGCATCCTAGCAAAAACTTTAGGAGTGTCAAATGTTTCCACCATCTTTCTTGCTCTTTTCCCTCTGCCACTGAAATAACATGTCTTTGATCAGGGCTGCTTTTTCAGTCTGATACCCAGAATGAAGATATACAGAGCTGAGCCACAAGCAACCCACAGCAGACATGTACCATAAGCAAAAAATTACCTATTGTTTCTGTAAGCCACTGAGATTTGGGGACTGTTTGTTACTGCATCCCAAACTAGCGAAAGCTGACTAATACAGAGGTTAGCATCACAGCTTTAAGGCCCCTTCTAACAAGCAAATGGGATAAGTGGCTCAGACACATCACTTTGGATCAGGGGGCACAGTGGTTGCCATCTAACATGCCTGGGAGTCACAAGGGTAAAATGCAGGTTCGCTGCTCCCTCTCCTGAACTCTTAGAGCCAGTTCATCTAAGGAAGGACCTGGGAAATTAGTATTTTTGACAAGCTCTCAAGATGACATACGGGCTGTCAACAGACTATACTTAGAGAAACCCTGATCTAATGAGTCCAATCTTTTTGATACCCAGAGAGGCACAGTGACATACCCAAGATCACACAGCAAGGTGCTAACAGGAAACAGATCTTCAACTCTTTTCCCTGAAGCACACTGTCCTTTCCCAGAGAAATCAGGGGAAATGCAGAAGGGAAAAGAGAAACTCACAGACTGAAATTGCAACTCCAGAGAGAAAGACCAGTGGAGGCCAGGAATTCAAGTTGAGCCAGGGTCCAGGTTCCAAGCTGAAGAGGAGGCTGCCCTGTGGGTGGGTGGCTAGGTGGCCCCCTGGGGCCTTCCCTCGAGGAGCAGGGGTGGGGAGAAAGGAGTCAGATTACAGAGCAGGGAGGCTGGAGGAAAGAGGTAGAAAAATAAATAAATAAAAACAGAAGGAAAAAAAAAAAAGCCTTCCAGCTCTGGTGAGCCCAAACATCCCCAGCATTGCTGCAGAAGCCGCCCCAGCCCTCTTCGATTTTGATGTACAGTTTGAAACAAATCAATAGCGGTATAATAATACTCAGCACGCTGTGTAATTTTTATATCATTAGTTTTCATTTTCCGCTCCCCATGCATCAAAAAACTTACAACGGGCTCGTAAAGTTTATTTAGTATTCCATGAATTCCTAATCAGTTTCATTTCATAATGATTCAGGAGCCGCCCGCTGCCTAGGCCCCCGTGTCAAAAAATCGATAAAACCAACACAGTTTTCCTGATGGTGGTTGCAAAAGGATCTATTGTAGGGGAATTATGATTTATGCCCTGGCCTGACTGTGAACAGCAGCCTCCACCCAGCGGCTCAGGGCTGAGGTCTTCGCCAATAATGATTTATGCACCTTCTCCTGGCCCCACCCTGGCTCCCTCCCTGCCCCAGCTGGCCCCTGACACTGGGGCAGAGCAGGGCAGGGCCAGCTGGGAGGGAAGGAGAAAGGAAGAAGGCACGAGGGGGAGGTCGACCAGAAGTCTGAGCATCCGTGCATGGGCCCAACATTATGCCTCCATGTCCACCCACCTCTAGGAAGGCCTGAGCAGAGACATGAGGTGTCTGGGGAGCCCCACCTGGCCCCAGGGATCTGCAGAGGGAACAGAACTGGGACAGGCATGCATGGGTAAGGCCGGGATAACCCTGGCTCTGCAACTGGAAGCCTCGCTCCCACGCAGCCTTCCCTTCTGTCCTCACAGGTAAGCCCTTGACCCCCACCTCGAACCCATGCAGTCACCTCCACTCTCGCTAGCCCGGACCCACAGGCTCAAAGGAAGCTGAGTGGGAAAGAGGTCCCAAGGGTTATGGCGGCCAAAAGTCCTCAGGTGAACCTCTTGGGATGCAGATGCAGACAGCTTCCAGGAATTCTGAGGCTGGAATGGAAGTTTCCAAGCCTCCCAAGAGGGAAAAAGGGGTGGGCTTGAGTCTCTCAGGTGCCTTCTTTTCTCCAGAAGGCAGCTTGGCTTGGTTTTTTTGTTGTTGTTGTTTGTTTGTTTGTTTGAATTTATTTTTGGCTACATTGGGTCTTTGTTGCTGCACGCGGACTTTTCTCCAGTTGTGGTGAGCGGAAGCTACTCTTCGTCGCGGTGCGTGGGCTTCTCATTGCGGTGGCTTCTCTTGTTGCGGAGCACAGGCTCTAGGCGTGCGGGCTTCAGTAGTTGTGGCACACGGGCTCAGTAGCTGTGGCGCACGGGCTTAGTTGCTCTGTGGCGTGTGGGATCTTTCCAGACCAGGGCTTGAACCCGTGTCCCCTGCATTGGCAGGCGGATTCTCAACCACTGTGCCACCAGGGCAGTCCTTGGCTTGGTTTTTAGGACCCTCTGCCCTCCCCTCCCCCACACCTCCCATCCTCTTCCTCCACTGGTGGGGGATTAATAGGTCTGGGCGACATGTTAATAGGGAGGACATTCAGTCCAACAACTGGTTTAATTAAGAGCAACTAACCTAGCCCAGAAAGAGAGACCTCAGGGTGACTTCACAGGGGAGGGGATGCCGCAGCGTGACAGGGAGCCACCAGAATCAGGGCCACCAGAATGTGCACCGCCATTCACCACATATCAGCTGGATCTCCTGCCTCTGGGTAGTGCAAGGGGAAGGCTGGGGGACCTCATTTAGGTGGACTGAGAGGGGCGGAGATTCGGGGGCTGGGTGCCTGCAGGGACTCTGTCCCCAGTCAAAGATGGCGCTCCAGCCTTAGACCCAAGTTAGAATAGCTGGCCTTCCTCTTCACGCCTTCACTTGCCTTTTCATTCACTCACTCACCAAACAGCCGGGAGAAGGCACCTCACAGCCACTGCCTCCACGTATGGCTCAGAGAGGAGAAGGGACTTGCCCAACCTCGCCTGGGTGAAGAGTGGCAAACCCAGGGTTCTAGCCGACATTTTCCAGGTCTGAGGAGCACGGCCTGCACCACCGCACCCAGCCCCCTCCCCCCGCCAACGCCTGGCCTGTGTCCCTCTCTCCAGGCCCAGTGTGAGGGCAGGTTCTCCCTCCATTCCCAGTCCTAATCCCATGCACACAGCAGCATGGAAAAAGCCAGACTTTGGGACTAGACCTGGATTCAAATTCCAATTTCCATCATCACCAGCTGAATGACCTTGGACAATTTAATGAACCTTTCTGAGTCCAGCTTTCCTCACGTGTAAAATGAGAGTAATAATTCCTGCCCCACAGATGGTGATGGTCAAAAGGGCATGGATATAAAACGCCTGCTCCCAGGAGACCCCTGATAAAGGCTTCCTGCCCTTCCCCTACAGCCCTGTGCCTCTCAGCCTCACTCACTTACCCACCAGAAAGTCACTTGTGTGGTGTTGGGGATGAAAAGGGGGCCTGGATCTGTGCCCTTTTTTCCCAGGATAATCGAAAAACGAAAACCCAGCCAGAACTCGGCATCAGTGAGCTCAGGGCTGCGTCATTACTCTAAGCTGCGGTCCAGCTTCATCTACGCAAATCTGAGCAGAGCTCCTGCCAGGGCCCCCGTTCCCCATCTGTGAGACAGAAAGGTGATTCCTTCTAGGGCTGTAGCCTGGCAGCGCACGGCCTTGGGAATCGTGTCTTAGGAACCAGCAGCTTCTCCCAGGTCGGGAGCCAGAGGGTGGGAGAGCGTGGGTGGGGAGAGAGAGGTTGGATCTGGGTGGGAGAAGTGGGGGGACCCTGGCCTGGAGAAGCTCTGCCTGACCCCCCTCCATCACCAAAAGGGGAAGCTGGGTTTCTCCCTGTGCAGCTGAGTCCAAATTCTTCCCCATGGAAACGGAGACCCTGGGGCCTGGCCGCTGCTCCAAGGATGCAAGCTTTGCCTCCCTTTTTCGATTGGGATCTACAGCTTCGGGTCAGGCTGCTGTTGGCTCTCCCTGGTCTTTCTCCTTCTCTCCCTGCTTCTGTCTCCCGGTCTCTGTTTCTCGGTGAGTTTCCAATCCTTCTACCTCTTCCCCTCTACTCCTTCCCTCCATCACTGACTTCGGCCCCTGGGGAAAATAAACACTTCATTCTGTAAGGCCGGAGGGGTTCTAACACCTCCCCTGCCCCAACCGGCAGTGCTAAAAGCCCTGAGACCGCAAGGAATAACCTCTCCGCCCTGCTCCCCTTTCTGCTGCCAGGTCCCCCCTCTTTGCCCCCTCAGCTGGTCCATCGCCCCTGGGCTCAGTGACAATCCTCCTGGGAAGGTAGCAAAGTGGGCCAGGAGGCTGATCTGCGGCCAACCCAGGCCCAGAGCTGGACATCCACCCGCCCGCCCGCACTGCGGCGTGAACGCCAGCCCGGCTCCAGCTGCTGAGGGCACTAGAGGCCCTAATCCCTCCGTCCCCTCTTCAGATCCCCACAAACACACACGGGCTCCTCAACCCAAGCGGCCAGCTCTGCTTGGAGCTTTGCTGCCTCCGCCCCCTCCCTCTCCCTCTTTCTCTGCCCCTGCGCTCACCTCTCATTCTGCCAGAGACCAGAGTCTCAGCAGCTCCAACGCCTTGATGGCCGGGTCCCACTCAGGCTCTCTGAGCATCAGCTGTTTCATCTGTGAAATGGGCTCAGTGAGAGTTTTCCTATCAACACTAAGGGCCAGGGTTGGCTAATGTGCTGTGGGGACAGTGACGCCTTCTTGAACAATCCTCGGGTGTCAACGCACAGAGCTCTTCCCCAGGTGACCCTGTAAGTTACAAAGTTCCCCAACGAGCAGAGTCGCTGGAGATCAGAGGCTTGTTTCGGGGACCCAGAGTCACAAAGAAAACAGGAAAACAGAGACTAGGACTAAAAGGAATCTGTGTCCCACAGTGAGGAGGAGTCACTGGGGCAAGAGGGAACAGGGCTCCAGGGTCAGAGGGACCTGAGTTTGCAGGTACATTTGGCCACCTGCCCGTGGAAGGGCATTGGACAGGTATTTAGCCTCTGGGAATCTCCACGGCTCATTTATAGAAACCACAAGAATCCTGAGCTCCCAGGAGTACCCTGTGCGTTCCACGGGAAGTGATAGGATGGAGGGAGTGGGAGATGGGCCTTTGGAGGCAGAAAAAGGGGGGTTCGAATCACGGCTGGGTGACTGTCTTCCTCTGTGAACTTCAGCAGTTTCCCTAAGAGCTCAAACTGCATCAGACCCATCTGCACAGTGGGAGTGATCGTCTCCCACGCCCACAGGTTACAGGTGGCTGTGTGGTGTTTAGAACATGGAGCTGGCACCCAGCAAGTGCTCCTAGTAACTTCGGTGGCATAGGCAGAGTGCCTGGCACAGAGAGGGTTTCAGTAAATATTTTTTCAATTTGTTACGGGGGAGTGAGGACAAAAATTATTGTAAGGGGCCCATGTGAATCAGATGAGGGATGGGCTCTGTCTGCTCACACCCAGAGCACCTACAACACACTTCTAGCCACTGATGTCTCTCCGTCCCCAGAGAAGGTCGGGAACTTGGTTCCCAGCTGGCAATTAAAGAAACTGAGACCCAGAGAGATTTGGTGGACTTTTTTCAAGGTCTTACAGAAAGGGAGAAATAGGATTCAGACCACTCAGCACTACCCAGGCAGGACTGCAGACTCAGGGAGTGCGCTGCTTCCTCCCCCCGCCACCCCCGCCTTCTCAGTCAATGGATAACAGTCATCACCACGTACCACGTGATTTCTATGTGCCCAGCAGCTGGCTACACGCTGTGCACAGTTTATCTCATTTAATGCTCACACGTGACACAGGTTGTTCTCCCCATTTTATAGATAAGGAAACTGAGGCACAGGGAGTTAGGTGGTTTGTCCAAGATCACTCTGCTCACAAGTGCTGAGGGCTGGAATATAAGCTCTTATACCTGGAGGCTGTGAGCTTGACCGACTAGTTGCGCCAGCAGACTCAGCAGTGGCCCGTCCACCCAAACACAGGCTGGTGCGTCCTTGCAGAGGTCAACTTGACAATCCCCTGCCCCTTCCTCTTTGCCCCCCTTCCCAAGCTCAGGCTGACTGCATGCGAGGGGAGCCTGGGCACCCCAGGGAGGAGGTCCCCACAGGCTCCCTGCATCTGCCACCCTGGACACTTAGGATCTGCACTCTTCCCACAAGTCTAACCTAAATCCTTCAGGCTTCGGGGCAGTCCTGAGCACCTCTCACTGACCTTTCCACCATCATTTCCACCCACCCACCCCTAACCTGGTGACAGCCTCTGGAGGGAACAAAGAATGAGGTCAACGGCCCCCACTGGGAGCAGGTGGGGCCCATGGCCTGGACATCTCCCAGCCCTCAGGTGCCCACAGAAAAGCCCAGGTTTTGCAGCCACTGGACCTGGGCTCCAGCCTGGTTCTGCACTCCTTAGCCATATGACACTGAGCAAGGACATTCCTTGAACTTCCTGAGCCTCAGTTCCTTGTCTGTAAAGTGGGATCGGTTGTCCTTAACGTCGCCAGGTTAAGATGCCACAACGGGCTGGCAGTCTGAGCACGGAGCCTCTGGGGCACCTGGTGGACTCACAACAAATGCTGCTTTCCTCTCCCCCCTCCCCCACTTCTCCCTCCTCCTCATGGAAATGAGAAGCCACTTTCCATGGAAAACATCCAGTTGTTTTCTCATCACACCTGAAAAAGTTTGGTTGGAGCTTGTGACAAGCGAGTTTGCCCTTTATTGGATGCCAAGTACCATGCAGGGGACACCCCACGCAGCGTCTTTGTCCATTTTCTCCATACCCGCACGAGGCAGGCATTGTTACCTACCGATCATGGCCAAGGCCCAGAGAGGGGCGGTGGCTTCCCTAAGGTCAAACAGTAAGGAAGAGCCAGGGTTGGGAATCAGTTCTGTCTGCAGGTGATTAGAGGCCCAGGGGAGCTTCCCCCACCCAGAATCCCCCCCCTCTCCCAACCTCCCAGCCAGGGGCTCTGGTGGGGAGATGCAGTATGTCACATGCACAGGTGGGAGATGGTTTGCTGTTCCACTTCATAGATGAGGAAACCGAGACCAAGCAAGGATAAGAGGCTCAGCCAAGGACTCGCAGACGAGAGGGGTATAGACTCAGCTGGAACCACCAGCCTACCTCGGTTCTCATCCTGCCCATCTGAACCACTTGGCATTTAGAGAGCAAGACTATTTATTGGCCTCAAACCCCAAACCCTAACCCAGCCATGACTAATATTGTCCCCACCCCCATCCCCAGGGATGTCCCCCAGGGCAGACCCTCCTTCAGGTCACGTCCTGCAGAGGGGGCCACACACTTGACTGTTTTCATGTCTACACCGCTACACGTCAGATCTCATTACACCAAGAGCCATTACAGCAAAAGACCCGGTGCTACCAAACTATTGCCAAAACCAGGCCAGGAGGTATGCAGCCAGCTCAAATAGTACCTCCTCGAAGGATTGGGCAGAATGGTGATCTGCGTGTCCCCATTTCACAAATGAGGAAACTGAGGCTCCGAGAGGGCTCACAGAAAGGAAGTGGTGGATGACCCATGTGGGTCCGGCCACAAAACCTCCAAGGTTCTTTCCATGCTCCAGACCTTCCTGAGCCAGGCCCTGACACAGGTACCTGGGCCAAATGTACTGACCCACTCTGAGAGGGATGCACACGAGGGGATGCTTGTACTTACACATCCTGGCAAATGCATGTGTCATGGTGCCCCCACCCCCACTGTATACATGCACATGGCATGTGCACATACCCAGGTCACAGGCACACATACTCTCACAAGCACACAAAGGCCTTAGGGCAGTGGTCCTCGACCCTGCATGCACATTGGTGTCACCTGGGGAGCTTTGAAACATGCCTGTGTCCAGCCCCGCCCCCAGGGATGCTGATGGAATGAATGTGTATTAGTTATCTATTGCTGCATAACAAATTACCCCCCAACATGTAGCACCTTAAAACAACATTTCTTCTCTCACAAGGTTTCTGAGGGTCAGGAATGTAGGAGCAACTTAGCCAGGTGGTCCTGACTCAGGATCTCTTATGAGGCTGTAGTTCAGGTGGCTCTCAGGGCTGCATCATCAGAAGGCTTGACTCGGGCTGGAGGCTCCACTGCTGAGACGACTCCTTCCCGTGGCTATTGGCAGGAGGCCTCAGTTTCTCATCACATGGGCCTCTCTGCAGGGCTGCTTAAGTATCCTTGTGACATGGCAGCTGGCCATGTGATCCACAGGAGTGCAAAAAGGAAGCCGCAGTGCCTTTTATGCCCTAACATCATAAATCACACATTGTCACTCTGCTTTTTTGGTTTGTAAGTTAGAAGGGACCCCCGTTCTAGGGGAAGGGAATTTGACTCCATCTTTGGAAGGAGAACCGTCAAAGAATTTGTAGATATATTTTAAAACCACCACAGTGTGTGAGGTGGGCCAGGGCCTTGGGATTTGAAACACTCCCCAGGTGACTCTAACATGCAGTCAGGGCTGAGACCCACTGAGATGAAAAGTCACCAACTGGAGGGGGTTGAGGAGGGAGGCTCAGCAGGACATGACTGCAGGGTTGAGGCAGCCCCCAAGTCCTCCTTCCGCATGGAAGCCCACATCTGCAGTCTCAGCCCATGCCCTGGGTCCCCAGCCCCTCCCTCACCCTTGCCAGCCCACCTCCCCTGGATGCCTTCTCAGAGATCCCCATCCACAGGCTCTGAGCCTGGCCCCCAGCCCAGCATCAGCCCTGCACGAGGCGCCTCTAGGTCTGGTTTCAGGCCTGTGCAAGCGTATGGTTTGTGTGAGCATGTGTGTACACACGTGTGTGTGTGTGTGTGTGTGTGTGTGTGTGTGCGCCCACACAGGCTTGTCTGCTCACCTACCAGGGCTCCCGACAGGAGGGACCCATCCTCTCTACCCCTCCCAAGCGTATGGGTTTGTGTGAGCATGTGTGTACACACGTGTGTGTGTGTGTGTGTGTGTGTGTGTGTGTGTGTGTGCGCCCACACAGGCTTGTCTGCTCACCTACCAGGGCTCCCGACAGGAGGGACCCATCCTCTCTACCCCTCCGCTGTCCGTCTGCCTTCATTTCTTGCCCTTTTTCTCCCCTTTCTCTTCCCTCTCCTTTCTTTTCTTGCTCTTGACTCTCCGCCGCCGCCCTGTCTCTCTCTGGCCTCTCTCTCCCCTTCCTGATCCTGCGGTCTCGATGCCCTCCCCGTCCTGCCCATCAGGAGGCCCGCTGGCTCCTCTGGGACAATTCTGATGGAGCCGCCCTGAGTGAATGCAATGTGGCCTGGACTTCCCTGCCCACCTCCAGGAATCCTCCAGGCCTGGCCACTCTGGGTCTCGGGCGGGGCCACTTTCCTTCCTGCATCTTTAACTCCCGAGTGGAAGGGGCATGGCTGTTTGACGGTGGGCAGGAGTCAGGAAAGAGCCAGTTCTGGGGCTGCATCCATCTCCAAACTCCTCTGCTTCTCTCGCCCAGTCCGCTGTCCGTCCGCTGTGGGCCTGACCTACGGGCCTCCAGAACCTTCCTTCCTCTCCACACTCCCTGTGTTTCCCCCCATCTCTCCATCTCCATCTCTCTCTCTCTCTCTCCCTTTCTGTTACTCTGGCTTCTTCTTGGAGAGAAGCAGGTACTGGACACACAGCTGCGAAGGTTGTGGAAACGAGCAGAGTAGTTCCGCCCTAGTAATGAGCAGGAGAGAGAACTCTTCTCGGGAATTAATGAGACCACCAAGAACAAAAGAGGCAACGACCAGCAGACGCCAGAGAGGCGGGGCCCAGCGAAGCCGTCCCCGCAGAACCGCCCGCCCTCAATAATAGAGTGAGGAAAAATGGAGTAGAGATCCCTGTGGTAAAAACTATTAGAGGAGGCGAATTATAAAACTATTAACCAGAATGTAACTCCCAATTAAAAGATGATTTAACACTGGAACCTGATGGATGAATTTTGATTAAATGGAGAAGTATTAGGAGCCCAGGGATAAGGCTGCTCCTGCAGTTCTAAAAGTTAAAAGGCAGTTTGATATAAAAATGTATAAATTAAGGTTAATTACTTTAAATAACATGGCTGCAAGCAATGAAAGGAAATTTGTCAGAATCTCCAGAGTTTGGGGCAAGATGGATACAGATGTCCGGGCTGGCCCCAAGGAGCCCAGAGGTCAGGGTAGGGACAGTTGAGGCCAGCAAGAGGGCCGGTGATGTCAGCGCTCCCTCCAGGCTCACGGAGATGTGAGGGGCTGGCTGAGGCGCCAGCAGGGGGCGGGGTGGGTGCCCTTATTGCCCTCCACTCCGAGGCCATACCACGAGGCATTGGTTCTAGGAGATGGGCAGGAAGGAGGCCTCAGGGCCCCAGAACTGGCCTGGGGAGCTAGTCTGATGGAGAGGACACAGCCTCTGCTTGCTGAGCCCTCCCTCTGTTGGACGGGACATAGCAGGAATCGGCCCCATCTATGACCTGCTGTTTACTGAGCACTCAGCAGGAGTAGGGGACAAATCGCACCACCCCAGTCCTGCCCCAGCTGAAGGAGTCACCAACAGCCCCATGCCTGACCTGCCTGGCCCGGCTCTGTGCCCTCCGACCCCACCCCATGAGTCCTGACGGGCAGGACAGGGCCCTACAAGGAGATTCTGCAGGGTGCAGGCTGTTCTTCTCCAACGCCCCAGTGGCCACCCCTGCCTAGGGCCCCAGAGCTTCCCTGGGCTGAAGGTCGTGCTTCCAGGAAGCGCAGGCACTGCGCACACCCAGGGCAGTCTGAACCCTCTACCTCCAGGTGGTCCCCTCCATGCTCTGCCCTGGGCAACTCATCCCCTCCCCAGAGCCCCACCCCTGCCCCAGGAGGCTTTCCCCAGCTCATAAAGGGGGGCAGCACTGAGTCCCTGGGAGGACAGGACTATAGCAAAGGACATCCCCTGCAGAGGATGGTGCTCAGCTCACAGCTGGGAGACATTGGTACAAGGCTGGCCCCCTGGTTGGGAACGTGGACATTCAAGCCACACTCTCCTTGGGTTCCAGCTCCAGGTGCAACACTTACCAACTTATGTCTTCAGGATTTACCTCTTCAGGCCTCGTTTCCTCGTCTATAAAATGGAGATAATAACCTCTCCTAGCAGGACAGCCACGCAGATGAGAGGCAAAACCCTAACACACAGTAGGTACTCAACAAATGGCAGTGATTCTCATCTCCTGTCCACAAGTCCCATCTTGAAGAAACGTAGTTATGTGGCAGACCTTTACCCAGGCTTCCTGGCACAGGTGCACTTAAACACTTTGCAGGCATAAGGTGAAAATACCTTGTTTAGTCTTCCAACACCCTTTGGAGTCAGTCGAATTATTACTCCACAGATAAGGAAACTGAGGCACAGAGAGGTTCTGTCACAAGCCCCAGGCCTCACAGCTGGCAGTGGCCAGTCTGGAGTCAGGTCTTTCAGCAACTTGACCCTCACCTCACGCTGCCCCCCAAGGCACTGTGTTAAGACATTTACCTTCTCTCTTGTTGCACCTCTTACTATAAACCTCAAATAAACGATATGGAAGTGGAACCAGTAAGAAAGGAAGGAGGGAGTGAGGGGATAAAGGAAGGGGAGAGGGAGGGAGGGAAGGAGGAAAGGAAGGAAAGAAGGGAGGGCGGGAAGAAGAAAAAGGAAAAAGGAAAGGGATAGATTGGTTAGTTTTTTGTTTTGTTTTTTTGCGGTACGCGGGCCTCTCACTGTTGTGGCCTCTCCCGTTGCGGAGCACAGGCTCCGGACGCGCAGGCTCAGCGGCCA